>NC_142923.1:11903076-12210865 GCF_054131065.1 Drosophila arizonae | reverse complement strand
TTACTCACTTAGTTGATTGATAAATCAATCAGCCTGTTTGGTATGCCAAATGCACAATTCGATATGATTTGTCAACCCAGCTATTTTTTCAATCAGTCAATCAAATAATCATTTAATAAATTCATTTTCTCGTCTTTCAATCAACATTTGTCGATCTGCCAATCAATTCGTTCATCAATATTTCAGTTGATCAATCGGGCAGTCAACAAAACTTAAACTTCTTATTCTATACTCTATAGATATATATATATATATAGGGTATATTCATTATAAATTTCACACTCTCTCCCTTAGAGCAGCCCACTCAGTGGGGATTAACCAACCACAAAAACCAATTGGCATCCACATAAAACACAAGAAGACGAAGCATAAACATAACAATAAACATTCCAATTTCATTTACAAATTAACACTTCATATATTTGAAATGTTGAAGTGTCAAGCGGGAGCCGAGACTACAGATAGAGAGACTCAGTAAGCTGCTCGACGATTGCCCCGATTCGGCTCCATATGGTCGCGAACAGGAAGCTAATCCTGCGCTGTGATATATCAACATATTTATGGTAAATGGATCAGAGGGCTTAGCGCTTCGTCGTTCAGAGTCAGCCGGTGGTTGTTCACCATATGGTTTCACTGTAGCTCTAGCACTAGCGTCTGCTCGCCTGTTGGGGAAACGAATAAAATTTTATGTACTTTATTTTTGAGACTTTATGCGTTGGCAGCGGCTGTTTAATATTTGGGCTAAGTCTATTAATGTTTAATAAACAATTATTAAACAATTTATTGTAAATGTGCTGTAAATCTTTTGATCTGCTCATACAGATACAGCCCACATCCAGTTGGGCGCTTAATGATAATAAATAAAACACGGTCCGCTTGTTTAGGTATTGTGCCAGGCAATTACGCATTCGAATTCATTCGAATCATAACAATAACAGATCCAAATCCATCATCATCGAAACTGTTTGACATGCAATTCCGGGCAGCAATTTCAAGTGAAGATTGTGTATATGTGGGTCGGCATATTGCGCTTTGATCTGCATTAAGTTGATGCATTAAGTTGAGCAATGCCTTTTACATTAGAACCACTCGATAAGGAGTGAGAATTGATCAATAGAGTCCTAGCAGAAACTACAAATTCATAGACTTGGCAAAAGTTCTAGAAAATGAAACATGGTCTTTATTTTTCATCAAAAAAAAAACCATCCATGTAAACTTAATATTGTAATTACTAAATTAAAATTTTTTTAGATGAGAAGCTAAAAATATTTTTATACCTGCAGGTTTCCAATGTAAAATCAAAATTTTTTTACTTATT
Organism: Drosophila arizonae; assembly: GCF_054131065.1. Taxonomy (NCBI): domain Eukaryota; kingdom Metazoa; phylum Arthropoda; class Insecta; order Diptera; family Drosophilidae; genus Drosophila; species Drosophila arizonae. The sequence continues at coordinate 12,209,547 of NC_142923.1, read as the reverse complement.
ACTTATTATTTTAAAAGTAAATTTTATTTATATATTATCAATTCAATTAATTAAACTTACCCTTAAACACATTTCCAGTATTTCAATTTTAATTGCAATTCATTCAATTTGCGCGCCTATATAGAGTGCGGCCCATTCGCTCAAAGTCATCTAACAACACTCTTTTTGGCCTATTTAATATACGCTCAAAAAATACTGCAGCTCCGACTGAATATTCCCGATACTGCCTCCCGATAAACACTCAAAACTTATCGATTCACGACACGCGATGAACTCTAAGCGATAGTCATAGAACAGCTGTTTCGTTTTTGCAATTCAGATTTTTCTTGCCCAGTTCAAAAGTTGTTTCTTAATTTTAATGCATTTGTGTGTGAAACGTACAAAATGGAGCGCAAAGAAGTGGATACACAACAGTTCATCGACCACGTAAGCCCCTGTCACAATTTGCAATGAGCGCATTAACATATGTTTCGAACAATTGCAACATGCAGACGCTGCTGGCAACGGAGCTGATGCAAAACAACTTTATGATGGATCTCATGGACCACACGGGTGTATTTCCGAAAACAGAAGGACCCACCAATCTTAGCACCACGGCACACCACAGCACCAACAATGGCGGCAGCTATGTGGAAAAGCATACGCTAACACCACCGGAGCTCAATTTTCACAATACGATCTTCCAGTTCGTCAACAAACATGTTGTCGAAGAGCCGAACGGAGCGCGAACAGACGAAGTGCCCGCTTCACCAGAACGTACGACAAACAACTATGTTAAGGATACGGACGTGGAGTTTCTCACACTCAACAGCAGTTTCTTGGATCGCGCTGATGCGGCTGCAGCTGCAACAGCTGGTGGCAACGAGAATGTGGTGCCCCAGCAGGTGCCACAGCCCACCTTCCCCGCCCTGGCCATTGAGCCGACGGTGCCCATTGACGTCAATGCAGCGCTGCATGGCGACGATCTGCTCTATGCCCACAATGCATCTGTCACGAACGCACGCAAGGTGCTGCCCCACAAGAAGCGCATCTCACGCAAGCTCAAGGGCTCTGTTTGTGGTCTTATGGAGGGCGAGCTGGAGCAGCACAAGCATCAGCATGTCGTGTCCACAGTGGCCAACTATAGCTGCGAAATATGCGGCTATGCAGTGCACACACAAATCGAATTTTATGCCCACCTAAAGGAGCACTACGATCCGGGCAGTCTGCAGCAGCGTCTAGATGTGCCACAACAGCAGCAGCAGCAGGTGCAGCAGCCGCAGGTGCAGCAGCAGCAAGTGCAACAGCAGCCGCAGGTCCAACAGCAGCAGCAACAACAACAAAAGGAGCCGCTGGACATGTGCGGCTTGTCCGCGGAGGATAAGGTAAGCAAGATGAAGTCTTGACTGGAAAGTCTGCATCTATTTACCAGCCGGAATGAGTAAAGCTAAAATGTATCTAACACTTTGTACTTTATTCAATTATCCACAAACTAAACTAATAAACATCTCAATCTCCTTTGCAGCTGCAGCAAGAGCAGGCCAAACTGGATCAAGTGTTTCAGGATGTGCAGCTGAACTTTGAGAACTTCCACAACATTAGCCACGTGGACGACGATGTGGTGGACGATGTGGGCGTCAATATGGTCATCCACGCGGATGCTATGTCGCTGCACAAAGCAGATGGCAAACTGACGCCTGTTGGAGCTGCGAATGCGACTGCAACGAATGTTGTGCCCGTTGTGGATGATGTGGAGTTCAGCGATACGGAAGATATGCTGGAGGGCATACGCAATGTGGTGGACAAGGTGTCCGTAGAGGATACCTGCGATGCGCCCTGGTTTAATAATAATTTCAGTGATATTGCCTTCTCGGGTCTGTTGCTGCCGGGCGAACCTCCGCCGGCGCCACCCCCGACAGCGCCTACTCCACCCGCTACGACACTGCTCAAGCCGTCTAGTCACATGGATGAGCAACCCCAGGATGATCAGTTAACGCTGAATTTCCTAAAGCAAACCACACAGCCCAAACTGGAGATGGGTCACAAGAAGAGCTACATAGAGGCAATTGCTGCAGCTGAGGCGGCGGCAGCAGCAGCGGCTGCCATGACAAACTCAACCGCAACCTCAATATCGCCGCCAGCACGCACGCCCACGCCCAACGATGGCTCCACCATCGATCAGCTGCAGCGTTCGCCTCTAATGCTCAGTGAATCCTTCAAACTGGAGGATGTGGAGAACGCAGCGCCCACAGACAGCGCCAACTCATCGCCAGCGGCCACCGACGTCATCGACGACAATGTGGACAGCTATCTCATGGAACCGGACAAGCCGCCGGTTGATGAGCCAAGCGATACCAAGCGAAAGTTTCACTGCGAAATTTGCGCTCGAGATTTTAATTCATACAATGCTCTCAAGTATCATCAGTATACGCACACCAAGGAGCGAGCCTATCCGTGCAGCACTTGCGAGCGATCCTTCTACACGCAGAGCGCACTCAAGGCGCATGAACGAACACGTTAGTCTTGTGCAGAACAGAACTTAAATGTCTTATATTTTCAATGTTCTTCAATATATTTTAGATTCCGGCGTTAAGCCATACAAGTGTGAGAAATGCGATTTCAAGTTCCGGCAGTGGGGCGATCTCAATTACCACATCATCTCACGGCACAGCGAAGTAAAGGCGCACATGTGCGAGTACTGCGGCAAGAGTTTCTCCCGAAAGTACTCCCTAGTGCTGCATCGGCGCATCCACACCAGCGAACGGAACTATGCTTGCCAATACTGTACGAAAACGTTTCGGGCCAGCTCCTATTTGTTGGCCCACACCAAAGTGCATACGGGCGAAAAGCCGTACTCGTGCAGCGTCTGCGATAAGAAGTTTCGCGTATCCGGCGATCTGAAGCGTCACACGCGCATACACGATCCGGCACGGTTGGGTCAAACCACATCGGAGTCGGCGACAAAGAAACGCAACAATAAACTTAAGCAAATCGAGGACGAGGATGTCGAGGCAATTATCAAAAACAAGTCTGAAGCCCTGTGCGGCGATGCTGAACAGGAAATCTTGGGCTTATAGCCCAATGCCAAAAGGTTTCTACGCAAAAAGTATTAGCATGACAAATACAAAGACGGCAACGTCTCTGTACAATTTATATAGTTAAGAAACAAATGAACAACAAAGGATGTAATTATGAGAAGTAGAGCTATTAAGTAGCCCTAGAATAATTATAAATAAAGGTTATCAATCATAGAACAGGAAAAAAGAGACCAAAATAAAATGTTAAAGGAAATCTCAATATAAATGAGAGAGAGTAAAGTTGAATGTGTTTTGTGAACATAAATAACGATACGATAAGACGATAACAAATTTAATTATCATCAAAAATACCCTCCCGTCTTAAAAAAAAAAAACTCGTTTCACAATTTCTTTTTTTTTTTCGCTTACTATTGCAGAGCATTTATTATTTTTCATCATAGTTTTTTTTTTTTCTTCTTCTTCTTTTTTAATAATTTCTCCTTCATCTTCCTCTTTTCTTTTTGCACTTGTACCGTTCATCGTCTTAATTCTTAAGATTTTTGTTTTTACCATTCTTCTTGTTTAATGAGTAATTTTATACACACATATATATCTATATATATATCTGTATATATACATATACATATACATACATATATATATACACATATGTATATATGTATATTTATCGTAATTATTAATGTAACTATGTACAACACAAGTACCGTGGGGCCATTTGACTGCCCCACCGGCCACAATGAAATCTTTGTATTTTGTTTACAACTTAACTCGTTTTTCATTTGTGTTCCAAAAATATTCAACATAACCTGCCTAACTCAACTCAACTCTTCTTCTGCTTCTTCGTCTTCTTGTTCTCCTTGATTTGTGTGCTTGTTTCTTTTGTTTTCCTTTCACAATTTGCCTTTCACTTTAAACTTAAAAACTAGAACCTAGTATCGGTTGCTTCACTTTACTCTCTTTTTCTAACGTACGCTCAGTCCATGATATCTTCCATCCTCCATATATATATATATATATATATATATATATATATATATATATATATATATATATATATATATATATATATGTATGTAATATATATAATATAATTTCTTGGGTTTCTTTTTTCTCCTTTGTTTCAAAAATGCTAAATTAAAAAAAAAAAATCAAATTAAAACTGCTTTCCTAGTACCTCGCTTGACTCTAATCTTGCTCGACCTTTGATGGATTCATTATTATTTTTTTGGTGGTGTGGATTATGCGTTTCTGGTAGGTTTCTCTCTTCGTCTCTCTTATCTGTGTGTGTGGGTGAGTGTTTGTTAAAAATTGTAGGGTATACATAATTATTGTGACTACTTTTTGGATTTGAAACGGAAATGTTTTGCTTGCGGCTCGTTGATGAATATGATTTAAATTAGTTTTACTTTTGCTTTGAATATTTTCGTTTTCTTTTAGTTTTTTCAATACTTTATATGCTGTACTTAAAAATGTATGTTCTGCAGCTGCTGCATCTTTGCTATGGTTGCACACAAAAATGTACTGTTATTTTGCTTTTAAATTTAATATTGGGTTTTTTTTTTTTTTGGGTATTTTGGTACTTTGTTTTTCTTTACCATTTTTGTTTTGCTTACATAAACTGTTAAAGAAAAGTTAATGCTGCTTTACTAATACACTTAATGTTTTATTTTTTCTTGTTCGCCAATTAATTATTGATTACTTGTTCTTCTTCTTTGACTATTTTGTTGCGTTTAGTTCAATCTATCAATCATCAATCAATCAACCAAAAATCATATTGTTTTGTTTCTTGTGTTGGCAGCTTTTTGGTATTTCATATATATATATTTTTTGTATTAATTTTTTTTGTTGTTTTTTTTTTTTTATAAAATAGCTTGCTTGTACATTCAACACATATTAAACTGTATTTCTGTTTTATTTATTTATTTTTTTTTTTTTTAACTGCCCAACTGAATTTTTTGGTTTGAATGTGTTGCATACAAAAATGTTTATTGTTTTTGTTTTTAATATTTTCATTTTTGTTGTTTCTGGTTGTTTTCTTTTGCTATTGTTGCCTGTTGCTGTTTTCTGTTTGTCCCCAGTGTTTGCTACGCTATTTTCTCTTTGCCGTCTCTACTCATTTGCTGATTCTTAAATCGTTCTTTTTTTTTTTTTTTTTTTTTTTTTTGCTTTGCATTTTACACAGTTTTTATAGAAATATAATTTTTTTCAGTTTTTAAATTTTTTTTGTTTTGAGTCTTCGTTCTACAATCACACCACAATTTCTTTTTGTTTTTTTTTTTTTATTTCTTGTTTATTAATTTTTTATTTTTTTTTTTTTTTTTCTTTTAGTTTGTCTGACTGCAAACACATTTAAAAATATTAAAATACTTGCTAACAAATGTAGCTTTAGCCAATTTTCAAAATGATTTCTTCACCTCTCGCTCTTCACGCCTTCTATTTGCTGCACACAAATACAATATTTACAGTTCTGTAGCTACTACAAACATATATATATATATATAGCTATATATATCTAAACTTTGCCAACTTTACCAGGATTTTGTTTTACTGCTGCTTTATTTATTTTATTTTTATTTTTATTGGTTGTTTTAAAATTGTGAAAAAATAGCTGCTTCTATTGTTTACTTGTTTTTTTTTTTTAGCATATTTTTTTGTGTTTGTTTTAAAACTTGAATTACTTTTAGCTTTACATAATTTGATTTGATGATATTTGTTTGTTGTTGCTGCTGTTTGTTGTTGTTTGTTGTTTTGCCTTTTGTTTATTGTATGTCTGCTGTCTGCCTGTCTGACTCTCAGGCCGGTTTGATCGGGTTCTGTGCGCCTAATTGTGGGGCCAGTGAGCGTTAATCAACACTGGCTGCGTAGGTACGTTTTTACAGTTTGCAGTTTTTGTTGTTGTTGTTGTTGTTGATGGTTTGTTGTTGTTGTTGTATAAAAAGTCTTTGATTTGCCTTTTCCTTTTCATTCGCTGTTAGCGCGCTCTGCATTAGAGACTCACCTGCTGCATCTTATCAAAATCTAAGCACGGCCTATGGGGTCGCTGCAGTCTCTGTGTGGCGGCAGCAACAGTAACGCCAGCATCCCCACCACCAGCAGCACCAACTGTTGCTGCTGTGCCGGTGCTGGCAACATTATTGCTGGGACGACGGTGCGGCGAAATGGCGCAATGAAATAGTTTCGCGGGCGGACTAACCGATCGCACCTCCATATCCAAGCCGGTTGTGGAGGCCGGACTGCTTCTCGAGCTATTATAATGGAAACTATATTTGGGCTGCGGCTGGTAAATGTGATGCGAACTGTTGCTCATCTTCAATGAGCTGCTGCACGCCTTTATAGCGCTCGGCTCGTTCTCGTTGCCCTCGTTGCCGGCTCCAGCTACAGAGCCAACTCCAAATTTGGCGCATTTGCTGCTGTTGCTATTGTTGTTGCTGTTGCTGTTGTTGCCGTCGCCGTTCTCCTCATTTACACTATTATCACATAATTTAATATTTTCGATGCCACATCTGGCCTCCGATAATATCAGTGGCGTTGTGGAGCGGAACATCATATGGCTACGATTTGGCTTAAATGCCTCCAATGGCGGCGATGTGCGAAAATTCACGGGCGTCAATATTGGCTCCAGCAAGTTGCGCAACTGTAAGAATGAAATTGTTACATTTTATTCACTAATTTCATTTAACACCCGTCACTTTACACTCATTAATCTTCATTTTATACTTATATTTCGCTCTCTCTCTCTCTCTTTCTTTAAACTCTTTACATACCTCATCGTCGGAGCTATGGGCCAGCGAACGCTTGCGATTCTCAACCATTAGCGTCGAGCTGGAACGCTTCGAATTGGATGATGTCGTGGCACGCTCATCGTATGGCGCCTCCGTGTCCAGAGACGAACTGCAGCCTCGATTCGAAAGACGCGATGCACTGGCCGACGATGCCCCTGGACCGCCACCGGCGATTGTTGCTGTTAGCGCCGCCGCTGCCGCTGCAGCTGCCTCGGCAGCGGCTACCGCTGACGGCCCATTGATCACCTCCAGCTCCTCCTCCGAACTATGCTGATCGTACATGAGATGGGCGCAGGATGACGACGACGATGTCTGATGGTGACACATCATGGCAGCAGCAGCGATCGCAGACGACTCGGATGAGCATGCAGTATCGGTAGTAGGTGAGTTAGCATCCGTACAGGAACTCAAACCTGTTGAATGTTGGCAAACCAAAATTTCAATTGACGATACAATTTAACAGTCTATGCAGATGGTACAAAATATCGATATCAATTATAGCTTTAACTGTTGATCTAAACAAAAAGCAATAAGCTACAAGATCCTCGATATCAATCAATTACAAAAAGAATTGTAGATTTTTAATTCTCGAATATATTCATAACCAAGAAAACATATGTATATGTATGTATGTATGTAAGTTTGTTGAGTTTACTACTACTATTGTCTCCTCTCATTAAAGCGAAATTAAATGTAAAAAAAAATCGAGTTCTTATTGTCTTCAGTCTTTAAAACATATGTAATCAAATGCCGGTCGATATTGATATTTATATTGAGAAGATTCTAGTTTTAATTTTCAAACGAGCATTTTTATCCTTACTTATTCAATTCATTTACTTACTAGTTTCCATATCCACGTCTAAGTGACGTTTGTTTTCCACATCGAGGAGTTCACCATCAGATTCGGTGCCAGAGTCATTCGATTCACGCTGTAAGCACATTAAATAAATTATTAAACAATTTTTCATATTTTATTTGTTAGTTAACTACTAATTAATATATTATTATGTATTGTACTTTCATTATTATTTTTGTATAACATGTACATATTTATTTGTGCGTTTGGCGCCCACCTTTTTACGCAGAAAATTTTTCGATGCCTTTAATGAATTCTCACGATTTTTGTGCCTGACAAACTTTATCATGATTTTTTGCTATGTGCTTTGTTTTATTTATTACACATTCCACACGCACTCGCACACTCGCGCACTAGAGCGTGTTTACGCGACGCTGCACCCGCAACACAGAAAAACTTACTACTACGATAACGTCGGCGTCAGCTGCGACAGCGACTGCGACGCCCCCTTTCCAACACCTTTGTACGTTTCTGAATGTGTGTGTGTGTTGGGTGTCCGTGGGGTCCTCTCACTCTAATTTCCACTATTACTACATGCTAGTACTTTTTGTGCTGTTACGTTTTACACTCGTTTTCGGTTTCTATTTATTCGCCATTAGTATATGTATTTTTGTTTGTTATTTTTTGCTTTACTTTGCTTCCTGATTTACGCGAGAGCTCGATTGCGCGCTCACTCACTCGCTTAAGCTAACCCTTGCTCTTTCTCTCTACCTCTCTGACACTCGTTCTTTCTCGATGTCTCTTTCTCGTTCGTTCACTGTTGCCGCCTACGCGCGCCTGTTTGGCGCGTGTAAGCGCCGTTTCCTTTTTGTGCAATAATTTCAATCACGTTTCATGCGCGACGTTTTGTTGTAATCTACACTGCTTTTGCACCACCCACAGCAACAACGGCAACAAAAGCAAGAATAAGAAGGTTGCCACTTTACATATATGTTTATTCGTGCCAAGAGCCGAGCTGAACCGAACCGAACCGAACCGAACCAAGCCGAGCCGAGCGAACGTGCACCTTTCGCCGTAACTTATACAGCACGAAATTATCGATTTTCGGTCTCGTATTTGCGGAAGCAAAAGTTCTTCAACAGGATCCCACGACCAGACAGCAGTCGGCTGCACTTTCAAGAGAAAAAAAAAAACAACAAAAAAGCAGGAAAAGAGTTCTGGCTAGTGTAAAATAATAATGTGGCTGCTGACTTAGTTTACACTTATGCGTATTGATTCACTTTTTTTAGCTGTTTGGTCACTTGCTTTGCACAACATTTGCAAGCAGTTGCATTTTTTCAGTTGCTGCAATTCTCTCTATGGCAGACTTTTCGGCTCGCCGACTTATTACTACGTATTACTATCATCACCCGTCACCGGCTAGCGCTGTGCTCAAACTGAAAAATTATGGCCAAAAAATCTCTGCGCTGGCGCTGGAACTCTGCTCCACCGACAGAGGCTGCTGTCGCTGCGCTCTCACTTGCAATTTTTGTACGCCTATGTGTATGTGTGTGTGCTTGTGTATATATATATATATATGTGTGTGTAAGCTTTTTGCACTGGATGACTGGCTGAGTTGCTCTGTATATGTGTGCGAGTGTGTGAATAGGTCTGCGGGGTGTGGACTTGGGGCCAAACATGCGCGCACAACTCGTGCCACTTCGTGCGCCTTCGACGGAGCTTCGGTTGTGGAAATGCAGCGAGTTTGGCAGCATGCTCGTAGTACATAGTATTTATGGGCAGAAGAAGAAGAAGAAGCAGCAGCGGCAGCAGTAGTAATGGCAGTCAGCGAGGAGCAATGCAACAAAAAAACAAAAAACAGTAGCATAAGAAAAAATACCAAAGCGTGCAAAAGTTGATATAAGACAAAAATTATTTGCGATAAAAATGTGGAAACATTACATGAAAAGAAAGATGGACAGAAATATGGATGACATGTTCGATTGCCTTTCGTTGTTAGTTGAACGGGATACACGTTTCTATCACATTCAATTTGCTTGCAATTTACGCGGAAAATACTACGATGATGTCTACGTGCCCCACGAGCACAGACACACAAACACACATACACAATTATTCACACAGAGGCACACTGACAAGTGCAGTGGAGGGGAGCGACCGACAGTAAAACGTAAACGTCTTTGCAGCCGTCGTTTTATCCGGAGCAGAGCTTCGCTCACCTCCTACTGCTCGACCACGTCGTCGTCTGACTATCGATTCCGCATTGATGTTGCTGTTGTTGGTGTTGCGTCGCCAAGTACTTTTGTTCCATTCATACTGTACACACACACATACATGCACGCACACGCATGCACTTATGCACAGCGCCTCACGCAGTGAGCGAGCGAGAGCGACTGACGTATGAATATATGCATACGGTTTGTGGTGTGGGTGTTTTGGCTGTGGGGGGCCGCCAGGCAACACGAGCACTATCAGCAGTAACGACGACTGCGTGGTGCAGCCTTGTTGGCTTCAGATCTAAATTTAGCATTTGGCTTGCAACTTCGCAAGGATTTCTTTACACTTTTTCCATACACACATACATATGTACATACACACTCGCGCATGCAAGCACACTAGTACTCATGTACAACCGCAATGCGTGCTGCACGCGAAAACCGTTTGGCAAATATATCAAAATTTTCCCAACTTACTTGAGTCGCTTCTTCCACGAAATTATGAAAATTTTCAATTTGAAAACAAAGCTTTTTGTTGTTAATTTTCCAGATGCGTGGGTAGGTGGGTTGATTTGAGTGGGCTTGTGGAATGCTCCTCCGAGAAGAAGCTTGCGAAATGCGAATCAAAAACTATGATCCGGACTCTGGACAACAAAATAGCAGCAGCAGCAGCGAGTGTCGAACGATGAATGGGGCTGCTGCTTTGTACTACAATTCAACAGCGACGGCAGCAGAGGCTACGGTTGCGGCAGCACCAGCAGCGACAGGCGCGCCGCGTGCTGGTTGGGGTGGTAGGTGTTTGTTAGAGCACGCGACGCGTTTTTGGAGAATTGACAAAACAAGCGCAAGCAATAGATAGAGAGAGAGAGAGTGAAAGACACTGAGAGAATGTGAGGTTGAGCAATGAGAGAACGTGCCAACGTGCATACAAGGCTACTTATTTATGTATGTATATACATATACATGTGCACACATATCTGAGCCTGTGTATGTGTGCGTGCGAAATTGTTGCTATTGTAAGCGCTTTTACGCCAACTACAAAATCCACAACGCTCAGGGCTGGGATGCTGGTGGTGCGCTCTCTTCGTTTTCTCTTTCTCGCTCTCGGTCTATTGTATATTTGTACGTAACTTGCAAAAAAGGCAACCCAATAGACATTTCTCTAGACATCTAATGCAATTAACTTTTCAATGTCAAGTCGCGACGCGCACCCTCCACACACATGTACATTCATGTACACACACACATACGCACAGCACAGACAGCGTGGCTTTCTATTAAATTCCACTATAAAACGGCACATTGTGCACAGTACCCCACCAACTTACTTACTTACCTGCTCAAGTTGCTTAGTGTCGTCTGCACGTCATCCCTTCATCGTAAATGTTAGAGCTATCGGCTGCGTTGATGATTTGCTTTTCAATAGGCTTCAGTTCGTGGTCTGATATGAACGTTTTGTCCAAAACGAAAAGCAAGAGTGCGGTATCAGAGAGTGAGTGGGTGAGCACGAGAGTGGGGGCTGTCAAACCAGCTGAGCGACAATGGAAGAGGCAACAAGAAACGCGAGTGTAGTTTATGACGTCATAAGTGACCCTGCTGGTGGAAAATACACAAAGCTTGATCATGGACTTATAGCACTAAGCTTTTTGACGTTTAACATTTAACAATATTAATTAAATTTAAAACGAAATATCAATCAAGAAGTAAAATGGAAAATAAAGCTACGTATATGTAGTTTATTTACCTCCAGTGAAAAATTAACGTTATATTAATTTACGATCTTTACAATATTTACAGGTCTTTTAAGATAAATTTAGACTAAATTTCAATCCAAAAACGAAATTGCGGTCGAATAGCGATTCCCTTTAATGATGAATTTTGGCTCGATGTGTACTATCGGTATCATTTATAAATAAGCTTTTAACAGCTGTTCATAATGAATTCAAAGTATGATTTATTTATTTTGGAGAATTTAAAAACATTAAAAATTAAACGCCACTAAAATTAATTAAAAAAAAAAAAAAAAACTTGAGGGGCATTATTTTGCCTTTATTTACTTATAACAACATAGCTGCATAAAAATTTAGTTTCTGGCAAAGAGATATCGATAGTTTCTTTCTGAGAGCAGCTTTAAGCATTATATCGATATTTTGTCATTCCCTGAGCCGCCAAAATCGGAATTCAAATATTAATACTCTTCTTGACTGCGATAAACTTTATTATGAATATAGAAGAGTCTATAAATAAATTGCATAAATAATAAAATTATACATGAAATAATAGACTTAGCTTAAGTGTGCATATAATATAATTAGCTAATACGAGTACATAGGTATGCAAAAAGTCTACTTAAATAATTTAATAGAAAATGTTGTGCATCGAAATTCCAATATTTTTTTTTCTACCATTTTACTTTTGTACACTTTGAAATTTCTGCGCACGACATGAACATACACACAATCAATTAAATATATACATAAGTGTAATTAGAATAATTTTGCGGCTTAAGAGCAATAAAAAATTTGCTAAACTGCCACGCCTACAAATTAATGCATGTGAGCTCTAAACATTTAAGTCTTAAGTAAATATTACTTATTCTGGCTACATGGGCAAGCCATTATTCGTATATCATTCTATGCATAGAAACTTTACAGCTTGGCTACAAACTAATGTCTTCCGGTTTTTCTTTAGTATACAATCTTTTTAAAGTGGAAATTCTGTATGTGACCGTAAATCTCAATCTTGTGCGGTAGAAACTACTATAACTTGTGCGGATGTGGTGGGTTTTTCTCTCTGGCTCAGCTCGAATGATCTCATTTGATTATTTTTCGTTCTTGAGCGGCATGCCTTCCTCTTGGGCCACATCACCAATCTTTTTGCGCTCTGGTGGATTATTCCAGGACTGCAGCTCACCAGTGCCCAGGATGACAAAGACAACAGCGGCCGAGATGTAGGTGCCGGCCAAAATCCAAAATACAATTTGCCATTGATGGAACGAGGGCTAAGAATGACAAGAAATAAGTTCATATAATTAGATTATATTCATATGTATTCAATTATTATAATTGACTTACATTTTCAAAGGTCAGCGCGCCGACCATCCAAGTGGACAAGAAGCCACCAAAGGAAGACAAGGAATTGGCCATGCCAAAAATGGTGCCACTAAAGTTGGGTGCAATGTCCAGACCGTTGCCCAAATAGCCAGCGGTGACAGCGCCATGGGCGAACAGGGCGAGTGTAAAGATGGCCACCGACCAGGCAGCATCCATGCCCAGGAAAACCTGAGCCGTCATCAGCAGACCAGGTGTAACGAGAGCTATAAAGTATTATAAAAATAAATATGTAATCTTCGACATTAAGATTACATTATAAAACCTACCGAAAGTCGTGAAGATCTTGCGTGTCGCAGTCGTGCTCAAGGTGCCCTTCTGACGCAGATAGTCGGCCAGATAGGAGGAGGCCACCGCCATCACATATTTGCCTAGATAGGGCAGCGAGGAGAACAAACCATTCTGCAACACAAAGGAAAATTCTATTGGCATCAAATTCAAACTGTATAAAATTAACCTTAAAGACTCACCTTCTTGATGTCAAAGTGCAGAATCTTGGACATAAAAGTGGGCAGCTGATTGATGACCGTGAAGAAACCGAACACGGACAGACCGTGGGTTATTATGATAGCCCAAACTGCAGGCGAGCAGAGCAGCTGACCCCAGGGCACATAACTGGGTCGCTTCTTGGATGTGGATGTGCCGATGGCATCCTCGATTTCGCGTCGCTCCTCGGCCGAGATGCGCGGATGTGTGGCGGGCGTCTCATAGACAAATGTGAACCAGCACACAGACCACAGCAAACCCACAGCGCCCGTCAAATAGAAGACACTGGCCCAGCCGCAGACCGAGATCAAATAGCCACAGATGGGCATCGTAATGGCAGCGCCAAGCGAAGAGGCTGTAAAGGTAAAGGAAAGGTTTAAAATACAGAACAAATTGGAAATAAAAAAAAAAAAAAACGTGACAAATCGTTTGCCTCTACTCACCCATCATGTTGGACATGAACTTGGAGCGATCCATGGGTGGAATCCAGACAGCGGCCACGGGATGTATGGCCGGCCAGGAGGCGCCCAGCATGAAGCCAAGTGCCACACGCACCACAATCAACATAACGTAGCTCAAATGCGCCGCCAGCGGCGTTATCAGGGTCAACAGACTGGCCCAGAGCATGGAATGGCCAAAAACGCGACGACCGCCAATCAGTTCAGCCAGACGACCGCCGGGCAGCTCGGTGAGGACATAGCCCCAGAAGAAGCAGCCAAGCACGAAGTTGGTTTGGTATGTGTCCCACGGAAAGCGCTCCTCGAGGACAGCAACGCCATCGCTGGTTGTGGCGTTGCTGAGGATACCCTCACTGCTGCTGCTACTGCTGATACTCCCCGTCAGAGTAGTGTTGTCTACTAGGCTGGAATTGCCTGCCATGTGTGATGTGATGTTTGGCATAACCATGTCCACAATGGCAATGGTTAGGTTGACTAAGGTTAGGGAAATATTCAGGTAATTAGTATGTATTGGGAAAGAGATATATATGGAAGACTTACCTCGAAGCGCATAGTTCAGCATAAAGCCAAGCATTGTCAGCAGATTCAAGACTTGACGGCATGATAGCATATCTGCAAGAGAGCAAAAATAGTTACAAAAATAAATTAGTGAGCAATGTTAAAATATATAGTCAAAAATAGTATATTTAATTAAAAAATGCCCATTTACAATTTCAATAAACATTTCTTTATCACTTCTGGAACTGGCTCAAAGAGAACTGAACTACAGTTCACAGTTTGTTAAGGCAGGCTTAATAGAAATGGGCAGCACTTTGAGTTTGATTGGAAACAGAAAATGAATTGGGCAGCACTGTTGCTAAGCTAACATTTATAATTAAAATATTATAAAACTAAATAAAAATTTAAATTAGTTAAATCTTAATTAACAAATATAAGCGCATATAAAAAATAAATAAAACAAAAATTTAAATAATTAATATTCTACAACTTTTGATTTTGAGATCAATTCAGTCTGCTAAATGTGAAGGTCATTCGCAAAAGCTTCTAGAGCAATAAATCTCAGCTGAGTTTTGGATGGTCAGAATATTATCAAAATATATGTACATATAATGCGTATATACAACAAATTTAGACGTTATATATTTGACCTGATGGCGCGTGTATGGAAAAGTTCCTAGAGCTCTGAAAAAAATTGTTAAGAGATGATAAGAAATGCTGGGGAGCTATCAAAACAAATCGAGGATCGGAAGTTCGTTCAGTCAAGCATATCAGGAGAGCTGGTGTGAACCGGTTTACAATTCAATGGAACAGGTTTCTGAATGATTTTATTACTATTTTATATAAATTTATATTTTGCTTAAGAGTCTTTAGATAAGTTAACCTGGAACTATCGTACATTGTTTACAAGACTGATGTAATACGTTGTTTTCATTACATGTCTCGCGGCTTCGGCGTTGCTTTACAGATAAGCGCATTTATTAACTTGAATTAATGATGCGATAAAACTCATTTGCAATCTAACTGTCAGTATTTGACCTCAATACAACGTTAATAACCATACAAAATCGCACATCAATTTGATTTGGCCAGACAACAGGTACCAGTTGGGTGCTCCGCCCGTAAAAAGAAACAAATTAAAGGCCATTAAATTACACACATTTCTCCTTTTAGCTGATTCAGACGTCGTCCACTTTATCATCATGTCAAACACACTTAACATGCTGATAAACTCATTTAACATGATGATTATCATTGTCAATTGCAAAGCGGTTCGCACGTTTCGTTTTTTCCCCCACCTCGTTAGTTATTAGCAAAATGAAATATAACCAAAGTGCATTGAGCCGCAAGGAAAAGGCGGAAGGTGCAAGATAAATGAAATTGGAATTGAACGAAGTTTGAATACTCTGTAAAATATGCATGAGTTGCATATGAAATGGTAGAGATAAGAGAGAACTTTTATAAGGCGTCAAATTAATTAATATTAAAGTTTCCTCTCTCAAGCAATATAAGTCGAAAAACAAAACATTTTTCGGTATCTCCGAAACCATGGTAGTGAAAATGTTACGCAGTTGAAATTTCAACTGTAAATATTGCGAATAAGTGTAAGTAAAAAAAAAATAAAAAAATCAGGGTTATTATAACAATAATTCATTCGGGAATAATTTGCGTCAAATGTAAAAAATAACACATGAATGAAAATTTCGGAAAATTCTCGATTATGTCAAACTTTACATACGAACTACGTACATACAAAAATCTATAAAAATTCTTTCAGAATCATATTGGCTTAAATAACAATGCTTTACGTTTTGCTTTCAAATCCCTTAAGTTCCAGCAATACCCGCTTTACATCTGGCTTACACTATGTTAATAATAAACGGCATTAATTTGGAATGCCATTGAACTCCGGGTCGCAGAGGCGTCCAACTTTAATTTGCAGCATTTGCGCGTGTGCATATTTTTTTTTTCATTTTTCTCCTTTTTTTTGTTGTTGTAAAAGCTGATGTCAACAAAAGCCGCTAAAAAACTGCAGTCAGCCCAGTCAACGTGGGCCGAGAAAGCTGCTTACTTATAATAAAACAATAAAAAATAAAATAACGTTCAACAGTCAACGTTATCAATGGGAAGTACGCCCCGGTTCCGCACCTCGCCGGTTAACTTATCGCATGACATGTCTAGCAACAGTCTAGCCCGGCCACGCCCACCTGTCGAGTTTTATTTAATGTGCACAGACCTGTATCTTATCGAGAGATATAAAAACAAAACTTGTTCAACATATTCCTAAAGTCTGTGAGATGTTTAGCGGCTATATTTGTTTCATTTAATTAAAAAGAAGAAGAAGAAGATACATACAAATATAATTAGCTGAATATGCTTAACTGTAAAATGTCAAACGCTAATGCTCTTAGACCAGTTTTTATGAATTCTTTCCGCAGTGGAGCATCGACAACGACCTTCACCATGTTCTTCAATTTTGTATTTACTTTTGATTTTGGATTATCTCGAGAAGTATAGAAACAATCAAAATGTTCAAATTCGTAAAGCTGATTTTAAGCTTTAATTGGCTTAGCATGCTCATGATCGTTCGATTTGGAGGCTTAACGTCATGGAAAACTTTGTATGAATAGCACGACAAAAACACAATATAAATTATAATATTCGCAATTTCTTCTATATAAATCATGACACTTTAAATCAATGCTAAGTGAGCGTGCCTCATCGGATTGCTTCAATAGAGTCTGATAAGAGCACTATATATACGTATTTATTCCGTTTAAATCCGAGTGCCGATTTACAATGGCTATAAATAATATTGGTAGACGAGTATATGCATATACTTATACAGATTGCATTGGTATAGACCGGAAATAGGACTAGAAGTTAATTAATTTGATTAAAGTGTTGCATGAAAAAATATTGAGTTAAGCTAAAGATAATATTTTAAGCTCTTTTTTCATTGAAAAATATAAATGTAAGTACAAAAAACTCAATATATATAAAATTACTATTATATATAATAAATAAGAATAAAATTAAATAATTTAACAATAAAGAGACATTTAGAAAACTCAAATTAATGTTAATATGGTACTATGAGTAATACATATTTTGAGTTTCATTTGAATCAGAATCTGTAAGACCAAAGTTATCAATGTGCCATAAAAGATATGACTATAAGCTGACGAAAGCTCTGATATGAAATGAGACTATGAACTATGGACTATTGCGAGGATTTCACAAAGGAGCTACACAATCTGGAAGGTGTTTAAAGTGTTTATATGTTTTCTCTTATATACATTCTCTTCAAAAGTAATCAAAATCATATTCAAAGTTTCTCTCTTTCGAGAATCTCAACATTTTAAATTCCAGTCTCAGTCTTTATAGTATATAAATTCTTGCTTGTGTTAACAACTTTTAACCTCATCGGACACAAAAACATCTTAACGTCTTCCAAGAATTCTCCATGTCTGTCTTTAAGCAAGTTTTTGATTTTTAACTCTTTTACAAAAGTAATTTTGTTATTTTTTGATTAATTGTCGCTCAAAGCATTTTGCATGCTTTTGTTGTATTCGGCTGAAAACAAGATCCGGTCAGAACTAAATATTTTTCAAGAGTAAATAAATTAAACGAATGAAATAAAAAAACCGGCTTCAACATAAAGCAAATAAAAATTGAAATAATGAAAAAAAAAATCTTAATTATTAAACAGCTTAAGCTAAGGAACAAACAAAGAAAACAGTAAATAAAAAAAGGTATTTAAATCCTTTTTTTATTAGCTTTCGTTTTTAAGCCTAAACTAAGACTAAAAGTTTACCTGAGCGCAAAAAAAATAAACAAGTTTTCAATCTGAACTGACTTCGAGCATAAGAAAATGTTTAAGAATAGCCCACTAAAAATAAAGTTCATAAAGAAAACATCAAAATGTTCAAAGAAGAAAAAGCAGAACAACATAAACAATGTTTTGAGGGCAAACGTGATACTAAAAATTAATTTTTATGCTAATTTTCAGTCGCAGCTTCAAGCTAAAAATTTGACTCATTCAAAACGAGTAAAAAAATTAAAAAAAAAAAAAACAAAATTTTTACATTCGTAAATGTAAAATTTAATTAAAAGATCGCAATGTTTTTGACCGCACAAAATGTTTGTCAATAATTTTTCAGTCAATTTGCATTTCCGGCTTTTTATAATATATGTTGTATATGAGAATAAATTGAATTTGTTTGCTAAATTAAAAACAGCAAACGGCGAGAGGGTATTATGAATTTCATATGAAAAGTGCAACAGAGAAAAGATCAGATATTTAAATAAGTTATAAATTATATTTATGATATATTATAATTACATAGACTAATGACTATCCGTGAGACATGTTGATATTAGTATCAAGTAGTTCTTCTACTCTTTCTATTTTTCCACTATATCCTTGGAAATAGACTAATTGGTATCACTATGTCATATCGTAGAAAATTATGAATACATATTGATATTTTAAGGTTTTTTTTTTAGGTTGTCTAATTTTAATATTTCTTATATTCCCTATGACCCCGCAAGGGTATATCAGCAACGTCAACAATAATTTGTTGGATGTATTCCGCTTTTAAATATTTGTCCGTCTATTTTTAAGATCTATATGCTTCACTTCCTAAAGCTCAAAAACAAGAAAAAAGAAAAATAATAAAAATGCCGGTCACTGGGTGCATGTGCTTCATTGCTCTCTCTCTCTCTCTCTCTCTCTCTCTCTCTCTCTCTCTTTCGCTCCCGCCTATCTCTCTCTGTCTCTCTCTCTCTCTCTCTCTCTCTGTCTCTGTCTCTCTCTCTCTCTCTCTCTCTCTCTCTGTCTCTTTCCGTATAAATATTTATATCTTTGTATTAATATATTCGTCTCTCTATATGCCACAATTCTTCCTTTTCTTTGATTTTGAGTGCGTTGTTTCTTGACCTTCAAAATTACATATACCTATATATACAGGTTAAAATTCTTAGGCATATGTTTGTATATATATATTTAAAATCATAGAAATGCTGACTCGACCGACTGTGGTAATAATTTAGTGGTATAAAAAAACGTGTGGCATTAATCCAAAGACCCATGTGATCTCATGTTTTTCCAACTCAAATCAAACGTCAGACGCTTAGCTATACTCTTGTCAGCTTGCCAATAGATAGCAATATACATATAAAAATATATATATATATATTTATAACTGTATAGCTATATAGATAGCTAGATAAGTATCTGTATAGATAGCCAATTATATGAAGGCGCGGCCAAATCACGAGTTCAGTTTTGAAGCTATATAGTACAGTATAGCTACGTTATATATAACATTTAAGTTTGCTCTGCTATAAATGAGGCTTTGTTTGCATTCCCATTTCTAACTGTTGAGTCTGTCGAACTGAAAGTCTGTCCGTCGTCTTGTCTCTCTGTCTCTGTCAATTGTTGGCGCTGTTGTTGACTCGCCTTCCAGCTACAATTAATAGCTTGTCAACTCGGTTAACCTGTAGATACACTTCCGTTTGCAATGTTTCGCTGCTAACTGATTTCCAATGAACAATTTTACGGAACTGGCCTTGCTTTGCACATTGTTTTTTACGAATTTTCATAGACCAATTACAAATTGGCCTAAAGCGTCGCTATAAAATTGTTCCCGTTATTGGTGATTTTCTCGACAAAACGAAACAAGTTTGTTTAAAGCCGACCCCATATTTAATAGATTTTGTATTTATCAAGAGGTCGTTTAATAGATAAATCTTTAGATATAGAGTATAAAAATATAGTTTGTTCACTAAATCTAAAATATATATATTCATGGTGCGATGTTAAACAATTCCTCTCGCTTTTAAAGCCTGAGATTTACTTTCGCCTGACATCTGTAAATATTATAAAATCGATATATATCGACTATTACTATTGCTGTTTTTAAAGCATGTTCTGTATATTTTTAGGAATGCCTGCATATTTAATTTGTTTTAGATATTTATAGTTTACACGGTATCCAAACCGGACCGTATCACCCACACACCAATTGTCAGCTATTCAAGTGGCTTTACCATTTAAAGAGTTTGACTTTAAGAATGCATTCAATTAATTGCAATTCGCAGACAATTGTTAAATATAAGCAGGAAATTCAATATTTATTAAAGACATTTTTTTAAGCTCTTATCAAGAATTCAACTTGCATTGATTGTGGCTTTATATTTACTCATAATATATGCACAATGCCAAGCTTAATTTTATAACAATTGTGCAGACAGGGTGACAGATGGCTCTTAATGCCTTTAGCATTGTCCTAGTTTCATTCCTGCGGGTAAATTCCATGACGAACATGGAAATCTACTCGTGTAAGATTGGATTCGCAATTGCTGCTTGCTGTTGCTATTGTTGTTTTATTGTTGTATATTGGCTGAATGTTGCACTTGTCGCGCTTTAGTACAAAGTGCAATAGGGAAAATCTCAGCCGATGACAGCCGGCATGGCACGCCAGGGCAACAATGTACAAATCGTATCTGATTTATGAACGCAATTAAGCCGAGGCCTCAGTATTTTACAATCAAATGCAATGCTCAAATCAGCTGAATATGATGTGCCTGAATATTAATTAACTTAAAAATTTGTTGTATAAGGAAATATGTAAATAATGTTTAAATTCGTTGTATTGTAGTACAAGGAATAAGGAAATATGTAATTAATCTCTTTACAAGGTATCAGAGATTGTCAGTGAATGACTTTTGCATTAGATATAGGGTATATTTATTCATCCATTTCCGCGTTAGATAACAAATACAAAATGCAAATGCCACGCCCATCCTAACCGCAAAATGTGATCGTTATATAAAGAGTATAGAGTTTCTAAATATTTTTATTAGACATAATATATTATAGTTCGAATTTCTAGCGCATTTCATAAAACTAAAGCTGCCTTAAAAATTTCATATAACATTTACAAAGGTCTTCTAAATCCATTTCAAATTCTAGTATATTAGTACTTTAGAATACCCATGAATTAACAACCTTTCAAATAAATTATTTTCTCAATTTAAGTTCAGTTTTAATTGCTTTAACGTAATTAAATCATAAACATTTTCATTTATAAACAAATTACTTAAATTGCTTATCTGTTTTGCTGTTGTTGAGTTAGTTCACGATTTGCATCTACAGCAACAGCAGCAGCAAAAACATTCAGCATTTATTTATATACATACATATATGTATATTATTTTTCAACTCGTCATTTGTTTGTGTTTATTATACAAACTCTCTCAAAATGGGGGCTCGTCTCCGTTAGCGTAACGCAATTATTACAGCCAGCGAAAAAAAAACGGCATTTCTAAGTGCAAACACAATTTGCGATTACGAGCGCTGAAATTTATTTTGGTAATTTGAGATTTTTCCACAGCGAAATAAGAATTAGTTTTTATAAATATATAGAAAGAATCTTTTACGTATTATATGTATGTACATCTGTATATAAACTAATTAATGAATGGCATTTGTGGGCCATTGCCAATTGCAATTTTATGGCACTACACTTGGTAACAAGTACGAAATGCTGTTGAATGAAAAATGAGATCAACCAGAGAAAGAAAGACAGTGAGAGAGCGAGGGAGACAGCGAGAGACAAATATTGACCTTTAGATACCCTGTAGGCAATACGAAATCAACTTAATAAGCTTTTATGTAATATAAATTTGAGTACTAAAAAATAAATAAAATACAACTTAGTTTATAAGTAAACTGAACTATATGATACCCCGTAGTCAATAAAAAGCGAAGCTTCATTATAAAGTTCTTTGTGAACATATTTTCCTGAACGGCTTAAAGTAAACTTTGTATTATTAGTAATTAACTTTTCTCATTTAATATAAATATCGTTTATAAATTGATGAATATGTTAAATTAACAATATCGCATGTTCTCCTTCTGTCGCTCACACTGTCTATCTCTCTGGCTACATTACAGGGTATGCTGCTGCTAGAGCCAGACACGGGGGCCTGCCAGATGAAATCTATTTACAATTATTGACATAAACAAAAACCCACATAGACTAGGCTTATCGGACAAGTCAGACTTGTGTACGCCGGGGCAGGGCCAGAGCCGTAGACCGAAAGACAACAGACAACAGAGGCAGAGACAGAGCCAGAGACATCGGAATAGGTTCAAAGTCGGCATGCCTGTTGCATGTGCGGCATTTGATTTGATATTTATTTTATTCGCTCATTAGATTTGATTAAATTAGACGATCAGTGACCGGACGGCAGTCTTGAACTTACGGATCAATTCGATCCGTGTGCGACGTTTAATAACGCCAAAAGTGTGCCACGGAGCGGAAATAACTAGCATGAAATTATGTAGAGCCGCGATTGCAAACAGAGTCAACTAGCTGACAGGTTTCACTAGCTATCGATTCGCATTGCAAAACAATTGTAAAGTTCAGCAAAACAAGAAAATGTAATTACTATATAACGCTCAGACAATAGCGAACGCGCGCTCAATTGGCCAAACAACAACTTCCAAGTTCCAAGAAACTAATTAACGACAATTTAAGACAACAAAAAATTGTTTCCCATTTCTCATGCAGCACACAAAAAGCTCGAATCCACTTAATTAAGGCATATGAAAATAAATTATCGTAAAAGAAGCAAAAACAAAAGCTACTTTTAAATAAAATTACAATTGCCTGGCAACAATAAAAAAGAAACGTGTTTATAATGCCATTAATACTGTAAAGAGATCTTCAATTTCTGTGTAATTAGTCATTGCGCGAGCTTAGCTAAATTTGATTAAATTGTTCATGTCAAATGCATATATATATATATATTGTATACATATATGTATATACATATGTGAATATAGCCATTGTAATTTCAAGCATTGCTTTAACGTGAGTCGTTCTGTTCAGTGTGCTTTACCCGCAGCGGCTGTTGCTAAGATCAAACCTTATCAGGGATCGCAAAGTTGACTTGTGTTAGTGGCGCACAGAACGTGGCATTTCATTTACATTAAAAGCGGATCAATACTTGTTTATAGCCAATTCAATTATATATTGAAAATAAATATTATTTGCCAATAGCTAAAGTCTAATTATAAATCAAATTTAAATGAGCAGGCAAATGAAAATGGAATTCAAATAGAAATAATAAGTGTAATTAAAATATAAAAAATAAATTTCTGTTTCAATACAATCAAAATATTTTTTTTATATATTTTATAGACACTTACAAAAATGTATATGGCTTAAATATACTTAATATATTAAAAAAAAAAACATTGTTATTTACTATATATCATTCAAGTGAAAAATGAATAGACAATTGATTAAAAATTATAAAAATATTTATGTTATATATATAGGTATTTTCATGACGAAATACTTTTCTTCGACAAATTATTCAACATAAAATATTTCAACATAATTACAAATTGTAATAAATATTTTTTATAAATATTTATATAAATATTATAATTTCTATCTCAATAAAAATATATTATAAATATAATTTTTATTGTTTTGCTATAGTCTTTATCTATATCTTGCCAGTTGAATATATTGTATTTATATATATTATTTCAGTCGAATGACCTTCGCTTATTAAAAATGCATTGGCAATGATTAATGCACATATTGAGTATGATATGATGGGCATTACACTTATTATTGTTATTTATTATTTTTCTGCCTTCGAGCTGGTTCCTCAAGTGCAGGGACACGGAATAATCAAGTGCTTATGCTGCGCATTTCTGATTGAATCGCAATTCGATTGACGTGGGCGGGCGTTAGCTGCATATTATGAAAAACAAGCTGCATTTACCATAAACTTGTTTACATACCCTACCAGAGATTATTATAAATATATCAGGAGATATGTCTAACTAAAGCCATATATGCATAATAACGAATAACTAAATTAGCTATTCTCTATAGCCAAGCCTTAATCAAACTAGAAATTAATCATTATTTTAAATCTGTTTCTATAACTGAACTAGAAATCGATAATAGATTTGAGTAGTTCAATCTAAACCTTAGTTTGGTCATTCAGTTTATCTACAATCATAATACTATAAAGAGTATTGAATATTCTGCTCTTAGTTCTTTGTGGTTATTCATGGAAAACTGGAAAGAGTATATAGACAATTAGCATAATAAAATGCCATTCGCTTTTATTAATCATTCATTGAAGGACAATATGTTAATTGTGCCATCAACAACTCGTGTGACTTGAGGCGTGCAGCCGCCCTCCTAGCCCCCTTTATCACCTGTTTTCACACCTGCTATTTGGCTTTATTTTTAGCCATGCTAATTGAGCAAATTTCATATTTGATTAGCACATTCCGCTTATCTAATGGGTGCGAGCTATATCCAACTATCATATCATGTGCGCTCGCTCAACCATTGACCATTGTCTTTGATGCCCCTCCAGCCTCCAGCCCCAATCTGCTCGCTGAGTCGCCACAAAGTGCTAAAATGCTAATCTCAAATGGCCAATGCTGATTCGGCTATTAGCGTTTTATTATTATGGTATTGTTCACTTCTCTCATTTTTTCCGACGCGCAATTTGATGACAAATTGAAGCAACAATAATAAACAACAACAAAAACTTTAATGACCACGCTGCTGCACAGTGGTGTCAAAGTCGCATTTTCATATGACTCTTAGTTTGATTGTTGTTGTTGCCGGCTCCACTGCGGCATTGACACTATTCTAGAACTTGAGTGGCCTGCACTGGCCCAGCCCAACTCAGTCCGAAAATGTGCGCAGCAGGCGTGACTCTGACAATTTGCTAACATTGTTGTTGCTGTTGTCGATGTTGTTGCTGTTTCCTATTTATAACAAATCCTCGCAATGTCATAACAATGGCGTCATAAGGGCCAGCTCAATGACCACAACAACACGAGACAGAAGACACAGAGCTGATGATGATGTTATAAGGTTTATTGTGACAACGCCCAAGCTAATGAAATATAGCTGATGATGGCACAGCTAATATTTAATATGTGTCTAGGATTGACGCAAGCAGCGGCTGTACGAATAAACAAAAGTTGACAGCCCATGAATTATTATTATTATTATTATTTTTTTTTTTTTTTTTTTTTTGAATTATAAAATTCATATATTAAACTAATTATGATAACAAAGTAACGCATAAGCTGCGTGTTGAAATATACTGTTTGCAGGTTGAAGCAATTTAAACAGCGCATAAATATCTGCTATGATATGATTCTATCTATGATTCTTTTTCATAAAATATTTAAAGATCTTAAATTTATAATATTTACAATAAAAGACTTATGTTGATTGTAAGTTGTCTAAAATATTTTATAGCTTAATTCACAAAAACTTAAATTTTATATATATATATATATATATATATATATATATATATATATTTATTAAATCTTTATTAAATCTATTTTTTAATTGAAAATTACCTAAAACATATGGCATTTAATATGTTTTAAGTAATTTTCAATATTTGTTCAACGCATATTATCATCAAATATGTAAAATTTTGGATTTCTAAATCGTAAATAAATAATAATAATATTTAATAAATAAAAAATATTTTTGACATATTTTATAGTTAATTTTAATTTTTTTTTTTTAGAACAAATAGGAAATTTGTATAAGTATTTTTAAAATTTTATATTGTAGTATAGAGATACTTTATAACAAATTAAAATTTCTAATTATTTAGCACATAAATAAACTAATTTGAAATCGAAACTAGAAACGGAAATTGAGAACAAATGCTGAATCGAAATTAAACTAAGCGAATACCCTTCAAAAAGAGTTCAATTTGTGTTTATTCAAGCGCAACACTCAATTGATTTGTAACCTCAATTAAACTTGCTCCATTTGACACCAATCGAGAATTGTCAACAGTTGCAAAAAAAATCGATATATAGCCCATTTATATGTATGCCTATATTGGATGAGGGCCGGTCCCCTATTCAATCAATTTGTTTATAACTGAATTGTCAATGCGTGTAATTTGTTGTTTCAATTGACTATAGTTTGTTTTCTCTCTCTTATCAGAAAAGGGGCTCGACTTGTTGTCACAGCGGTACGGTCAAATAAATTGTCGTTAATTCTACTTACTTTGCACTCGGTGCAGGCCTCCCTTCTCTGTGTTCGACATGGCGTTAGTGTGAACTGTAATGAACGAAAGAGGAAAATGAATTTTTAATTGAAAGATAGTTTATATTGATGATCGATGGGCATGGGGAGTGTCATGTGATATGCAAGAGCGTGTGATATACAGACAAGTCGGTAAGTGTTATTACTGATAATCTTCAGAATAATGAAAAAGTTTTTTTCCTATAATTATATGATATTATATCTTATCTTATCCTATTTTATCTTATCATTGTCTCGTGTATGCAAAGCAAGAAGGGAAAACGTGCGCATTTTGTGAATGATATGATATTGCTACCGATAATGTGCGTCTTCAGTGCAAGTTGATAAGAAGAGGCACAAAGTAGGTGCACATGAATCAGCCTCAACTTGGAATTTGTAGATAATATGGAAGCACATGATGGACAAAGATAGCAGCACCAGGCAGCTTGGCTCATTCATAAAATTAGTACCCAAGACTCTGGTCTAAAGTCTAATTCTGAGGAATGCTTATCTGAATGGATTTTATATTACTTTAAAAATTGCGACCTAAAATAAAAATCAGGCACTAAACGTACACCCGTATAGACCAGAAAGCCGTTGATATAATTGTTATCTGCATAAGATTTATTGGCGCCATTGATAAATCACACCTGCAGACATTATAGGTGCAACAGATAATGTTGAATCATTAAAGAATTGAAGATACATTTATATATTTAGGGGGAATAACTAAATATATAGATATTAAAAATATTCTTGACATTTATTGTTAAGACAACGCATTTTCGCTCAGTGCACATGTATGCAAATAATGGACTGCACATGCTCAACAGCAGACTGCATAATAATCAGTGTCAAGTCTAAGCCCTAGCAACAATATAAGCCTGACCCAGCCCGTTCAATCAACATATGTACTATGAAAGCAAAAGCCAGCTATTAAAATAAGAATACAAGTTAAGTTAATTTGAATAGAGTGCAAATATTTGGCAAAAAGAAAAACCCCAGTCAAATTGCCCATGTGTGAGGGTTGATATACGGAACCCCTCTATATATATGTATATATGTACTATACATCTATGTGTAACTGTAACTGTCTGCTGTTGTCCCTCTGTATAACGACTCGAGTCCTCTTCGTGTTGCCATGTTATTTGCCGCATAAAATGTGGCGTCTCTCATATAATTAGCTACATGTATGTGTGTTTGCCCAATTGTGTGAGTTGGGCATTGGCTATATACGACATATGTCTGTATATCTATATAAGACGATTGAGGCATACCCCACTTGCTCATTGCTAAATCGTACGACATTTGCTGACTAACCGGACTCAATGCTCTCATCTATATACATATATGTATGTATGTATGTATGTCTAGCTATAGTGTGTATTAATTCATAATATACATGTTGCTATCGTAACAATTTTTTTTTTTTTTTTTTTTTTTATCACTGTTGTAAGCTGTTGGAGTTTGCGTATTTCTTTATTAAGATTGTTTTCTGTAAACTTTATCTTATTGTAAAAGTTGTAAAAAGTTCTTGATGCATTACTGAGACTTTTAACAATTTTGATTTTTTAGATTAAAAAAAAATATATTAAAATGATTTTAAAATTTAAAATTAAATTTTCATAAAAAGTTTTTTTTTTATTACAACTAACAAGTAGTTTGTAAGTAATTTTACGCAAAAAAAAAATTTGATAAATAAATAATTTAATAAATATTAAAAATGTCAATTATGATAATTTTGATAAATAAATAAATCAAATTTGATAAATAAATAATTTAATAAATATTAAAAATGTCAATTATGACTTCAATGGATAATTTATGTTATTTCGAAAAATTTTAATGTTTTATTTTTTAAGTTTAAAGATTATAATTACTTGGAAGCACTTTTAAACTGAACAATTTTATTTTTAATTTCACATATATTTATAAATGAGATTTCTATAATTTTAAAAATTAATTTTTCAATGCCTATGCATTATTTTAAGTCTAATAACTTTAGCTTAAAGCGCTAAGAATAGATTACTCATTGAAACCCAAACGCTGCCAGTTCCGAATGGTTTGCGTTCATAGCGACAGAAGGACATTATTTAAAACAAATATACTCATTTCCATTTCATGCATGAGTATAACAACATTAAATTTGCTTCTCCAAAGTATAATTTACTATTTAATACATCACATTCTCTGCAAGCAATTAAAAATTTGTTTAGCGTAATTCATAAAACATACTTGACTTTAGAATTTTTAAGTATTTGATTGTTTTGTTTGTTTTTTGAGCAAATGCTCCTATCAAAATTTGTTTCCTGGAAGACATGAGATTTTGTATGCCCATTTTTTGTTTATTGCGGAACTCACCTTGAACTTAAAGATGTCTAAAAACGTAAATTATTTACAGTTAATTATGTAATTAGCACAGCACGCTCCAATTAGCAGTTTGCACAATGTATTTACTACTAGTAATTTCCAGATATTAAACAAAGCGTAAAACAAAACGCGCGTCAAACTAAATGCACGCGCGTTTATTGTTTTTTTTTTGTTCCTCTATGTGGTTTTTCGTTTGTGAATGATTACAAGAAAAAGGATTTGTTTTTGTATTTCGGTGTCACTGTCACACACACATACATACACAGCTCTGCATACGTTCTAATACACCAATGCACGCATGCACGCACTCAAACAAACACACGCGTTGCAGTATTTAAATGTACATAACAGTAGTTTTAGCTGTTTATATTTGTGTCTCCACTTTGCGTCTCTTCTTAAATTTTAGCTTTTGAGTGTGTCTATGCTTTTATTTTGAAAATTCGCAGCGGCAGCTGTTTGTTTTATTTAAATAGGCACATTGAGCGCAGCGCATGCGCAGGCAAAAATTTTGTTTTTCAACTATATTTCTAAATGCAAATTAAGCAAAAGAAATATATACAATTTCAAACAGTTGGCGGCTGTGAGTTGCTGCGCCTCTGGCTCTTTGCCTTGCTGCCTGCTTAATTCTGTTTGGTTATTTTTGATTTTGTCGTCGCTCGTCTTTGCCTGCGCCTTCTGCCAACAGCTGCTTGACACTCCGATTGTTGGAACTAAACTGAAAATGTTGCCTGCGCGACAGCCGCTTTTTCTTTGCTGCGAGCATGCGACGCGCCAGCGCTGTTGACGTCGATGCTGGCGCTGACGCAGACGTTGACGCTCACAGCATTGGCGTTCGGTTCAATGGGTCTGCTTTTACAATGGATCGCGAATGAACGTGTGTATTGGTGTTGCTTGTGTTGTCGCCGTCGCTGCCGCTGCTGATGTGTTGTCGTTGTTGTTGTCGTCGTCGTCGTCGTCGTGGGATGCAAAATTCAAATTTTTCGTGCTGCTTGTGTTATTTTTGTACTGTACCTTCGGTTGATCTGAATCCGAGGCGGGAAATAACGGGTATGATGGGCTTGTGGGATTGCTAAACGATTGGTAGAATGGATTTTTTAGAAAGATTGCTTAACTATACATATTTTCTATAGAAAGATTAAAACTTATCTTCAAAAATCTTTTAAAAACAATAAACAACGAAAAACACAATGATTTTTGGTTTGCTTATTAAGTTTTAAAACTCATATTCTAAAATGTTCAAAAAGCTATAGTTTCTCGAATAGACCAATGCATAAAAAGACAAATGAGTTGCAGGGTATTATATAGCGCTTACAATAACCGTAAAAAATTATATACCAAAGAAATATTAAGTAAAAGACCAAGATGTTTAAAAATATTCCTAGTTACAGGGTATATTACAGTCGTTGAATGCTCTACTATATTTATGCCTTTGCAACCTACATAGCTGGGCTCACGTGTAGAGCATCAGCGATATCAATTCGAGCTGTAATCAACAATTATCCAGATACAATCGATGCAATTTAAATCGATTCTAAATAAATAAAAAAAAAAAAACAAAAAAAAAAAACGCTTTTTGTTTTTAGGGAAAGATCTTCCGCATACTATATTAAAATCTACAATCGAATGTAGTCGGGATTTATGTGTGGGCGTTGTATGTTTGTGAGCTATACTATATGGAGAATCGGATCCAGCGATCTATTATACTGTCGCTCACTACCGTCTTGTGAGCGACATCAAAAATGGGTGAGAACTTCTCGGGGAAGGTTCGCTGCAGGCAGCTCATCACTGTGCCGGTCAGATAGTAACGGGACAGCCAGCGGCACTCGCAGGGCGGTATGCACTTAACGCAGCTATTCTCGGAGGCTAACCCCCTGAGCTGGGACGAGTTAACGGAATGGGGTAGAACGCTCAGAATCCACGGCAAACGGACATCATTTGCATTCCAACAGCAATCACAAGGGGGCATGCATTCTACGCACATTTCGTCATCTATGGAGTGCAACTCTCTTGCCCACTCCACTGCGGGCGGTTTCGTTGCTGGCACTAGGCGTGAAGGCTGCAATTCCTTGAATTTCCGCTGTTGTTCCCGTGCTAGCCACAGCGTCAGTAGATCCCAATGCTCCAGATCGGGCAAACGCTCCCTGATGATCTGCATACGCCTGTACAAATCCGATCGACGCACGTCATCATAGTTGATGCCCGTCTGCGTGTGCCACAGCAGGTACAGCTCGTTGGGCCGCTCATCAGGGAGCGACACTTTGCTCGAGAATTTGGTCAGCTCCAAATGGAAGAGCATCCGTATACCGTACGCAATGTGCTTAATGTGCTCAAAGTCCTTGATATTCATCGCCGACAAGGCGGCGGCGTCCACCAGCAACAGCTTCCTGCCCCAGATCTTGTTCACCTCAAAAGTATTCTATCAAGAGAATCAAAGTTAATTTCCAGAATTAGAGTAATACGCTTCTAGTAAGAGAACTCTAAGAAGTATGTTTGAGAGAGCTGAAGAACTAACGTAACGGGTGTTCCACTAAGACAACTCTAGAAAGTACATTATGTTGAAAGAGATGTCGGGAATTCCGAATAGGAAATATCATAATCCCTCGCAGAGGTCTTATTCCACACATACTTCATTCAGTAAGATTTTCATACAATCTTGATGTTTTTATATTTTATATTTATCTTTATTGTGTACATATTCTACTCTAATAAAGAAGGACCGTCTAACTCACCATATACTGGGGATAGCCATATCTGCGAATCCATCTCTTAACGTCAGCGTAAGTCCACTTGAAGACCGATGGCAAGGGCAGTTTATCCACAGCAATGGCGGCTAGTTCGACTAGGGATGTGGCTTGAACGCGAAATTGAATTGGATGGGCATGATGATCGAAGCCCACATGTTTCGCAAGTACGGAATTTGTTCGATATTTGTATTCCTTTCTTAATCCCTGGCGTTTCTCATTCCACTTATGCGTCCTTCTTCGATACTTAGTATCCGATATTCCATATAGATAGACCATATTAAGTGTATTTGGGTGTATGCGTGTTTTGGTTTATTAACAAGAAAGGACTAACAAACACTGTGTTAATAACTGAAAGTGTCCGAAATAAAACACACAAAAAAAACAAAAAAAAAAAAAACCGGTACAACTAACATATTAGGTTTGGCTTACTGCTACAATTTACTCGAATCGATAGATCTTTATAATACTTGAATTAGTCGTTTATTATATGGGATGAGAAAAAGACGTTTTATTTAGGGCTTTCCCTTACAAATTTAGCTTACCTTTCAAGCTATAAGCAAATTAGGCACACAAAATTGCATTTCAAAAATCGTTCAATATATAACTAAATAAAATCTACTATAATTCATCTCTCACTATCATCAATCTTAATCTATTTTCGAATTCCGTTTCCAATTACGCAGTTTCGGAATACCGACAGAAAACCGCCACAAACTCGTGAGATCTAGGCCGAGCCAGGTAAATGTGTACAGTTCGGTTTAGCTCAAAGCCATATCATATTCCTAGGCTAAACCCCTCTATAATGCCGTTCGAAAACATCTGCTCAGTTGTGACTGCATGCACTCAACAATAACAACAAGAGGACTAGAAGACTTAAACTATTGGCCAGGTAGCCTGGCCTGATCGGTTCGAATTTTGTTTTTCGCAGTTCCGATCTTAACGGTAGCTACGCTCATTTGCCATGATTGGTTGTCAAAACATGGTCAAGGGCATCGCCTTCCACAAACCCGCATGTTGTTTTTAATACTCTATCTGAGGGTCTCATGTGCTTAATATCAATTATGTGTCTTTTAATGCAAGAGTAACCGAGTATATAAAGATCATAGGAGCAGGAACCTAATTTGATCATCAATTCCTAAGATTTTTGCATGTCTCGTAATTGCTAATCTGTATATGTTCCTAAGAATAAGTTCTTTAATACCTATTTAAATAAAGAAACAAACTTTTTTGATAAGTCTAAGCATTTTATCAAATCAAAGGTTCTTCTAAATTTTAAAACGAGTGTCTAGACTTTTATTCTGGAAAATTTACTTTCTCTAGTATCTTTACTACTCTATTCTTATCAATTCCAAGACAGCCTAATAAAATGTTTCTCAAAACTGAATGTTATCATTAATCATATTTACCAAATGCTAAACTAACCTCACACTAGTCAAAAACTATTTTCTATGAACAGTTAGTTCTATATAGCATCCTTATGTTCTGGTTTCTGTTCTCGTGAAGAGAATTCAATTTGCGACCTGTAAATCCCACCTGTTGTCACATTTGTTTTTGTGGCATTTGCTGTTTGCGTTATCTGCGAGACTTCGCACTTTGAAATGAAATCGCGAAATCGCTTTGGGGCAACTGCCTTGGTGATTCACCAGCCAAGACAACAACAACCCCGCCTCGTGCCCCGTGTCTCGTTCCTCGGCGATTCACGTGACGTTCAACTTGCGGGGGTATTTTTACTTTTTTACTTTTTTTGATAAAAACACGTTTTTATTTACATATTGCTTTAGTATTTGATTTGCTTTCAGACTTTTTCGCGCTATAATAAAGCACTTCAGTTAAATAAATTTGTTATGTCTGCTCATTAGCATACGGCCGTAAATTATTTGCAACAGTTTGAACTGGAACTCAAACCGAACCAAATTCAACAAATTCGTCAAATTTTTAAACTATTATTGTTGAACAATTTAACACATTTATGTACACATGTATGTCTGTATGGATCTACATATGTATGTATATGTATGCTAATTACAAAATTCCTGCAGCCATTTGCTTTTGGGGTGGCGCATCATCTTTTATCAGTTAGACTTATAAATTACATGAATCATGCTCCATACCAAAACTAACAGCAGACAGCGGCTCCATAATTAACAAGCGTCGCAGTCGCTGGCTCTGTCGGTGTCGCTGTCGCAGTCGCCGTTGCAGTTACAGTCGGCGTTGCTATCGCAGTCACCGTTGAAGTTGCAGCCGCCGCTGCAGTTGCAGTCGCCGTTGTCGCTGGCGTCGCAGCTCCATTTCGAGACAGCGCAAACAATTATGGCATAACTACAGTTTCTAAATATAGAGCTAAACGACAAACAGGCAGCACTCGTATTGTTCTACACAATTCTTAAGATTTGATATTTTTAACATATTTAAAATTAGCTTAATTTGTAAGTTTTTCGCCTGTAACCAAAATAGTTTTTATTTAATCAATACTTGATTTGAAGCATTTGTAGCTAAACACGAGAGGTTTTATTATAGATTTAAAACTTTAAACCCCTTTTTATTTGTTCTGAAAGAATTTTGTGAAAAAGCTTACTCTCTAAACTCAATCTTATAATTGAAGTAGCACATCAGCAGCACATATTAGCGAATGTCTACTGTACTTAACTGCCAACTAGACTAGAATGCTGCAACAAAACATGACAACAACAACAACAACAACAACAGTATCAACTACAAATACATTTCACTTTCATTTAAAAGGGGGGCTCGGATGGATATGGACATTGGGACTGGGGACGGTTTTAACTATAGAGAACGACTGCGACGCCGGCATGAAAAATGAAAATGATATGCCCATGTATGGAGGGCAGCAACAGGCGGCAGCAACAATAAATTAAGATTCTATTTTTGTAGCTAACTTGAATTACAACAATGTCGGGTGTTGCTGTTGCGGCTGCTGGTGGTGGTCAACTGGCCAACTGGCCGTGCAACAAGTTAGAGCTAAAATAGAAGCGAAGTGGACACATGCGGAATCTCAATCTGTGAAGCACACACATACACACATATGTACATACATGCACATGCACGCATGCATGCATATGCATGCAAAAGAACATGAAAATTAAAAATGCAAATAAATTGTTAACGATAAAAGCGCAAAATTCCACATGCACATGTGTGCGTGTATGCTGAGTGTGCGTAGCTGTGCTTGCTCAACGGTCAACAGCAACAGAAACAGCGGCGCTGACGTTGTTCGCCACTCGAGGAGGCCACTTCAGCAGTGCTGTCATAATTTTTCGAGCAAATAGAGCCAGATTGGCAAAAATAAGAAGCTAAAAGAAGCTAAATTCAAGAAAAAATAAGCCAAAATAAAAGCTGGGTTTAAAAAACACTATTTTCTTAATTAAATTCATTTATGATTATTCATTTGTTTTTAATTGTTTGATTCCTTCAACTATAGACAAGGAATCTCCACTTTCAAGAGAAATATTAAAATCAGGAACGTCGAAATCATCACTCCACTCTCAACAGAGACGTATTTAATAACGAGACCTAAAACCATTAACGTAGAAATTATAGATATATGTATATGCATATACATATATACAAATTATAAAGTATTCAATCTTTTAAAGAGAGATCAGGTGTTTAATAAATAATTGTTATTTACCGAGCCGCTTTGTCACTTGATTTGTCCAAAACCAAAATAAATTTAACGCTTCCAATCTTATTTCTAAGATCCTCCAGAAAATGAGGAGCCAACGAATGTTTAATTATACTGTACATTTAATACGGCGTAGTTTAAATCGCTAAACGCTCATGCTGTCGCATAATTTTTTTTTGGCGGAGAGTACCTAGGTTTTTGATGATGATGTGTGATTTGCCACATAGAGGAAATGTGCTGTTGGTTGTTGCTATGGTTTTTGTTGGAGTTTTCCCAAAATCAATTTTTCTTTCTGTGCCCATCCAATTCGTGCACGTTAGTGTTTTTTTGTTGACAAAGAAGACCTGTTGCTCATACCACGAAATGATTTCGATAGATTGTATGATATAAAATCATGTATCGATACTTGTATTCATGATTTTTAGTGTTGAGAAAGATAAAAAGCAAAATAAATCGTGAAAATTAAATAAAGCTAAAATAGAGCTAAATTAATTTTTTTAAAGCCAGAATTCCCGCAACCCGCCGTTTTCAAATTTTTCCCGCATTGGGACTTCAAATAAAGCCAGATTTGACGGGAAAAAAGCTAAAATGACACCCCTGCACTTCAGTCACGATTTCACATTGTTTGGTCAGCATTAAGCTGACTGAGCAGTCGCAGCGCAGCGCCATCAAGCGACGAGCCTCCTTCGCTGCGCAGTGCGTCAAGTGGCCATCACAAGCTAATGTGTATGCGTGTTTGTGAATGTATGGCACATTTCTTGTTGTCTCTTTTGTGGTCATACTGGGAGCAAGAAAGTTGAAACTGTTTTTCGGCAGCAAAGCTTTTGGCTAGGCAGAAAGAGATGCAGCTACGCGTGCAGAAGTTCCACTTTGAGTCTTCTCTCTTTTTTGGGTAAACTGCGCAGTCGCAGCTCTGCCATGAGACGAGCCTCCTTTGTGGTGCGCTCTCAAATGTGTGTGCGTGAAATGATGGTTTCTTGTGGATACACTCTAGAGAAAAAGTTAGGTAAGCTGAAAGAAATAAAGCTTAAGTGCCGGCGAATCGAGAGGAAGAGAAGAAGAGGTGATCTTTCTGCAACTTGCTTTTGCTATTTGCATTGAATCAGCACAAGGTGCAAGGGGTGCTTTGATTACATGTTTAAACATTTTATTTAATAGGTAACATTTCTGCTCAGCAACGGCATTTGCAAATATTTTATGCTCTATCCTTATGCCTTTCTTTACTATTATTGCGCCTGGCTATGCGCGTAAGTATGCTGTATACACTTAAGAAAAAATATTTGTTCAGTCGTGAGCTGCAAAGCTCTTCGCTCTGCGGACATTGGACACTAAGAGGTCGCGACAGCGAGGGTGACTTGATTACACGTTTGGGCACCTTAATTTTTTTCGACTACGTTTTATGGTTTTCTTATGGTCATTGCTACCAGCTTGTTACGCTTAATTAAGACAAATTTCATGCCTTAACTGTTATGGCAACTTTATGAGATTTTAGTGTTATAGTGAAGAGAATAGGTCAAAATAAATTGAAAAATAAAAATTAATACTATGCTAAAGGTTAAAATTATTTTTATTTTTTGCTAATGGATTGTTCTTAGCAAGAGTCAGTGTTAAACCTCTTAAGCGATTGCCTCATTGAGTTGGCCTCATGATGGACGCAAAATATTACTTTATTAATATTTTTTAGTTATTTATTCATTTAAATTGTTTTTCTTTGATAAAGCGATTTTTATCGCTGTTATTGCTCTGGTCCAGCTACAAAAATAATGTTATATTAATTATAATAGTTATCGTACAATTGTTGACTATATTCATAAATAATATTGGAGTATATTTATGAGATTTTTTTTTTTTTTTTTTTTTTTTTTTTTTGAACAGATCTTGTACAAATGAGAATATTTAATTTATTTTGTTTTTGTTTTTTTTTTTTTTTTTTTTTAAACATATTTTTCATTTAATTTAATTTTTTTACTATTGCCAAATTCTATATTTGCATATAAGATTTACGTGCATAAGTATATCATTTATATTTGACAAATACACATAGCTTACATATGTTCTGATCTGTCTATTTTTGTTACGTCTGAAATACGTGCGACTTGTTTGCAGTTTTTTTTTTTTTTTTTTGCTTTGTTTTGCGTCAACAGCAGCAGCCGGGCCCCCTAATGGGGCCTATCTAGTATATAAATAATATATGTACGCACATACATATACATGTATTTCACAATTTCAAAGAACTTGTTGTTGCTTGTTGTTGCCAACGTCAAAATAGAAATAAAAATTAAAAATAAATACATATATTAAAAACAATATAACTTATTTGAAACTGATCATTAAGCGAAACAACAAGAAGAAAAGGGAAGTTCGAGTCACAAACCACATTTAAAATCCATCCATATTATTCGCAGTTCGAGCGTCTGCTGATTGCTGAGAGTTCAATTTTGATTGATGTCTTGTTACAAAATAAAATTAACAATGTACATACATATATACATGTATGTCATAACAAAGAACGTCAACGTCATATGAAGAGAAGCGCTATAACCGAATGGCTAAACACCCTTTTGGAGTAGAGGTTGTACCAGACATTGAAGAAGAGTTCATCAAATAGTTAACTGTAGAAGTGTGAGGAATCTCGAATGTCTCGAATTTAAGTGATTCCAAAATCCATCTCAACTTGTAATACATATTTTCGATATTCAATAGGAATTTAAGAACTTCTTAAGTGATTACTAGATTGAGAAATGTGAAAATTAAAAAAAAAAAAAAAATTATGTACAAAGATAATCTAAAAGCTTCATAAAAATAAAAAGATTGTGCTTAAAATGATTTAAGGTAATTGAATCATAGCTAAACTATTCATAAACTAAATAATATAGTTTTGTTTGCATTCTATGAACCATATAACCCATATTACTAAATAGTTTCCAATAGTTATTTAATATAGTAATCTGATTCTCGTGCTTCCCAGAGAATATGCAATCAAATATAATGATTAAGTACTATTATATTACATAAAATTCGAATAGCATTTAACGCATTTCGAAAAATCAGGAAAACCAATTTATATACTATATACACATATATAGCTCGATTTACAGTTGACTGATCGTCAAGCTTATTACGTCTTTATAGAGTGTATGCAAAACGCATGTGAAGCATTTCCACTCGAATTGCACTCAGTAAAAATTCTAGATTTGTTTATTCGATGCCTATATAGTCTCTATATATGTATATTGTATTATATGTCTTACTCTAGTGATTGCTGACGTACCAAGCGCTCTATTTATTTTACTAAAGTCCAGCTCATTTCTACGTGGCTTTACTTTGAAATGCGAATAGGCTCAATAAATAAACGAGGAATACTCTAGAGAAATGCTTCACTCAGGTCTGGGATAATCTATATTTGACTGGTAGTCTCACTAGAAAATTGGCTGTACGGCAAATTAGAGTGGAAAGTCCATTTTCAAGTCAAATGTATAAAAACTCACAGCAGAGGAAAAGAGATTAAAAATATATAATTATACTATTGTGAACTATATTTCAGAACCTGATCAAAATTGTTTTACTCCTTGTCACATTTCGTACTATGCCTTAATTTAGAATAATTTTAAAGATTTTTACATAAAATTCTTAAATGTCAGATTTGATAGAAGTCCAAAGAAAAAAGTTTTCCAATATTTCTTTCCTGATAATGCCCCTAATCGCTTTTCAAAATATGTTCAATGTCACATACCTACCACAGGCTCCATATGCCCTGTTTGCCCAACCTTCGCAGGGTATAACAACTGCTGATCGTCACTTTGCATGCGGCAAACCACAGTTCAATGTTGCTGTTGCTGCTGATCCAATCGACTGCAATTCAAATGCGCATGGAAATGATTTAATCAATTGAATGATTTTTGCCTGGCAGGGAAATCGCTCAATTAATGGCGAAATGCGCAGCTCAAATGAGTTCAATTGCTTCCAATGGGCGTGTGGCAACAAGAGGGGGCGTGGCCGTGCAGCCATTAGACAACCCCCGGATGAGGATGTGCCGCGTGTGCCACTTGCCGCCAAGAGTTTCAACAGTTTTGCATTAATTAATTAACAACAATTTGCATTCAAGTTCAAAGCCATTAAGATAAAGTAAACAAACAAACCTATATACCCTATATATGGTATATAAATATGTAGGGACATTGTTGCCTGTAGAACTATGTTTACTATGACCTTGAGTTTAAACAGTTGCTTAGGATATATTTAAACAAAAACCTACACAATTTGCTAATTTAAGGAGCAAAGCAAAAGAAATTTTGTTTTTATGTTCAATATATAGGGAAACTCTTGTCGTTCTGTCGCTTAATATGACCTTGTAGGTTTCGAGCTCAAACTTAACATCTATTTCAATATTGCTTAAGAAAAAATAATAAAAACTTAAAACAATATCTAGATTCCATATCGAGCTGCACAGTAAAGTAAATTCATTTTCGGTTGTTGCTTGAATTTTATAAATTCAAATCAAGTACCAACACGCATGACATATTTCAAGGACATTTGGCAGTGTTGTTGGCGTTGTCAGTGTCGTTGCTTAGCTTCGTTTCGCTTTGATCAATGGACTCCTCTACCTCCTCCTTCGCCTCCTGGTCCCGTTCTGCCTCTGTGTGTCGCATTTGTCGCTCCAGCAATGACTTTTCCCAGGCCAGCTCGAAGGGATATTCGAGCGGCTTCAGCTCATCGGGGCATTCCATTTGATTGGGCACCGTTGCCTGATTGATGGAGGCGCCACGCGTATGAATGCGTTCCAGCATGGCCGCATTATGTGTTTCCGCATTCAGCGCGGTAATAAACTCGAACAGCTGCTCCTTGGTGTAGATGTTGGGCAGGCCGCGGCGCTCGAAGAAGCTGATAATGTTGTCGCAGTCACGCATCAGAAACTCTAAGCCGCTGGGATGCTCCGGTTCGACGCTCTGGGCCACATCGATGAACCAGCACTTGCCCTCGTACCACAGTATATTGTATTCACTGAGATCGGCATGCACCAGCTTCGCCTCATTGTACAGCTTATGCATTGCCGCCACGATTTCCTCGTAGGCGCAGCTTAGCTCAGCGGCGCTCAGACGTGCATCTTTCAGCTTGGGCGCGGCATTGTGATTGTCTCCGATGAAGCGCATGACCAGGACATGTTTCTTCAGCACCACCACATCGGGCACATTCAGGCCAATGCTCTGCATGCGCATCAGATTGTGCATTTCCTTCTCCGCCCACATGTTAATGATGACGCGATGATTCTGCTTGCTGAAGCGATCCTTGAAGCGATAGTCGTCCTTGATATAGCGATCGCGTTGCTTGAACTCATTCAGCGTGGTTTTGAACACCTTGATGGCACATTCCTTGGGCAGCAGTTCAGCTGGCATCAGCACTCCATTGCCATGGCCGTGCTCGTTGGTGCCTGTGTAGCTGGCATCAGAGTTGGCATGCAGAATAACTGCCTCCTTGCCGGTGGATATGATGCCATTGATTTGCTCCAATATCTGATTGTTTATTAACTTGTAGAGCAGCAGACGTGTGGCTGCATCCACGCCCATTTCAGCTGTGGCTACCTTTTCTTTGCGATCCGCACGACCACGACGCGAATAAGCTTTCAGCTGATTGAAGACCTGTTAATGGATTTGGATTTAATACAGTCAAATATATATAAATATAGAAGAGAGTTATATCTACTTTATTGGATAGCTTCATGTCGAAGCAGGCGCCATCGCCCGTGGGAAACTCCGGCGGAAAGGACATCACTCGCTGTGCATTGCGCACACCGCAAAGCTGTGGATCGTGTTTGGTTATCATTTCGCCCTCTTTATCCAGTTTAAAGCCACACTTTGGTATGGCCTCTAGCATCTTTTCGTTCGTCTCAAAGCAATCCCAGTCCTGCTTTAGGTACGCCAACTCATCGTCCTCCTCGTCTGCGCCCGCTTCTGTATCGTGCAGAAATTCAGCATCTCCACTGCGCAGAAACTTATTGAGCGTCACCGTGACCTTGGATTGTTTATTCTGCTGCCGTTCGATGCGTCGCAGCTCCTCGTTGTACTCGTGATCGAACTGAGACTGCAACATCTGAGCTATGACAGCATCCGACTCGGCTTCATCTTCCAGCAGGCTCAAAAGGCTCGCCGGTAACGGTTCGGTCTGCTCTTTACCCTCGTCATTGAGGAGCATCGAATAATTCTCCCATTCGCCTGCATCGCTGAGCGTCGGTTTCTGGCTGGCTTTAGCAGATGTGCTGGCTACATTTGAGTAACTCTCAATATTTGTGGGCGTGGCAGTGGGAAGTGTCTCGTTTTGTTGCCGCCTCTTTTGCTGTTGCTTCAGCTCCTGGTCGTGCAGCCGATGCGCATACTGTTCGGACATAATGTCCGCCAAGTTGATTGTCTGCACGGGCTCATTGCTAACCTTGGACCAAGGCGACGACATTCTATTGAACATACAAATCGAATATTATTATGTACAAGTCACAGGAATTTTGAAAAATACAAACTTTTTCTCAGGTTTGTTCGACTTTTATCCTTGGTCCC
This sequence comes from Drosophila arizonae, assembly GCF_054131065.1. NCBI lineage: Eukaryota > Metazoa > Arthropoda > Insecta > Diptera > Drosophilidae > Drosophila > Drosophila arizonae. The sequence goes on along the minus strand of NC_142923.1, from coordinate 12,167,760 downwards.
TTGTTTACTTTTACTGAATTACAATCTGACCAAGTTGCCTGCTAGGCCTTTTTGTTTTATTTTATTGACAAATCTATTGAAATTCTCTTCAATCACTTTTGTTTCCAACTTTTCAACTTTTTTGTTTTTCTATATTGTGAAATTAGAAGCACATTACACTGTTAAAAGACACAGTAGGTTGCGCAAAGAGCAGTCACGTTACTTTTAATGTTAACTAACAGCACTCTTGTGACGTCACATTATCAGATTTTCCTATGTTGTCCAGGCTGAAGTTTGGCGGCACTTCAGCACAGATCGGCTAAGTGGTCGAAAACAACCAAAATTAAGTATATATAAGGAAATTTCAATAGCTTAAAATTTCAATAACTTAAAAATGGCTAATCATTAACTTTATTATATTAGGTGAGGAGCATGGCAGAAGCCATTTATAAGGTGCGCTTACAAAATGTTGGCATTTGTGTTCGAGATGAGAACGTTCTTATTATAACTAACAACTAAGACTTTTGTAAACTTAATGGTCCTCCTATATAATTAAACTAATGCATCTGTTGCTATTGTGGAAAAATTTAGTATGCAGTGAAATTACTGTATGTGGTTACTTTGTATTAATGTTATTTTCAATCAATACTCAAATTAATATTATTTATCTATATATTATATCAGCGACTATATAGTATGTATATGAAACTTGTAGACCTGACGTCATAAATCAATGTGCTCACCACGGTTATTGCTGTTTAGAAGTTTATCTTAACTGTCTGGCAGCACAGTCACAAATATCGATATGTAATCGATGTCGGAATTGCAGTACAAAGTGAAATACGCAAAAGTATCGATGTCTTCGATACTTTTTGTTGTACTTGTACATTTTTCGCCAAAAATAATAATAAAAGTGAAAAGTTAATGTATTTTTGTTGTACAAATACAAAGAAAATGTTGTTGAATTGATTGGCAAATTCGCCATAAAACGGCCGTTATAAAATATAAGTGCAATACGTGGAAACGCTGGTAAGGGCTTGGAATAAAAACGCGTAGCAAACGCAGCACAAAAAAAGAAAAAAATCAAAATAGAATTCCGAATTTAGAATATGACAGTGACGGACCGAAAAAATTTTCGATTTGAACGCATTGCCTGTCCCCATACGTGTGTGTGTGTGTTTGACTATGTACATGTGTCTGTGTCTTTGTGTGTGTGTCGAGGGGGGAGACTTGGGGGTCAAACTTGGGGGAACACAACTAGAAGCAGCGAAACAGAAGCACAGAGATCGGTAGAAGCAGCAGAAGCAGCCGCCGCAGCAGCGACAGCGCCAACTGATTTCCGATTTCGTTTCGTTTTGCGCGCGAGGCGAGAGTCGCCGCCGTGACAGTCGTCGCTACCGCTGCCGCTGCCCCCAACACCACCACCACCGCCTCCGCCGTCACTAGCCTCGTCAAATTTCTGATTTTCTGTGCTAATTTACGCTTAATTTGCGCCGCCTTTGCTATTTGCTCTCTTCTAAGTGTGTGTTTGTGTGTTTTCTACTATTATTATGCCTTTTTTGCTTCACACTTGCTGCAACAGGACAGCCCGCTTTTTTTCCATTCTTCTTGCTTGTGTGTGTGAGCGTGAGCGCAGCTACAGGCACAGCTTTCATTATCTCGCCGTACCGCAGCTTTCTTCGCCTCGCTTGGCGAAATACATACTTATTTTTTACGCACGTAGCCGCTAAGTGCATGAAAAAGGAAGTAAGCTTTGCATGCCATTGCTATATGTATTGAAAAGTCGTATACCCGGCCGAGTAAGATTTTTGAAATCTTTGAAAATCAACTCGCATAATATTAAATAAAAATATCTGAGTTTAGGTTATGTTGTTTTTGAAATGTTACTTGAATATTATTCCAATCTTCCAGTATTTAATAATTTTTAGATTTGGACTTTGAAAATTTTTATTAGTCTATATTGAAATTAAATTGATTAAATTTGATTAAAAATTGATTTTAATGACGATTGATTTCAGTATAGTTTTCGACTTTAGTATATATTTATTTGACAGAAATCAGTTTTCAAAAAGATCATATTTAACCGAATTTTTAAATGTTATTTTTTGCACATCATAAAGAACAGATAGAATTCTATTCAAAGCAAAACCAATAATGTAATGATTTCTTAAATAGAGTTTTATATATAGTCATGACTTCAAAGAATTGTAACTGAAATTAATCATTACTCGGATGTTTCTTCTCAGGTATTGCTAGCATGTTGAGCATGTAAACATGTAACACAGAAGAAACATTTGAATGCGAATTTTCTTGGTTGGGCTACGCTTAACGAACTAATTAATATGAAATGCTGAGTTTTTGCCTGAAAAATGCATCATTACAGAACTGGTGCCGCAGGAAATACACGCGCATACCTAAGCCGCTTACTAAACTAAACTAAAAGCAAAAAAAAAAAAAAAAAGAGTAAAAAAACTACTCAGCAATTATATTAAGCCTGCCTGACTGCTTGTCTGCCTGCCTGACTGCCCCAGCTTGAAGAGAGAAATGTTAAAGTCTAGCACAAACCCACAGGAATTGCGTCTGCCACGTCCCGAGGAACACCATCAGCCGCATCAGCACACGCAGCAGGGACAGCCGACGCATCAAGTTGCCGCCGTGATAGCCAACAATATAACGTCTGCAGCAGCCGCAGCCGCCGCCGCAGCAGCAGCCGCAGCAGCAGCAGCAGGAGGAGGATCAGCAGTAGTCCCCACCAGCCACAGCATGGACACGCTTAAGACAACATTTCTTCCCAATCTCAGCATGGATCCGAATGTGATTAGTCCGCACTACTGCCCCATGTGCCATCAGCAGTTCGAGCGCATCCAGCATGCGGCCGAGCATATGCAGCTCTGTCATGGCATCTCACTCAATGCCCAGAGCGCTCTCATCGAACAGCAGCAGCAGCAGCATCAACAACAGCAGCAGCAACAACAACAGCAGCAGCAGCAACTGAAGCCGCTTAGCTATGCGTGTCCCAACTGTGATGATAAGTTTGCTAGTGCGCTGGAGGTGGATGAGCACCATCGGCTGACGCATCAGACGGCATTTTTAGCGCGCTGCATTGTGTGTAGCGTTTATGGTGTCAATTCTGTGACTCAGAATCCCAACGAATATAAATGCTCGCACTGTGGCAACGTGTTCAATGCGGCGATGTTGGCAACTGGACAGCAGGCGTTTATGGATCATCAGGAGGCACCGGTGACGCCGGATGAAATGCCAGCTATAGCGCCACGTGATATGAGACTGACGCCCGAAGAGCAGCAGCACCAGCAGCAACAACAACAGCAGCAGCAACAACAACAGCAGCAGCAACAACAACAGCAGCAACAACAACAACAGCAGCAAGTGCAACACCATCAGCAGGATCACCATCACCAGCAACTCGAACAACAGCAACAGCAGCAGGAGCAACAGCGACAACGTGAACTCCAGGAGCAACAGCATCAGGAGGACCTGAACGATCCGTCAACGCAGAAAGTGCCGCCCCTAACAGTGAAACTGCTAAAGAACGGCACTGGAGCAACAGTAGCACATCCGCAGGTACGATTTGCTCATGGTATACCATTGCTATCAGTATTATATTAGCTCGTTTATTGTACTGTATCTGCTAGTCTCTTGTGACTTTAGTATATAAGTCTAAGATGTCCATTTTAAATACATCTACTTCACTTGATTGCAGGTCATCATTAAGGAGGAACCACTTAGTTTGAGCGATAGCGGCGATGTGGTCAATTCAGTGCCTGTCTATGCCATACAAGCGAATCCTGGTGTCCAGCCGGCGGGCACAACTGGCGCCGCCACCAGTGTCCTGGTCAGCACGCAATCTGTGCCCGCGGATCTGGCGCACAAGATCCGGCACAAATGTCCCGATTGCCCCAAAACATTTAAGACGCCCGGCACGCTGAACATGCACCGCAAAATACACACGGGCGAAGCAGAGTAAATTCCACATTTATACGCTAATCTATTGAAAGAAATCGACAACACAAAGATGTAGATGCTGCAAACAGACTCTCGCAGCAGCAATGAAAATCGAGAGCGAGCGCAGAGCAGAGATATTGATTCGAATTCTTGATTATTTGCTCAGCTCAGCTCAGATCTTGAGCTCAAATGTTGAACGGTTGTTGGCAGCATCTCGCTTGATATTATTGTTTAACCAATTTACCATTTATTTACTATATATATATACATATATATTTTTGTTTGTTTTCCTTAAGATCAGTCCCGAGGCTGAGCGCATGGGCGCGTTCTTCAAGTGCCATGGGACGTGGCCCATGCGCTTCAAACGTTGTTATTGTGTTTTCTCTGTATATATATATTTCTCTCTCTCTCTCTCTTTCTCTTTGTTTAAGTGTCCAATGAAATATTATTCAGATAATGAATGTTACTAATCAAATTATTCTCATCTTTTTCTCTCTCTTGTTCTTTTTTCTGTTTTTTTTTTTACCCTGCACTGCAAATACTCTAAATATATTGTAAAAAAAAAAAAAAAAAAAAAAAAAAAACAGCGCCACGCCCAAAGAACGCCCCTACACGTGCTCCTACTGCGGCAAGTCCTTCACTCAATCGAATACACTAAAACAGCACACTCGCATACATACAGGTGAGAAACCATTTAGATGTGGCTTTTGTGGCAGGGCGTTCACTGTTAAGGATTACCTGAACAAACATTTAACGACTCACACGGGTGAGAAGCAATATATTTTCAAATCAAATCAATTCAGTCAGTCAATCAATCAATCAATCGACTCTCAAATCAACTCAGTCAATCAATCAATCAATCTCAACTCAACTCAACTCAACTCAACTCGACTCGTTCAAAGTGCAAATACACCAATACCAAAAAAAAAAAAAAGTACAAAATTAAATAAAAACAAATTTCAATAAAAAAAATATACTTAAATAAAAAGTAAAGTCTTATGCAAATTACCTTCATATCCATTTGTCATACCAAATACTCAATATTCAATATATACTCAGTACTCGATACTTTCTCGCTCTCGCTCACAAACACAAGCAGACACGTACACACACAATCACACGCATACACACACACACACAGTGACGCCGAAGAGCATGGCAAAGCGTAGACCTCACAGAGTCCACATGATCCACAAAAAGTACAGTTGCGATCGGTTGGCGCTAAAGTTGTGCAGTCATAAATTGTTTGAAGAAATTTGATAAAACCCGGTTCGCATTTGCCATAATCTTCGATTAGTCAGCGCACAAATGCAAAATTTCAAAATTTGAAATAATAAATAAAAGTACAAAAATACGAAGCTTTAGCTACTTGCAGCAGAATTAGAAATTATGTTTGTGTGAAAGGTATAAAATTAAACAGATCATTAAATGTAATAATGCAATTAATATAAAGCTTTGAGAGTTGGAGATGTTCTATATATTCTATACAAAAGTTATATAAATCTAAAGTAAAACTTAATCTATTCGACTATTTTATGTTTATAGATCTGCCCACATGAAATCATATAAGATGATAGCTTTTATACCATTCTATACATACATAGTATTAAGTTCTTCTGCAAGTACATAATGAATAACCAAATGATAAAAAGCGAGTATAAGTAATACCAGAATAATTCCAAAAACAACGTATCGCCCCGCCTCATCTCATTACGTAATAATATGTCTTTATAAAATGCATTTTAACACACAAATCCAACAACAAAATATATATATTATATACACAACATAAACCATGCTTAACTATATATATATATATATATATATATATATATATTAGTTTGATGATTACGTGCAAATCAATATACATGTATATATATCTATATAATATATATTATATATATTTTCTCTGTACCAAAATCTATCAAACGAAACGAAAGTTTTTGTTGGAACTGCACGGCATCAAAAAAACCAAAAAACAAAAGAAAGGCATAAAAGTGTGCGGTGCAGCCGTTTGATAAATGCTAATCCATAGAATTGTGTATTGTTCGTAATTGCAGGTGAAAAACCATTTCATTGTGGCTACTGTGAGAAGTCCTTCAGCGTGAAGGACTATCTCACGAAACACATACGCACACACACCGGCGAAAAGCCGTACACCTGTCCGTACTGTGACAAGCGATTCACGCAACGCAGCGCACTCACCGTGCACACGACAAAGCTGCATCCGCTCTAGGATAGGCCCAGCGGTGGCCGGACCATAGTTGACCCAAAGAAACCCACACAACATGAGAATGTGGCCTAAAACATAAAAGCAAAAAGATAAAAGTAACTGAAACTGAAACGAACTGGATTGCGACGATTTTACAATTGGAGCAAGTGGAGCAACTGTAATGAAAGACCTTTCTAAAGACGACAACAATGATGGGGCGGATAGATGGATGTACGGATGGATGGATCACAAGCAACCAACGACTGGCAAATCTTCGAAGTGCTGCTAGACTCTAAATTAGAATTTTTACTATCAAACCGGAAAAAAAAACAAAAAAAAAAAAATAATACTTATAGTTAAAATTGTACTACAATGGCGTTTTCTATTGTTAAGTTCATTCAAACCGATATTTGATTTTCCTTTTATTTTTATATGATATATATATTTATATATATAAACTTTGTCATGTCATGTCTTATAAGTCATAATTTTGTTATTCTCTGAGATTTTAAAGCATATTATTTTGTATCGTATTTGTTAATCCTCTTTTATAGCGCACACTCACACCTGCGCACTCACACACCCCCAAACCTACACCTACAATTACACCTATATCTAGATCCGCATATATTATTTATACATTATTAAGTGAAGTATATATTTTTCTATCAAATATTCTTATATTCTTTAAACTTGTTTCAAGCTAAAACTCATATTGACGATATTTTTACCTACGCGCAAAACTTAAATTAATTTGTTTTATAAACATTTTGCACACTTAATTCGAAAAAAAAGAAGAAAAAACGAAAAAAAAAACAACAACAACTCTCAAGTTATTTATTCTCATACTTGAAAAATATGATAAATTTTTCAAAATTTTTACTCAAAAAATCCTTAGATAAAAAGGAATGAAAAGAAACGCTTTTTGCTTCATTTGCATACGAGCAGGATCTCGTTTGTTTGGCTTTAAAATTATTTACGAATTATAAATTATGAAAATTGTTTATAAACTAATTAAAATTACAATTAATATTGCTTAGTGATTTAATTAATATTGTTTGTTTTCTACTTTTTTCTTTTCTTTTTTAAAAATCAATTTATCTGCTTAACTGGTTTTGTACATTCTAAATGATAACCCGATTTGTTTGTTATAAATTATTTAAGTTCTTTTTAAGCGCATTTTAAAACGCAAGACAAAAAGTATTTAAGAGCAAATTTTATATAGAACGAAAATGAAATCTATGCAAAACGCAACACAGCTTTACGCGCCAAACTAGTTTAAAAAACAGAAACAAAAACAATATATATATATATATATCTATTAACAATTTTTGATAAACTAAGCTTTTAAAAAAACAAAACACAAGTAAACACAAGTCGTAACGTAACAAGCTTATATACATATATAAACAAATATATATATAATAATTGTTTTTGTAATATATGATAATAATTAATAGTTTTTTGAACAACATTTAAAAGATTTTTAATCAATTAATTTACTTGCAAGTTGTATGTACTAAAAACTAATTACTAATTTAACTAAACTGTAGCAAATGGAAAACATAAAAACAAAAAGCAACCAAAACCAATTGTAAATTTTTACAAAGCAGATATAGTGTTATATAAATGTATAATGTACATCTAATATTACAACTATATACTATTATTAATACACTCAAATAAAAAGTCTACCTACACACACTCACACACACACATATAGGCACAGCAACAAAAACAAATGCGCAGCGCATGTAAAACCAAAATAAATTGTAAGTAATTAACTAATTATTGTAATTTTTATTTAAGTTTTAATAAACCAAGTTGACGATCAAAAGCAACCAAAAAACAAAACCAAACGCAAAGCTCGCTTCTCTCAAAAACAAAGAAAATAGAAAACAAAAGAAAAATAAATAGAAATAATAAAAGCAAAAGTGAGAAACGAAAAGAAAAATATCGATACGTACTAAATGCAAATAATAACTGCTAGATCCTAACTAAGTAAAACTAACTAATTAACTAACTACCAAATGATGGCGAACAAAGCAAGCAAAGTGAGTAAATAGTCTTAAAAACTGTAATTAAAGTTATAATTAAATTTAAATTAAATTAATTCATAATTTGTATGTAATTTGCAATCTAACAAAACGAAAAACTGAAGAAGACAAATGAGAAAAAAACAAATTCTTGAGATCATGTTCAAGCAATATTTCAATTAAATTTTAAAAATAAGGAAATGAATTGAAGAGATCTATATATATAGTATACTATAAACGAATAAAGGTCCGAATTGTAGAAATATTATAAGAGCAGCGTTTGTATCAGATTGTCTTTGCATATGTTTATTGACTGGGTTTTATATATAGGAATGTACTTACGTTGAAGCTAGTTTCGATAGGAGCGATGATAATAGATGATATTTCTCAAGTATGATTAGATTTTAGTATAGTTCTCAATACTCTTTGAAGCCATTCAAGTTTTCTTCTTCAAGTTGTACTAAGAATATGTACAAAGTATAACAGTATAACAAAGTAAAAGCGAAAAGGCTAGTAAAAGTAACACTAGCTCAGCCTAGCTCTATCATAAGTTATGTATGTACCTTATTGTACAGATACATCTTATATATATTATATATTTGCTGGTATAATACCTTTTTGTATATGCTATGTCTACTGCTGTATATCATCTAGTATACGAGTACTATAGGTCTCCTAGTTTTTATCATATAGTAAATAACTAGTTGTACGGCAGATTTTGTATGACCTTTTAGCCATATGTATGGTGCAGATTAGCAAATAGCCTTCTCTTTAAAATATCCAAATATATATCAGATCCTGTCAGTTTGTCACATATGTCTTATATATAGCTCGCACAGAAGAAATCACTTAAAAAGGAACTTCTCTACGAGTAGCACGAAAGTAACATTTATGCAATTGTTTCCTTTTCGACTCTTTCAACTTTCTCCCTCATCGATTTCTAAATAAAATACACATTTTAAATATTTGATTTAATCATTATTTATATTTATTAGTATCATTTTTTGTTGTCGCTCTTTTGGTTTTTGTAATTTGCTTGTTTTGCTTTTCTGTTGTAATTCACTTTTTGAAATTAATTTGCGTTACAATTTCTTTTTGTTAGGTTTCATTTTTCCTTAGCCCTGCCCTTGCCTTAAACGGGAATACATGTAGACAAAGGATTACAATTTGTAATTATCGCGTGATTGGGGATTTTTTTTCTCTGCTTCTTCTTTTATTACATTTAATTACAATGAACGAATATTATGAACACTATCACACTTGCAAAATGTTTTTTTGTTTTTGAATTTTTGAGAAATTTTCGTTTGCAATGAGCAACTAAATTTTAGTATGCCATCTATTTATGTATTTTTTTATTTTAATTGTTATTATGTCATATTTCATATATTTGTTATTTATATTTCTTAAATTGGTTTGTTATTGTAATGCTGATACACACACATACATTATTTTCAATTACATACATTCCTATATAATTTATATATTTATGTATATATGCCATTTAGTTCAATATATCAATATTTTATACACATACCTCTTTGATCAAACGCAATCAAAAAGAGTTTTTTTATTTTTATTTTTTAAATGCTCAACTTGTTGCATGCATGTTTTTCTGTGTGTGTGTCTGTGTTTGTTTTTAACTAGTTTTCAAATATTTTTCCAATCTTTTAGGCTTATATATATATACATATATACCTCATGTAAATGCCTATGTATGTTTTCAGATGGATTTTGTAATCTTTTTCTTTGTTCTCATTTATTTGGACTTATCTATTCTGAATTATTTTGCATTTAAATGTCTTATGTGGCTATCGGAGTTATACAATTTCAAAATACATTTCAAATGTATTCCGTTATTTTATTTATTAAAAATTATAGTTGGTTGAAACAAAATTTTATTAAAATCAAAAAAATTTTCATTTTGCACAAATGATTTTTCTTCTTATTTTTCTTTAACTACTAGACTATTATTAACATTCAGAACGATCGTTAAACCTGCCCCGCCCCCCATATTTTTAAACTGTAAAATTATACAACAATTTAATAATTTTTTTACCTTTTCAATTTTTTGTTCGCTCTGTCAGAAAGTTAACAAGTGCCTCGCTTTGATCGAGTTTTTTTGTTATTATTATTATTATTATTATTTTTTTTTAATTTCGCATACTTCAGATATGCACATAAATCATTAACCATATGCATATATATGTATATGCATGTATTGGTATAGTATATACAAATATTCGCTATACGCTGATTAGTTGCTGTGGTTTTACAATAAATCTTTCAGTATATTTTATATAATTATATAAAGTACATACATATTTTAAAGTCTAGGCGTCGATTGTGTAAGTAGTTAGTTAAAGGGGGAAGGACTGGATGGGGTGGAGGTTTGGGAATTTCAAGAATTTCTAGTATGTGTATAAGTAAGTATTGCCTATAAGCTCAAATTTACAACTGATTTACGACCATTAGGAATTGTCTTTTGAGTTTTTCATTAGATATTTGTATTGCGGTTGACAAATGATAGGTAAATTATGAAACATATATTTTCTTTAGTTACTTTCAAGGAACTCAGTTGAAATTATTTCAAATAATAGAGAGTAAAACAAGCAGTGTTAGAAAACTTATATTGCTGCAACAGTTTAACGTTTACCTACACAGGTGGGCTCTGTTTTTAACTCGTCTATTTCAATTTGATCATCTTCTTGCTCTTGTCACATTTGAATAAATGAAAAACAAACAAACAAACCACACGCACAAAAACAGCTCTTAAAAATTTATCAAAATTGTACAAAAATTCATTTTCACATTTTCTTTTGTTGTTATTCAACACTGCTCCATGGCACACTCTTCTTCGTCTTCTTTTTTTGTTAAAATAAAGTAATGTTTTTTATTGTTTGTATATATACGATTCTTAGTTTTTTCTTTAATATATTATATTTTTAATATATATTTTTTAACATTTGCTCATTCTCATTGCAAAAAATTAAAGTAATTTCTTTTATTGTTTGTGTTGTTGCGCTATTTGTTATAATGCTGCACCTAATTCTCAGTTACATACATTCACATATATATATAAATACTATATATACTATATACTATATATGTATGTGTATATAGCATTAATATATTCCTAGTTTTTGTTTTGTGTTTCTATCTTCCTTTGAGTTATTTACAAGAATTTGGGGGCGCATCGCTCAAGATTTACTTGGAGTGCGAGACAACGGAATGTGATACCATGGAATGGGATAGCATTGAATGCGATATGCCCGATATTTCGGCATAGGTATCTGTCGGTCCCTCGCCACTGCAAACTGAGTCCTCGGGCGTGCGTGATGGCTCCGCTTCGGTTATCTCAATATCCTGATGATGCTTATTGCTGCGATGTTTGGCACTTAAAGCCTGCGAAAGGTTTTTCTACATATTATATAGGGCAGTTTCTCGATTCAGCAATATAATTTTGTTGAGTGCATTTGTTAGTTCTTTTGTTGAATATATATTTATTTTATTTTATATTTAGTTTAGATACGAGTACTATGTATGAAGTGCTATTGGGTGTTCATGCATGTTGGGGGACACTGTAGACAGAGACTCAGAGGACACAAAGGTACAATCAGTTATTTCATTTTTTAGTGGGTTTTTTTTTGGTAGCTTAGGCCTGCATGCTCAGTGGTAGTTAAAGACTTAACGATATGTTACGTTGAGTTAGGCGCTATAGACAAACGTGCGCAATTCTATACTTTAATTAATTAATTTTTTTTTTAGGTTAGACACAACACATAGTTAGGTTATGTTTTAGATAGATTTTTCTTTAGGTTAACTTTACGTGTATTTAACAGTGAGAGAGACAGACAGAGAGAGAGAGAGAGAGAGAGACTGGCGTTGCTTACCTTATCTTTGCTGCCCTTTTTCTACATATAGTTTATTTTTTGGTTTTTGTTGGTGGGTTTGAGTTTTTGATTTGTTTGTTTCATTATATAATACAAGTCATGACAAGAACAATGATATATGTATAGATATTTCATATTAATATTCATATATATTGACACAGAAAGATTTTACAAGTGAAAATGGAGTTTAAGAGAGAGAGAGAGAGAGAAAAAGAGAAAAAGAGATATATAGATAGAAAGTGGGAGAGCTTGGGCTTTGATAGGGGGCTCGGGCTGGGAAAACTTGGTTTTTGCGTTTTAAAAACATCGAGACAACTTTTGGCTTTGCTTTGCAAGTAAGAGCTTTGTTCATTTCACTGGCTGGACTGGGCCTTGATGTAAATGTATTTTACAGTGAAGACGCTGACTTGACGGCCAGTTGATCTTCAGTCACTTACTTGCAATGAGAAGCGGCGGTGACCCGCTTTGCGACCGCCGCGCCTTTTGCTAATGTGCGGATTATCCTGGCGCAGTGTCTTGTTCTTCAGTATCTCCAGTTGTGTGTACAGTCTGCAGTCGGGCGGAACGGAATGGCAATCAAACGTGAACGTAATCGGAACTGTTAATGGCGCTCACCTTTTGAGTTCGGCACGTATATCCTCGGGACTCATTTCGGATATGGTCAGCTCACCAATGTCGGGATCGCCCAGGCACAGGCCCGCATAGCCGCCGCCCAAACGCTGGCCGGCATCGTGTGACGTACCCTTGAAAGCATCCACAGGTAAACGCATTGATAGATCATACGCAAGCGAACGAACCTGCAAGCTATGAAGATGCAACAAACACCGCAAACCACACACTCAGCGTACCGTACGGAAACGGAACGGAACGGAAATGAAAACGGAAACGGAAACCGAAACAAAAACGGAAAAGCTAACGCTTAACGTTTGAAACAGTTGAAACGGAAATGGTTAAGGAAACGGAAATTTTAACTGAACAGCAAGGGTTAACGTATAGAAAAACAGAATTTATAAATATTGAGAATTGGTAAAAGTATAGAAGAAGAAATTTTTAGTGCGATTCGTGTCAAATTGTGTATGGAATTTGTATGATTACACTCAGAGAAAATGTGTATAAAAATCCTGTAATTTTTAGTGCGAGTGGCTTGAAATAAAATATATACTGAGAAATTTAATTTGTAAACTTGATAGTTCTTTTAATGAAAGTTTAATAGAGTTTTTGTTCAACTTAAGTTAAGAGATTTGCTTTTCAGCTTTTCAGATTTTAAATTTTGAGGTAGTTTTTTTCTCTGAGCTTATGTATGGCTTATTAGTGTTCTTTTATAAATGTGTGTCTGTTGGGGCGTGGGCGTGGTTATGTCTCTTGTGGTGCTGGAAATGAGATAAACATAGGTCAAAATCTAAACATAAATAGCGACGAGACTAAACGTTATTTTGGACTTTGGCTAAGAGAACTACTTTAGGTTAGAGAGATAGACAGTGAGTAACATGGGTTAACAAAGAATTACAGATAGAGTCAGAGCGATAGAGAGAGAGAGCGCAAGTGAGAGACACAGAGTTATAGATTATAATGTGGAAGAAGAAGAGAATACTCTATAGCTTTGGTATACATGTTGGGTATTAAAGGAAACCGATTTTTGTCATTATATAATGGCTTAGCTGTTGTGTGTTAAGCAAATGCATGCACTCATACACACACGCACGCATGCAGCCATAGTGTTGGTTAACGTGTTAATTAAAGAAAAGCAAGTACAGTTGTGCGAACTTAAGAACTCGGGTGCAGTTAGAACGAAATAATACGCAACATGAGATGAAATCAAGAACTTCGATAAATACATACAGTAAACATTCGGGTACAAAAATGACACTTGCAGCAACTTCATAGCTTGACTAAAATTTATGAAAATGTTAGCTTAATACTAAAATTGTATTTTGTAACTCCAAAAATAAATAGAAACCATAATAAATTCAACTCGACAAATTATACTTTTTTTTTTTTTTTAATTTATGAAATTAATTTTGTATTTAGCAAAAAGCTTTTTTCGGCGTTTTCAAATTACAGTTTGATGTTTATTTTATTTATTTAAATTTTTTTTTTTTTACAAAAATCGTTTCCTCAACCAAATGTTTATACCAAATACAAGAACGAGTACGATTTACGATTTACGATATACTTGGACCAATACAAGACGAGACGAGACGAGCGACTGCGGACAAATGATCACAAACTGAGTCTACGGCGGGAATATCTCAACTTTTTAGGTTATATATATGTAGTAATACATACATATATATAAATATGTAATATATGGTATATGTATTTAGCTCGAACAAACTTTGGACGCACTTTTTCCAATTAAATTCTTTTTTGTTCTTTTGTTAGCAATAAATAAATCTTAATGTTAAACCAAATGTTAATTGTAAATCATATGAAAAACTTAAGCGACGTAAATAAAATTGTCAACAAATTGTGTTACCTGCTTGTGCTGATACCACAATTTTGGCACAAATATCAAACCCAAGGCGAAGCTATTCGTCAGCTGCGAGCGCACAAACAGCGCCAGCAAAATGGCGCTGGGACTCATTTCCGGCAAATAGACAAAGCGCAGAAAATAGAAACTGGACGACACAAGGAACTCCAGCGTTAATGTTGTCACCAGAAATTGACGCTCCTGCAAAATGGGTAAGAGTGGTAAAAATAACTATTTTAAATCTAAGAACATTATCAAGACAATTTTATGTTTGTGGGAAGACAAAAACAGAGAAAGATTGTTAAGAAATTAAAGCTTATTTTAGATAAAATTCAGTTGGGAAAAAAATTATTGTTTTATTTATTCTAAAGCTATTATTTAAATATATAGAATAATCGATGTATATATCGATTGTCATTAGATTTCGTATAATCTCTGTTGAAAATTTGAAAATATATTAATTTGAGTTCCTCTCTAAAGCTCATAATTAATGACAAGAAAAGTATCATTAGCATTTGTAACGTTAGAAATAAATAAATATGTGTACATAAAGGTTTAAATTATCGATATTTATGGACTTTTTATCTAATATATTTTCAAAAAATTAAAAAAAAAAAAAAAAAAAAACAAAATTTTTCTCTATAAACTTGTACACTCTATTTTTAAACTTTTTCGCATGTCTTCGAGATATGTCAATGATCTCTCATTTCAAATAGGTTCAGGGTATAAAAACAAGATGTGAAATTGTTTTTTTTTTTTTTTTTTTTTTTTTGTTTAGGTTATTTTAACTGAATAGACATAAGCTTAATTTAAAAGGACATCAGATTAATGTCGTTTGCTCACCCGAAACTGTGTATTGGCATTGCGACTGGCAATGGCCAAATGTAGGCCAAAGCAGAGGATGAGCATCTCGCTGGTCTGCGTCACCAGTTCCCATTTGAGGGGATGGCAAGTGTTGGTGCTGACCTCTCGCAGACTCTCCAACTGGGCGCTCTCCAGCAGATCGAGCGACGAGGCCGTGAACGCGGACATATAACAAATAACGGCAAAGACCATGGTGCCCAGATATTTGAGCAAATCCACATCGCGGAGCACCCAGCGATGCGCTTTGCGAGTGCGAAAGTCCACCAGATGGCGATATAGTTTCAAGATAATCGCACCATAGCACGTGATAAAGCCAATCTCGCGCAGCCAGGGCTCCAGCAAGCAGCGCTCCGTGGAGGCGGGAAAGAAATGGACGGCAACCTAAGACGAGATTTCATTACCATACAGACAAGTTCTGGTTGACAAACTAACGAACCGATGCATAAAGTAATACAATGCCCAGCAGGATGGTCTCCAGCACAGTCCACATGCCCGATGCAATGGCCTGAAATAAAAGAGCGTTGAGAGTGAGAGTGTTGGGTTGTCGCTAAGGGATGTCTGCTTGCCGCATTCACCTTGCACTTGCGTTGCCTAAACACAATCACGCTGAGCACCACGCAGCAGAGAATGCAGGCGCCCAACACAATGGCGACCAGCAGGCGCAGACAGGCATCCAAGTTGAGTGTGTCCTCCTCCTGAAAGTTGAGGCAAACGCCATGCTGATCACAGTGACTACAGCCACCCGGACAGGGTATGCACGAGAAGTTGTCAAAGCCCTCGGACAGCTCCACCAGATCACCGCGAAAGCCCTGCAACGTTGAATTGGGCAGGTAATAGGATTCGCGGCACAAACACGTGTAGACATCACGGCTGGCCGCCGGCTTATTCTCCACCAGCAGGCAGAATGTGGTATTGCGATCGCAGCTGCAGAATATAAAGCAGTTATAAAATCAGATATCGATAGGACTTGGTTGTGGCTTGTATTACCCATGACGCCTGCCAAACACTTCCTCCAGACCATCGTTGCAAACGTCCTCATCAGCGGCTACGAATGCAGCAGCAACAATTCTGCAAAAGTGTGAATGTAAACAGTGTTAGCTTTACTTTTAACATTTTTTGTTAACATTTATGCTAACAGCTACTGGAACGCGCAAAGAACGAGCGGTTGATTAATTTACATATATGCTGTAATGAATTGAAAGCTTCATTTAAATAAGTTTGTTTTGATTCATCTAATAACGGGTTTCTAGATATTATACGAATTATCCGTCAACTCTTTTAATGTCAAATAACTAAGTTAAATTTTTTAAATTAAAGTAAAGTATCGATCAAAAAGTAGAAATTAAGTAAGCCTTGCTAACTCTTGAACATCGTCAATCAGTCAAACATGTATGTATATATCTAATTATTATTGGCAACTCACTTGATTCGGTGGTCGGTGAATGATATGCGAAATGGCCACAGCCAGCGCCCCGTCAACAGGTTGCAGTCACGAAAGGGCGCTCCCCACTCCTGGGTGCCATCGCTGCTATTCCAGGCGGCTCTATAAGTATTTTCGATAGGATCAAAGCAATTAGTGAACTGTCAACTGCACGCAAGCATGGGTTATAGTAAGTTAATAGTATTATATTATATGTGCTTTGTTTTGATCCATTAGGGACATACAAAATTAAAACCATTTAATAAAACGAAATGGGAATTTGTCAAGAAATAAAAATTTCTGAAATACGCAAACATAAATTGAAAATCAAAAATATATTAAGCAGTAGTAACAATTAAATAAATATTTAAGTAATGCATATTTCTAAAAATATAACATTTAAATATTATACAAATTTATTCTTGAATTTTAAGGAATAGTAACTTTATGCCATTTAGAACTGTTTCAACTACTTTAAATTTGTTTTTAATTTTTATAGAAATTTTGGTTAATGCTTCAACTCACCCCAATTCCCGCCAATAGGAACCCAAGTACGCCTTATTATGCACCTCATTCGGTGGTATCTGAAAGTGAAATAGGAGACGAATATAATGTAAGAATGAGTGAATGAAGCAAAGAGCATAAATCAGTTAAGCGCTATGTAAGCTAACTGCCATTTGCTTTTATTGTCGCTGGCTCAGAGACTGACCGTCACATTGTCCCTGAATTTGACAACGACTGTGTGTATGCTGGGCGCCGCGATGGCAAATGCCAGCAGATTGTCATCCTCGTTGAGGGCGTGGCTGGCAATGGCGTTCGCCCGATGGCTAACCTCCGCTCGCGTCTGCTCATCTATGGCAATGGGCATGTTGGCATTTGGAAATTTATTCGATAGGAATTCCGTGAATTTGCGTGCTGCGTCCTCGGCTATTTCGGTGAAGGTGTAAAACTGAAAATTCAATAGAAAGCAAAAAGTTATTATAAATATATATGTATATATATTTATATAAATCAATATCACATTAATTATTTATGCTATCGACGTTCGATTCCTTGGTCAACTTTTATAATTTCTCAATAAATTGTCCATAGCCTTTTAGTTCTATTTCAAGTAGCACTACTTATGCAACGTTTACGAATACAGCACACAGAAGAATACAAAAATGGACAACACCCAGAAGACAAACTTATTTTAAGAGCGTAACTTTGTATATATTCATATACACTTATGTGTATACCGCAAAGTAAACCCAAATGGAAAGCATTGAAAATTTGCAAACAGCAAAGCAAAGCAAAGCGTAAGAGGAGATGTAATCCGAGCTAGTAATATGATAAGCTGTGCTGCACACATGACTCTCGAGGGATGTAATACTTTGCTTGCCCTAGACTAAAGCACACCTTAGCCCGAATATCAAATGCAGGGAGTCGGAAAATGCGTGCTAACCTTAAGTGGGCGATATAATTGGTGTGAACGCGAAGAAAATTAAGCATACGTAAATAAGATGACCCAAGCAGAAAGCGACTTTTTCTACTCGTGTGTGTGTGTGTGCGTATGTGTGTGTGTTGGCTATTAATTATTCACATGACGCATACTTTTGCCCGGTTCAACACCTTCGGGCTGGTTAGCTGCGTACTGGCATGCAAAAAGTTGTTGGCAAATAATACGATTTAATGCCCAGGCAAGGCAGCGCAACAAAATGCTACTAATGCCATATATATATATATAGACAGAGAGAGAATGAAAGAGAGCAGTGCTCTGTTCTAGTGGGCACAGATGCGTCGCTGGAAAGGACAATTCTGATGACATCATTATGCCTTTCGGTAACAAAAGGTAACCGCAGCACGTGGAGAAAAACGGGGATTAAGCTGAGTGGAGGGCAGGCTGTTGCTGTGTGCGTGTGTGTGTGCGTGTGAGTGTATGTGTGTGGGTGAGTCACCTTTGGCTTTTCAAACAAATATTTCCCATTAGCAATGCTCGACGCGCTGGGGCGACCACATTGCGTATACGTTATGTGTGCCAGATGAAAAGCCAAATGAATTATTAACAAGAAACAAACATATTTGTACACAAATAACTAACACACACACACTCATACACTCATATGGAGAGGGTCGATCCATTCAGGCGTGTTGCGGTCTCCGCCAAAGAAAGAAAGAAACAAACCAAAACAACAACAACAACAAATGCAAAACACTTGTAAATAGCAAAAACCACAAAACAGAAGCGAGTGTGCAATAAAACATGCATATATTTGCAGCACACACACACAAAAACACATATAACTGCTTATACACATGTAAATAAAGCCAGCAACTATGCCAAGTGTTGTGCCACACACACACACACACACTCATACACACTCGCACAAGCCACAAGCAGTTGAAATGAAATCCGTAAAGCGCGTTTTACTGGCTTTTTAATGTCTCCTGCCTCGACATCTCGTCGCGCACTCGGATATGCCGGCATTTGCCATATATGTATATGTATGTATGTAATAACACATACACATGTTTTGGTACACTCAAAGAAATAAATAAATAAAGAACGCAAAATGAGAGAGGTAGCATGTGTTACGGTTTGGCCTAAACTACTGATAGCTTTGTTTGTTTGAATTATTTAAATTCTGTTGAGCTTATTTTTTTTTTTTTAATTTGTAATCTTAATTTTCACAATTTTAATTGAATTAAACCGAGCTTTGCAACTATTTTTCTCAGTGCATGCTTATACAAAATTCTTACTTATGACCATAAAAATATTTACATGCCCATATGGCATTTGGTCGTTGCTGTTGTTGTCATTTGCATGTTTTGCCATCGTGTTATTCGCTTTGTGCTTAATGAATAAAATATGTCAGTTGCTTTGCTTTGCTTTGCTTTGCGTTTATTCTTCGTGTTGTTTTATTTTTTTTTGTTTCTTCTGCTGCATTTATTTTTGTTATTTTTTTTGTGTTGTGTTTTGCTGCTGTTGACACTTACAAATCTCATCTGGGCAGCTTAGAAGTATGCACTACTCGGCGCACATCTTCATTATGCAGAGCAACTGCCTGACTGCCTGTGGGGCGACCTGCTTGAGTGTTTTTTCAAGCCTCCGCCGCATTGCAATTTAGCAAAACGTTCGCTTATTCAAGCGGCGCACGCAAATTGTGGATCACGCTTCAAGTTTTTGAATGTGCTAAAGAAGTGTAATTCAAAAACGAAGCATTTAAGCATGCACCGAGTCAAGCTGCAGGCGACTGGGCCATTTTTAAGCGACATTTCCGGCTGGTGCCTCGGGCTTATGCAACCCTTTTTTGTATGAATATTTAGCTGATGCCAGAGAACAGCGTTACAGTTTATATTAATGTTGGTGCAATGGATTAAATTTGTATTTTATTTCAGTTATTCTACAAATTATAATGTGACAATTTATGTTGAATAATAAAAAAAACAAGAATAATGATAATTTATTGAATGTATTGTATATACAATTTATAATAGCTGTGAGCATTTTTTTATTTTTACTTTTTATCTTTATATTGCTTTAAATCCATGACATTAAAATTTATTATCTTATCAACACAATTGATAAAGTATAAATAGTCCGCATTTCCGGCTTGCGCCTGGCGCATATGCAACATTTATTCTATTGAATGTATATTGCTCTGCTGTCATAAAAGCTGTTAATTTAACATTTTCTGTTAGCAGTGGTAATATGATTGGCATCTTCATGTAATTTACTTGCATTTACTGTTAAAGCTTTTTATTAGCAATATTTATCTATTTTATTAATATAGGAAAAAACAGCAGATCTTAAATTTTCAAATAAATAAATATTTTTAGCATATTTTCTATAGCTATTTATATATAAATTATTTTCAATTATTTTCTATTCAAATAAAGCCAAAAATGCGAAAACCAATTGTTCAAATGGACTTGGGCTTGAGTCATAAATCATGAAGGCAATCTATTGAAAACCAATTTTTATATAAGGTATGACTCCGACGCAAGGCATGAGCCAAATCTGTGGGACACAATTAGTTAAATAATTTTGACGTTGCATTGTGCTTTGTTAGTTAGTTTGTTGCTTCACTGTGGTTCTCGCTGTGCTGTGCTCGCTGTCGTTGTTATTGAAACAAAGGCAAACAAATAGGCTGCGGCACGGCATACATATAAATTTGCGAGCTCGTTGTTGGAGCGTAACAAAAGCACACACTGACAAGAGGAGCAGAACCAGCAGCAGCAGCAGCAGCAGCAACCGCGGCAGCAACAGCAGCAACAATAACAATAACAATAAGAACAAGCAACAACAATAACGCTTGACGGGCAGCGGACAGCGCGTTCGCTGTTGACCATAGCCGCAGAGCCAAACAAAAGACAACCAGCCGGGACAGGCTTCCAAATGCGTTTCAATATACACCACCAAAAAGTATTATAAGTATGCTATAAGCTATGTAACTTTGTAGCTTACAAGTTTCAAATTTAAGGGGAAAATTTCACAGCAAACTTTCCTATATAACTGAAAAGCAAAAAAAAAAAAAATCATTATATCTCTCAAAAACTATGTACATATATCAACAAGCTTATAAGCATTTGCTAGGGTATTGTAGCTTCGGTGTGCCCTACAGCTGTTCTTTTTAGTTGTTCTTTTTTTTACTCCCACCCCAAGCTCAGCTGTGCTGCAATGTGTGCCACTTTATTCATTATGCTGTACAACGTTTTTATACACATACACACCCAAGTGGGGGACCTACGTGGCTAAGTATGTCCCACTCAAGTGTATAGATCCAAATCGCACGCTCATACAGATACATGCACACGCACACACATACCAAGAGCAACCTAACGGCAGTTTACAAATTTGCTTGCCATTTTGTTCAGAGCAATTGAAATTGTATCTTTTAATTATGGCTCTCAGCTGCTTGGCAATTGCGTCAAGTCCCAGCATCCAGCCAGTAAGCCACTCACTTTGCCTCATCGATCGCTCATACTCTCAGTGTGCCTGTCTGTCTGTGAGTGTGTGTCTGTGTGCGTGGGTGGACAAGGAAGTGGAATAGCTGCTACGTGGCACATTGTTTACACGTTGTCCCATTGAATATTTATACGAATCGCGCAGCTGGCTAAAAATAGCTGCAAAAGCAACTTAAGGCTGCATTTCAAATTGGAAAAGCACGATTAACATTGTCTATCGATGTAACTAAATAATTGAGCTGTTCAACTCGATAACACTTTAAGTAGATTTTCCAATTTATCGATAATGAGATTTTGCATTTGTTAAGCACATTTGCATAACTAGCATATCTAACAACACTCACGCACCCATCCCTGACTGAGTGATTCGTGGATGAGCTTGTGGTTAAGAGTGTCGCTATCTTGAAATTGCAAGTTCTCGTTGGAACTGTCATGCAAATTCAATTAAAATATCGTTGATAGACCGCACACCAGTTACTGGCAACCAGATACAGGCTAAGATACGGCCCAGAGCCCTTGGCTGTGACTTCTTTAGTATCTTTTAATTAACTTGCGAGAGCAAAACGCGTGACATGCCGTCAAGCAGACGACGAGCTGATTTCCTACGCCCTGCTACCCGCTGCTTGACGCTTGCCGCCCACTGCCCGCTGCTCGTTGCCTGCCTGCAAATCCCATGTAATACCTGTAACCCTGCCACACCCTCTGCTGCGCTGTTCTCCTTCGGCTTGTGGCTAGATAGAATGTGCGTCAGACATGGCGTATGCGAAATATTTTTTACGACCGTCAACAACACGGCGAGGCGGGACGGGCTTTTGCCTGGGTTTTTCTTTCGAATTTCGTGCGCGCAAAAAGATTTTTGTCAGCATGAAAATGCGAAAGTCTGATTCAACTTATGCTCGAGAAGCCACGTCAGTGGGAGACCAAGGGTGTCAAGTGGGGCAGCTGCCTCAGCAATTTTATTGATTAGACACCGAAAAAAATGAATACGCCCATCCCCCCCTGCTGCTGCTTCTGCGGTTGCCGCCTCTGCTTCTGCTCCTATTTCTCCTTCTGCTTGTGACATTTCCGACCGAGTAGCATTTTATCAACTGCCAAGCTAGCAGTTTTAAATATTCATGCTAATTGCCCGCTTTGGGTCGATTGCAAGCTGCAATTTTTCCCATAGCCAAAACAATTGTCCCCCAAACGACCCAAGCGGATGACAGAAATAGCATACAAAATTGACATAATTAATGGATTATCCAATTAATCCTGATAAATGTCCTGCTCTTCTAGGATATCCCCAAAGGTCATATACTACTAGTGTGAGTTTGTGACCTTAAGAGCATATTGTAAAACAACTCTTTTAAGTCATATACATATAGATTAGGATTCGGCTATCATAACAGCACAACTTACAGCTTAAATGTTAATAACAGTCACATGTCTAAGCTGTTAAAGTAAGAGTTAAGCCTTTTCTTGTAATGAGTTTCAAGCATAGCTTAGGGCTAGCAGCAGGTGATGAGCGCCTAGAACTGCCTTAAGGAGAGACGATGTTCGTTCAAGCAAATAAAAAAAGAAAACCTTTTTAACGAATAAGTTCGTTAAAGAACCGACGTAATTGGTTGCTCTCTAATTTTTGTCTCACAGTGATTTGTGAGGTATGGTTTCAAGGCGTTAACAGACTGCAAATCGGGCTCTATAACAGCACGACTTACAGCAAAAATGTTAATAGCGGACTTTAGCATTAGCTTTTAAAAAATGAGTTAGGCTTGCCTAAATGTTTGTAAATGTATGTATGTAAAATGTAAAACATTCAAGTTGTTAACAGACCTCGAATAGGCTTGAATAACAGCGCAACTTACGCCAAAGCTGTTTAGCAGATCTAACAAACGAAGTGTTAACTGCTGAAATGCCAACACAAATAACTTGTATTTGTCACTAAGGAGTATTAGTCAAGGTATTATCAAATATCATTCAAAACTTACCGGCTCATCGGGCAGCGTCTCGAGGACTTTTGGCTCACATTTCTCTGCTTTTTTGCTGCTACTGCCAGTGGCTGTAGCCGAACTTGTTGTTGTTTGTGCTGCAGCTGGTGTTGTTGTTGTTGTTGCTGCCGTTGTTGGTGGTGTGCCTTGGGCTGTGGTTGTTGTCGTTGTGGCGCTGCGTTTGCGCAAGCGTTCCGCATTAGTCAGCGCGGACACCACACTGCCCACGGGCAGCACCTCATCGAAATCAAAGCCATTTGCCTCGTGCAGCTGGTATTCCGGCAGGCTCTCGCGCACCTGAGCGCGTTTATAGTAGGCGAGCAGAGCATCGCGTCGACTGCTGCCGGGCGATGCTGTCGCATGTGGCAGCAAGGCTAACAGCAGCAGCAGCAGTGGCAGCAGTTGATAAAGTCTGTGGCATGGCAGATAGCAATTGTTGTTAATGTTGTTGTTGTGTTTGTTGCTATTTTGTGCAGTTGCTCGTTGGTTTTGTTGTTGCTTTTTCAGGTGGTCTCGATCTCTGTGTTTCGTGTGGCATTTGTGGCTGAATAGTTGAGTATTCGTTAGAGTATTCATTTGATTTTGGTGGCATATTTTGTTGCTTTTACTGCATTCACGTTTACTATGATTCTTATCAATATTATTAATATTTTGATAGTTGATTTCATGCATTGAACTTTGAGCTTTTGACTTTGTTGCTATGCACAGTTCCATATCACTAGAGTTGTTCGGGGTATTTTGTATAAAAATTTGTGCTGCTGCTGCTCTTCTTCTACTCTTACTTCTCCTTCTTCTGGTTCGTTCTCTCTATCTTCTAGTTGCAGCACTTGTAATCGTTGTGGGCGTGACGTGCTGGGCAGCTTCAATTTGTTATTCCACGTGTGGCACAGCGCGCACATCTGCAAATGAGAAAAGTTTGTTTCTTGTAGTCAAAAATGCAGCAAAGATAATAAAGCAAAAGTGCTCGAAACGAGCATGACCGACTATGATATACCCGGTAGGCAGAGGGAGGGAGAATGTCGAAAGTAGGACTTCATGAAATTTTTATTTATATAAATTAATTATATATTATATATTGGAGAAGAGACAATAAAGCTTAAGCTTGTGAAACCAGAATACAATTTTTTTCGTGAAACCAAAACATAATCATCTTTTAAGCATTATCTAGCTCTTACAGTCTCAAGCACCTAGACTTAACTAATCCACCCCAAATATGAGCCGAGCATTAAAAGAGAAAAATATTCAAATTTAGCTCAAGCGCTGCAAACTTCAAGTAGCAAAAGTTGCCAACTTCTCGCCTACACATACATATATACCCATATACAAATATATATACATACATATATATATATATACATATATATATAGAGGGATGGAAGCAATTTCATAATTAATAAAACTACGAGCCCTGTCGAGTGGCCCAAAGACGGACCAAGTTTTTGTCCTACTCTGCAGCGTTCAATTACATAACACAATTTCAGAAAAGAAAAAAGTGCCCATAGTTTGCGAAAATAGATGGAAAACTTTAAACAGCATTTAAGCATCAACTCTCTTCTATTTTTTTATTTTTTGTTTTTTTGCTAATAATAGCTAAGCGCTATAGTTCATAACTCAATTTTCTTGGAACTTTTTTACAGATATGCAGATATGCAGCTCAGTAAATTTTTAATAAAGGGAAAATTATTATTAATTGCTTCCACTGAATAATATAATTTAATGGAGAGCTGTGAGTCAGCGAAGAGTCAGTATGAAAACTCAAGTGGGGAATGCCCAATTAGCAGATACCCGGAAGCTTGAGCAGAGATGGTATTTGAGTCAGTCTATGATTCTATTTCACTGATTTATGGGGCAGTTATATATGTAACTATAATGCATTTCCTTTTCAAATCAAAAACTTATTCACACTTTTAATTAGGTAATCATATAATTTATTTAATTGCTGTAAATCTTTCATAATAATAAATATGGCAATCTGTTTAACTATTAAAAAGTGACACGTGCTAACTTCTGTGTCTGTGCATCATACTCAGGAGTTCTTCTCTGTCACCTTGACAATAACGCTCTTGATCTCTGTATAATTAGTTAAAGCATATTCGCTGTTCTCGCGCCCCTTTCCGGAATTCTTATAGCCGCCGAAGGGCGTGTGAGCGCCCAGGATGTTGTACGTGTTGATCCAAACGGTGCCAGCGCGCAAAGAGTTGATCAGAAAATTGGCCTTGTCCAGATCTTTGGTGAAAATGGATGCGGCCAGGCCGTAGCTAGAGTCATTGGCCCGTTGGATAACCTCCTCGAGGTCGCTAAAGCGCATGATCTGTTGCACAGGCCCGAAGATCTCCTCTTTGGCAATAGTCATGTCGTCCTTGACATCGGCGAACACTGTGGGCTCCACAAAGTAGCCCGGTTGACTGGCTCGCTTTCCTCCCGTTAACATCTTAGCTCCCTGCTTTTCGCCCGATTTGATTAGCTCCAAGATCTTCTCCATCTGTTTTGTGCTGATCTGTGGGCCTTGTTCTGTCTGCTCATCGAAAGGATCACCCAATTTACGTTTCTTGGCGCGCTCTGCACTGCGATCCACGAACTCGTCGTAGATCTTATCCTGCACATAGGTGCGCGAGGCGGCACAGCAGCACTGGCCCATGTTGAAGAAGAGCCCGAAGTGGGACGTCTCCACAGCGTACTCCATGTCAGCGTCCTCCAGCACAATGTTTGGCGATTTGCCACCCAGCTCGAGCGTCACTCGCTTCAGGTTGCCGGCGCCCGCAGACGTTTGAATCTGTTTGCCCACTGCCGTGGAGCCAGTGAAGGCGACTTTGTCGATGCCCGGGTGTTTGGCCAGATGGGCGCCAATGTCCCCGTAGCCAGGCACAATGTTGACCACGCCTGGCGGAAAGCCTGCCTCCTTTATCAGTTGGGCCACGCACAGAGCCGTGAGCGGGGTCTGCTCGGCGGGTTTCAATATAATGGTGTTGCCTGTCGCCAGAGCGGGCCCCAGCTTCCAGGCGAGCATCAGAATGGGAAAATTCCAGGGTATAATCTGGCCACACACGCCGACCGGCTCGTGCCGTGTATAGCAAAAGAAGTCACCATCTGCGGCAATAGTTTTGCCCTGAATCTTGTCCGCCCAACCGGCAAAGTAGCGCAGGTGCTTAATGGTCAGTGGCAAATCCACTGCGTAGGACATGGCGAAGGGTTTGCCATTATCGATTGTCTCCAGGCTCGCCAGATACAAGCTGTCACGCTCGATGAGATCGGCCAGGCGGTTCATCAGGCGACCTCTGTCCGAGGCATCCATGCGACGCCAGGGCGAGCCCAACAGGAACGCCTCTTGCGCCGCTTTCACAGCCAGATCTATGTCCTCAGTGCCGCCTTTTTCGATGGAGGCAATCGTATCTTCTGTGGTTGGATTTATGGTGTCAAACTTTTCACCCGAAGTGCTTTTCTTCCACTCATTATTTATAAAAATTCCTGTGTGCTTGATCTCCGGACACCTTTCAGGTTTGGGCGCTTTTGAGCAAGCAGCGCGCATGATGAACTTTGCAATCTTCACACGCAACAGCAACTTAGGTGAACGCGACATTTTTGGAATTTTGAAGCACCGAAAAAAATATGATAATAAATTTTGGCTCCAAAGTTTATAAAACGAAAAGTAAACGTGATCGAAACTAGGGCATTTTTCCATAAAAATATCAGTATTTTTTAAAGATATTTTATTTTTTGCTGTAAGTAAACTTAATCTCAAATGAGCTGGTTCAGTTGTATTTCATTCATTTTAGAAGGCACTTATATTCTTAGAAATATATAGAGTAGTAGAGTATGTGCAATAATAATAATTGTAAATGAACCAATTCTTTTTTTTTTTTTTTTCAATTCGTGAATCCTAATTGAACTTAGATGAGTAGATTGAACATATAGAGTAGACACTGAAGTCAAATTACTAAATATAAACGTCAAATGAACTGGTTCATATTAATATTTCTTGTAGCATTTCATGAGCCGAGGCTGAAATCCAACTTAAATCATATTCCGAGTCTAATTAGAATATTTCCCAACTCTCATCTGAATATAGACGTTAAGTTCATAGCTCAAAATATGAAGTTAACAGTGAACCACATAGAAACCTTCTACCATTAAGCCATATATTAAAACCCAGTTGAACCATCCCACTACGTCCTAACAATTAAAATGAACCAGTTTATGTGGTTATTTTTGACAATTTGCAATAAACATAAAATTGAACCAGTACATGTGCCTTCTACATTTCCTAAGCCACATTTTCAATAAACATATTATTCACACTTTATTCAGTAATTAATATTTATATTTCCATCAAAAAGTTCACTCGAAATTATCGCCATTTGAACAGCTCAACAACTTTGGCTGACACATTGCGGCTAGGCGGTTGTAACTGTATATTATCAGACATACATATATACGATATCTGTGCGCGCCTCCCTCCCTCCCACTTATGGATAGAAATACGTATGCACACATACACGTGCCTAGATAGGGATGTAATTACCTATGGAGGTCTGTCACCACGCGCTCACTTTTTACATGCAATTAACTTTAACTGCATTCATCGTTAAAATTATGCTGATTGCCGTTTCATGTGCAGTCGCCATTTGAGTGCATTTAAAAATGTCAGAAGTATCACCCAATAGACACACATACACACACCCACACTCATACATACATCTACTATGTATACACTAAAAACACACAAAAACACACACACTGACACACAGTTCCAATTACGTCAATTGCAATTTTATATCAACGCAAATTGCAATTTAATTGAAAGTGCTCCGCTGGCCATAAAAGCAGCTATAAACATAGTTAAGCTCCGAATAGTATTCTGCATACAAACTATCTAATGCTCTCTCTCTCTCTCTCTACATATTTACTGCGATTTTTGAGCTTGGAGATCAAAATAGATTTAAGGTGGAATATAGTTTTCTTATATAAATTAAAAATAAATTGTTATATATATAATGTTGCTATTTATGTATAAATATAACATATTTTAATAATATTTATTATACTATTCCTGGCTCGGTTTCTCTCGACCTGTTTAACAATCAATTTCGAGCACTCCCAGCAGTCTATATAAAATAGTCTTTGGTTAATTAACCAGATTGTTCATATTGTCATTTATGGTTGTCGCTATGCACTGGGGACTGCCACGCCCTCAAACAAGTGGCACATGCTCAGATGATGAAAGAATACAAAAAGCGAAAAAAGCAAAATAAAACAAAGCGTAAAAACTGTAAAAGACAAAAGCAAACGAATGCAAATATAATGCGCGCAGAATATATGGATTCCCCAGTGGACGCAGTAGCTGGTTGCGGATAAACCGAAACCTCAGCCCTGAGCGCCGCCTCTAGGGGGGCGGTGTGGCATATGCTGTAAAGCGCTTTTCAAGTGCCGCTGTGGCTGCGGCAGCAAACTATAATTTTTGCATTTTCCACAGTGCAACAAGAAATTAAATACCAAAAAATTTAAATTTAAATCGAATTCGGTTTTTGGTTTTCTCCATATTGTTTAAAAATCGAACAAAATGTGATTTATGAATCATTTTCATTTGGACTTATATTTAAAAGACTTGCAAATTGCCGTGTGGCGCAAATGGGACATTCAACAAATTGACGCTAATTGAAATTAATTATACCCTATGCCCATTGGGCAAATGGCAAATAAAGGGTATTATTGCTTTTGATGCTGTTTATGTAACAAGCAAAAGTTCATAACGGCAATCAAGTGAACTCTGCTTAATCTTTCATTTCAATATAGTATGCATCCAAAATTAATCGATATATATCGATTTGCAATAGGTTTTTAGTCAAAGTTTGGATTTTTTTATATTAATATATTTTTGTTATATTACAATAGCTGCCAATCGATATTTATCGGCATCTGATACTTTCCATATGAAGATATCCACTCATACCTAACCACATATTTATGTTTGTTTTTATATTTGAAGAGCTGGAATCGAAAAGTTTTCGCTTCAGTAAAGTTGAATAGTTGGGTATATGTAAGTCGAACACTTGCGATAGGCGCCGTTTTTATTGTGTGTTTTCGACACAATTCAGAGTATATTGGGCCCACTCCCTTTGGCACATGCGCCATAAACAAGTCGCCGATTACGTGATTTGGCCAGATGCCAAATCTAGATATGGAGCCTCCAAAAAAAAAAAAATCAAAATAGTGCAGCAGCTTAGCCAGCTGTTGCTGTTGTTGTTGCTGCTAATGTTTCTGCTGTTGCTGCTGCTGTTTCTGTTGTTGTTGCTGTTGCTGTTTGCTAGCTAGTTGCTGCCTGTTTTCTGCCTGGCTGCGTCGCACCTGGCCTCACCTTGACACTCGCTCAACTGCAGCTAATGCGAGCTGTGAATCTGCTGCACAGAACGCTACAGCTCTCACTCTCACTCTCTGCCTCGCTCACCTTCTCTTTATTTATATATATATGTATATGCGTGTGTGTATTGGTTTTACAGTTTCGCACACACAGTTTCCAATTAACAGCGCCGTGCGAAATTGTTGTAGCATACTTTTCTGCGCTGCTTGCTACACACACACACACACACACACGCACAAAGTGAAACCACATTATTGTTGCTTATGCCATTCAGTGCAAATGTATGTTTGTGTGCATGTTTGTGCCTGTCTCTTGCACAGAGTTGAACCCCAACAACTTTACGTTCTCCCCTGGTAATTGGAATTTTTGTGGCTAGACCAACGAGTAAATCACAAATCGTTTTCAGCTCGCTAGAAATTTGCAATTTGCATCAGTCTGTTGCATACAACATTTGCCAATTCACCTGCAACCGTTGCTGTTGCTCAAGAATTTACGTCCTTTGCAAATTAGGCTCCATGTTATAATTAACCGCAAACTCGATTGAAACTACGCAGCAATGACTGAGCAATGCAATCAAGCATTATGAAATGCTTAGAGTAAAGCCGAGGACAGCACAAGGATATATAACAAGGATCTAGAAACTGTCAAGAGCTTACAACTTGAAGGAGAAAATAAGTGGCAAAGCTGTCTCGGAAAAGGCAGTGACCTAAATAGTCCACTAGTCCAGATAAGAGAATTGAAGATTCTCTGTTAGAGCTTCACAAATAGATGAGTGCATACAACTCTTCTGCGTGGTATTCCTTTGCAGTTAGGGCATCTCATTCGTCGTCTGGTCAACAGCTGTTGCATTTTGTAATTAGTTTTGTTCAGTCTATTATGGAATTGTTTTTGTGGCCTGGCAAACATTTTGATGGATGGTTCTGATTGGAGTGCCTGTCCGGCAATGGCAATCATAATAACAATAATCATTATAATGAATAATATGTAATGTGCTTAAAATAGTCAAGCGTGAAAAGAGCTTGCATCGAGGCTAGGCAGAGATGCCAGGAGTGAGAGAGTGAGAACGAGAGAGAGAGAGAGAGAGAGAGAGAGAGAGAGAGAGGAGCAGGGAGCGAGGTAGAAACAAGGCAGAGTTGCCATGAGCCCTGGCGCCTTTCATTAGACAAATGTTATTTAGCCTGGCTGCGCGCACACACACACACACACATACATGGACCATGCTGAAGCGTGTGACAATCAAACAATGCAACAAAACATATAGAAAGACACTCACACACACTTACACACTGAGTGCGAGTGAGAGAAAAAATGGTTAACAATTAGACAATGGCAAACAAGCAACAAGCAAAGCGATTGCAACGTTAAGGACAAATTGTGCGCTGACTGCTCCCGGCTGCTGCTCTTCGCCTTTGTCCTGCGGCGCGTCCTTTGTGCTTAAATAAGCTCAAGCAGCTGCGCTTCAGCAAGCAGCCGACCAGAACCCAATCCTTTGCCAGCTAAGCGCTCCGACCCCAGACCTCGGTGACGGGCAAAACCTACCAGGGCTCCCTGACGACGACCCACAAAATCCAACAAGTCGGACAACACATTGCCTGGCATCCTGCTCCTGCCAACGTCTGTGCCCCCCACTCGCCCACTCGCGCATCTGACGCCACCCCAGCCCTCACAGCGCTCGAGCTCTCTGCATTGTCTGACATTTGAGCTAAAAGCATCGAGTGCCAGCCCCAAAACACTTTTCCAATTACGGTTTCTATAATGAAAAACTGTAACGCTTGTACCGTTATTGCGCCAAAAAGGCTTTTTCGGCTCGGCCCGCGCACCGTACACCGCCCATCCCATTTTCGGCTCTGCTATGCTTAAAAACCTTTTCTCAAGGACGAAACGCTGTCAACGCCGCTGCTGCCTCGGCTTCCGCTGCTGCTGCTGCTGCTGTTGTCGTTTCTACAACAAGTTTCTCTTCTTGTTTTTTAATCACTTTTCAGGGTCTAGCATACCCTTTCTTGTTGTCGTTGTTGTTGTTGTTGTTGTTGTTGCGTAGCCCACTTGGAAGCGCTTCCTTCGGGTGTTTACATGCGCAATTTGCTCAAGTGTTTGCTGTTTATATCATTAGAGCATTGCACGAGCTGCATTGTCTATAATGTTTGTCAACAATAAGGGTCTAATAGACTATAGATTAACAACTCAAATACACTTAAGAGCCCCTGGAAAAGTTAATCTATTCAACAATATACAAATTGAAGAGATTTTGCAGAGGTCACAATTAAAAGTTCCTTTCGGTCGAAGTGTTTAATTAAGGAGATGCAATTAGTTTTCATGGCATTCGATGTTGATTTTGGGGTAAGGGATTTTACTAGATTTAATTAGACGGATAGAACTCTGCCTATCTCTCCCTCTCTATATCTCTATCTTTTTTTTCCCTCTCTCTCTCTTTGTCTATAATATCTATATTAATAGTCTCATCTTTCTTGATTTCTCTCTCGGACTATATCTTCTATAACTATAAATCTGGCTCTATCACTCTCGCTCAATTTATCTCTTTTGGATCTATATCAATATCTCACTCTCTCTCCATTTATCGATTTTTCTCTTTCTTTTTAAAACTCGATTTTACTATATATATGTATATGGTGTCTTGCTTCTTCTTCAAACTGAATTTTAAAATATTCCTTTAACTATCGATCAATTACAAATTGTGCCTGACTTAAATAAAATCATAATTCAACCCAATTAAGGTTTTTAATAATATACCCTACCCATAAGAATGCTCATCGCACACATCACAAATACATATCAATCTACACACAATGTATATATTATATAAATGTATATGTACATACATATAGATACTTATATTTATATGTGGGTGTATATGTGTGTGTGTGTGTGTGTGTGTGTGGGGTAAACAGGAGCAGCTCTTTGGCTGTAATCTACTTGGCCTACTTGGGCTAAGTGCGCTTTTAGATAAAAGTCGCTGGCTAGGCGGCACCGGCACGCATTAGAGGCAGCCGCTCGCATGATGTACAGGAGGCGGGGGCGGGTGTGGATGGCCAGGGATAAACATCCTTGAAAAAGCAGCAGAGCTTGTGTGGGCGCGCCCAATGTTGTGCTACGGCATAATTTGTGCGCCTGAACTGAACTGAACTGAAAAATTGTCAAGCACATCTCAATGTTAATGTGGACAACAACAACAACAACAACAGCAGCAGCAGCAGCAACAACAACAAAAACAAACAAAATTGAACTTTTCGAGGTTACAACATTTTATTGGCTTTGTTGACGGCGCTGTCGCATGTATATACATATATGTATATGTATGCATGTATACATATGTGTATATGTGCGCTTAGGCACATAAATATATATCACATAAAATAGTCACAAACATTTTGCGTGTTTATTTCGCTTGAAAGCGCGTAAAAATGTCGCTCCAATTTCATTTGCTGACTGCAAAAAATACAAAAATAAAACGACATCAAAATTTGCGACATTTTTTTTACTTATGAAACAAAGCTGAAATTTCACTTTCGGAGTGATTTACT
Organism: Drosophila arizonae; assembly: GCF_054131065.1. NCBI lineage: Eukaryota > Metazoa > Arthropoda > Insecta > Diptera > Drosophilidae > Drosophila > Drosophila arizonae. The sequence continues at coordinate 12,134,118 of NC_142923.1, read as the reverse complement.
GCCCTAACTTTAAGACTTGAAAGCGGAATTTGGGTTATTTTTTATGAATTTTTAATAAGTAATCCCTATATAAGAACAAAATGTTTTGTTAAATTTTAAATATTTGTGTACATTTTTTAAAGTTTGGTATTGAAATTACTTATATGAAAAAGTGAAAGTGCAATTGCCAAGATTTAAATATGAATGTAATATTTTTATCTAATTTTATTACTTAATACAAATTAAGATATTTTGTCAAATTTTAGCTGAAAATAATTGTATAGCTTTTTTTCCCCAAAATTAAGATGATTATTTATTGACTTTTTGAATTTGAAATTAGTGATAAAATATTTTTATGATAAATAGTTTTACTTCTTGCTAATTGTAGCTTAAAATATTTGTAGCTTATTATTTATTGCAAATAAGATTTATATTTCTAAATTTTTTAAAAGTTGATTTAAAGTTAACCTTTGTAGCTGGCTACCTCAGGGTAGCCTTAGGTCATTAAAAATATTTTTTAAATATACATACATACATATATGAGCCCAATATATAACAATATTTACATATTCTTTGCTCTCATCTCTCTCAACTTTTCTCCCGCAATTCCGTAGATTCGCAAATATTTTGTATTGTTTAGAAAATTGCAATCAAATTTGAATATGTTACCTGCACACGTAAGTGTATTCAATCTGCTGCTTGTATTGTGCTTATATCATTTTCTAGTTGTATATAAATTTCTTCTCTTAATTTTTTGTTGTATTCATGTTGCCTTCGCTGTCACACAGCATGTGCGCTCGCAGTGTGTCGTCCTGGCCGTAGCTGTATAACATGCATCCCAAGTACATGTACAAAATGCAGCCAGGCGGCAATGCTACACGTTGAAAGAGACGGCTGCACTGCCGGCGGAAAGAGATAGCAAGATGTGGTGTGGGCGGGTGACTACATTTTGGTTATATAATCATTTGATGTCATTTAAAGCGAGCCTCAGTTGCGTACGCTTAAGCACAAAGCAACCGCAGGAGCAGCAGTGAGAGCAGGAGCAGAATTCCATGTCCAGAGTGCTACACAAATTTCTGTCGAGCATTTTAAGAGCAGCTTTAACTATGCATAAATAACTTATTAAGTTGGCTTAGTTAAATGCTGCCCGAAGCCGAGCACAACGAAAATTGCACTTAATTAATGTTAAGCGAGGCTAAAACAACGAGCACTGCAATATGAAGAGGAGAAGAAGAGGAGCACAAAGGACTCGAGGCGAGAAGTGGCTCCAGCAAGTAAGCCTTACAAATCGCACAAAGAACATCGTTTACTTATGTAGGCAAATTAGAGATTGTTATTTTATCAATATCGCTTATCAATGTGTAATTGGACAATTAATTAAGTGTGTGAGAGACAAATATATAATTAGGCATTAAGTTGGGTTTCTTTGGATAATTTAATGTTTGGATGAGGTATTTTAGGAGAGCGTATATATCAGAATTTATATAAAGCTCAACAGATTGTTAAACAAGTAAAAAAGCTCTAGTGGAGACTGCCCGACTACGAGATCCCCTGAACCCTTCGAGAAACTGATATTTCAATAATTATTCGCACATGCACACACACACACAGGCATACGCACGCACGCATAAATACGTATTGGCTGTAGTGCTGGCTTACTATGGGAACGTAATTGTTTAATAACTTTTCTTGTGGGTGGACTATCTTCATGGACAACCTTCATGAAACTTTCAGATTATGAATATAACATAAATTAAAACACTCCTTTTACAAGAGTGTGGGTGGGGGGGTGGTGAATTAGGGTTAGGGGGTAAATTTTGATAAAAACTGAAACTCTATAAAATACATATGAATCTACATTAAAATCTTTTAAGATGTTGCAGATATAAATTTATTACTGGTTTTCGATAATGTTTTTAATCCATACCAAAATAATGGGGCAAACTATCGATATTTGAAGCCTAGCTCGATATGCGCATGATATACACGGACCTAGGAAAAAAGTCTCTAGCTCTTATATCTTCTGAGATCGACGCGTTCAAACAGACGGACAGAGCTAAATTGACTCAGCTCGTCTGCCGCGCCTCCTTCTGCCTGTTACATACTTTTAACAATAATTATACCCTGATTTACCATTTTCAATGGGTTCAGGGTATAAAAATATTCTACTCGAAAAGCTATTCCTTCAAATAATTCTTCAATATCATAAAACTTTCTTCTCTCCGACATCAGATAATATATGCTCATCTAACAAATGTTTCTACATTTTCACACTTTTTACACAATTTCACGCACACATACACACACACTCCCACACATACATTCGTAATCGAGTTGAAAGTTCTTCCGGTTACATCACACTGTCAACCGCAATTTCCCACTCACAAGCAACAGGCCAGGCCAAGCCAAGGCAGGAGGCCACTATTACAGCCAATCTCGTCTAGAGTCTATATAGAATGCCATTAGGCTCTGGCCCAGGCACCACATAAAGAGGCGACAATAAAAGGCGACAACGAAAACGAAGACAAGCTCCAGCTCGGGGATAAAAGGCCAAGCGAAGTACGTTAAGACAACAACTGCGAACAAGGCGAACGCATAAAACCAAACAATTGCTTGAAATCAAATGTGACAACTTTTACCAAAATTAAAATCAGCAAAAGTAAAAAGCCAGCAAAGCAGCCAGCGGCACATAAAAAAAGGAGGGCATGGGCATAACCTTGTATGGGTGACGAGGCAGATATCCTGGAAGCAGATGTAATAGTGTGTAAGACTTTCTCTAGAATTTCTATGGGACAAAGAGCGAATTCGGTTGAGACCTAAGCTTTGTTCACAGATAAATAAAGGTGATGTTTATAAATGAAACATTTTATGTACATAGAAAGAATGAAAAAGTATTGAATATATATTTAGCACATCTTTTATCCCAGGCACTAATTGCTTTAAACTAAGATGATTTATGATTGAATGACAGACTTCATTAAATACTTTAATAGCTATATGATACCGATATTTTAGACCTTCATATAAATACCTCATACCCAACAAAACTTAGCTCTACTGGGTACACATGGAAAGCAGAAAAAAACATAGCAGGCACAACACAGAGGGGGCAGCTAGGGCAGACACAGAGAGAGAGAGAGACAGAGAAAGGGAGCTTCATTGAAAGAGGAAGCCCCGGCACTGTATTACGGGGCGTGTCGTGGGCCGTTGAGTCCTACGGGCAGTGGGCGAATCATTGATGCCAAACGGAAATGTGCACACTTTCAAGAAGTGCACTAAAAATGGCGACGAGCACTTCCGTTGATGGCCCAACTAGAACTGACTCTGGCTCTTGCTCTGGCTCTGACTATAGCACTGTGGTCTGGCTTGTTTCATGACACGACTAGCTGGCGGCTGTAAGGCAGACATCCCGCCCACATCCCAGTGTAAATGTTCGCATAAAAGTTGAATGATAGTTTGAAGCGCCGGCAGCTGAAATCACGAGCCCGAAGAACGTCCGAAACAAGTCAGAGCAAAGACACTTGCAACTGTGGCCGCGTGAAGGCAGCGAACTAGAGAGCCAGCACAGCCAGGACAGCCAGGACAGTCAGGACAGCCCAATTGTCAGATTGTCAGATTGTTGGCTTGTGGGCTGGCCAGATTGCCCGATTGCCAAGATTGGCCCAACGACGCTTGTCTGGCTATGTAAACAAGCGTCATTTCGAATTGCATTTGAAGCGTTTGCAAGGCTTTGCATTGGGGCACACGCTCGCACAGCTGGACTTACACGGCTGCTTCATTAGCGTCAACTTGTGCGCACAACATGGCGTATGATTAATATGATTATACTCAGTGCCAGGCTAGCTAATTGCCAATAGAGCATGTTGCATAAGAGTAATTGCATTGAGTGAGCCAAAGGAACTGTTCAAGGTGAATATATATATACCTGGGTTGACCATGCCAATTAGGCTCGTCTCAAAACCTAGATCTGGGTTCAATATATAGCAGATGTTATGCATATGTATGTGTGTATATATGCCCAGACGTTGGCATGCTTCGACCGAGCCCTTGACAGACAATTTTCGGGTCATAGAATGGAAAAGTAACGGAACGAAATGCTTGGCCTGGAAAGAGGCAATAAAATTTGGTCAAAAGCAGAAGCATAGATAAGCGTCAAACAGTTCACACATTTTGCTCAGGCCAATCCGTTGCACAGTTCCGTCTCTCTCTCTCCCCCCTCTCTCTCTCTCTGTCTCTTGCTCGGTCTTTCTCTCTCTCAAGCAAGAAACACGCCATCCCGTTTACCCAGTCACAAGTGCGCTCAAGCGTGAATATTAAACGTTTGCTGTCGCATGGTGGCCAACTGGGCGGGACGTGAACGTCAGCGGAGGCGTGGCAGTAGCGGGAGCCATGTGGAGACTGAGAATAGCATCCCTTACGCAACCGCAGCGATGATATTGAAAACTTTGCTGGAAAACTTGAAGTAAAACTTTTGCGAAATAAATAAAGAGCGCAGATCCGAAACATTTTGAATAACGGCTTCCCTTACAACAAATGTGTTGCGTAGTGTAATTTGAATATTAAAATTATAAATTGAATAATTGCTAGAGAGAAAGTAAAGGGAGAACTTAAGTGTTGGAGGAGGGTAAGATGAACACATTTATAATATATATTATAATTATTTTATTTGTTTAAATTAAATTTTAAAGTCTTTCATCTCATAATAATAATATAAATTTGTGTAAAATTTAATGATAAAATAATGGAAAAGTGCTGAAAAAATGTTTTTGAAGCTATTTGGAAAATGTTACAGCAAAAGGAATCGATACTTAAAAGATATAATATTCATATATGATATACACATATTCATAAATTATATTTACAATAGAATCATATAGTCAACTGCACAAACAAATTGTTTGCTTAAGAATGCAGTATAAATTTATAAATAAGTATGTCTGAATATTAAAGTTTAAAACCTTGCAGAAAAATAAATATGTTACGACTAATACACACACATGCAATTTGCGAGTGTGCTGCGAAAATGTGTAAAAAATCTAAAATGTATTTTGTATGGAGCAAAAGTTGTAGCGATTAGGCAACAGGCGTGTTCAAAGACGCCTTTAAATCATAAATTGAAACCACAGGAATGCATATTAATATGCAAAGCACGCCAAGCCAGCAGAGAGTGAGGGAGAAAGACAGAAAGAGAGAGAGCGAGAGAGCGCGTGAGCGAGAGAGAGATCGAGCGTTGAGTTGAGGGAGGCAGCTGTGCGGGGGGAAATGTGTGAGTCAACATAATGAATTATGCCACGCCTAACGAGACAGCAGAGCAGCCAGCTTGGCGCTAGAAATGCTGCTGCCTCTGCCTCTGCCGCTGCCGCTGCTGCTGCTGCTGCTGAGCCAGAGAAATCCAATAAAAATTCAATAAATTCCGCACAATGCTCGTAATGTTGCCTGCCCCGTGTCTAAGGATGTGTGTGTGTGTGTGTGTGTTTGAGTGAGTGTATGTGTGCGTATGCGTGGGGCATAAGCTGAACGAATGGCGTTCAGCACGTTGGGTTAAACGAGCTGCCAGCCACGACTCAGACACGAGTCAGCCGTGACGCTGGCATGTACGTGTGCACGACAAGAATGAAATAACATTCTATAATTAATGCATAACTATAAATAATTAATAAATAATAAAAATAATACTTTCAATCAATTTAATCACATATTTTATTAAATATGATTAACGCATAAATATAATTAATGTTTGTTAATGTGTGCACTTGTTTTTCGCTGTGTACATACACACGCGTACGCACGCACGCATACACGCTTAATTTACGTGCGTTTTTTTCAATTACTTATGGCGCCTAAAAATAGGCAGAGCCAAAGGCCAAGAAAATGTGACCGGAAGTCGCTGTAGACCCCATGAAATATGGCACAAACACACACACACAGAGACACATACATACGCGTACAGAAATATACAAAGCACGAGTAGAAAAAATTAAATTTCTGCCGCATGTTGAGTCATTAATTGACGTCAAAAATAGGGTTAATATACTCACACACACACACACACACGCACATAGATAGCTCTATAGAGATGCTGTTTCCGACTTCCGCCCACTGCCTCTCCCACTCCCGCCCTGTTTGCCCTATATCATGTCAACACAGTCATCAAGCAACTGTCGTTTGAAATTGCTGTCGACCTTTTTGTGTGCTGCCTGGCAGGCAAATGATGCCTATTTGATCAGCAGCCGGGCAAAAGGATAAGCAAAATGAAGCGCACATCCACAAAACAACAAAGAAACTGTAGAGAAAAAAATATATTGAAGAAAAAGAAAATAAAGAGCGAATAAAAATAAACGAAAGAGCAGCAAAGGATTGCGTACGAGCCATCATGTTAAACGAATCCATAGACGAAAGCCACATTGTTCTATGTCCTTTTTGACGCATACACAGTCTAAAGTAGGGTCTCCTTGCCGTTCATTTAAATTGTGAAACTATTTAAAGTAATCGCTGGAAAAATTTATAATTTGGGCTTGTCTGATTTGTAGACAGGATTCAATGTATTATGAAGATATGAAAGAGATTTATAACGCTATAAAGCACAGCTAAAGCTTAGTTTAGGATTATTAAATTGAAATATGATATAAAACATGAATATAAGGTGCTGATAATATAAACTTGTAAAATTATAAATTGGCAATTTTACTAATATATTTCTAGTATATACAACAAGTTTTATTATTATTATTATTTAATTGAATTTGTGAAAATCATTTCGAAGTGCAGGGTATCTCTAGATTGAGCTGGGCGCTAGAGCTCATCGCTTTTTTGTTGTTTTTCGGCATAATGTAGAAATGAGAGAGACATACTAACCTAAAGTCGTAGGCTGGCTGGGTCAGCATTTAACCAGGAACCTCTTCTTGTACTCCTTATTGCCATTCAGTTGTTGTTGTTGCTATTATTCGCGTTGTAGCTGCTGTTGCTTATTTACTTTTTTGGTGTTTGTTTCTATGTAAATTTTGAAGACCACGCGGCAAAATGTGTGCGCAAATAAAATTAATTCTAAATTGCCGTTTGTAATAGTCGGTGATAGGCGCGCAGTTGTTGTTGTTGCTTTTGCTGTAGTTGTTGATTTGATTTTTGTATATTGTTGCAATTGGTGTTTATTTTTTTATTTATTTTTTTTTTTTTTTTTTTGGTATTTGTAATATAGTAATTTTGCTTTAGATTTAAATTTGATTTTTTGTTATGGCAGCAATTAGATAGCGTTTTAGTTTTGATTGTAATTTTCAACTTAAATTATATGCAACATTATTGCTGTTTGAGTTAGTTGAAAATTAAAAATTAAATATTTAATTTGAATTATGACATAATTCATATTAATTCATAATTATTTTATAAGATGCATGTAGGGTTGTAGTTCTTTTTAATCACTATTTAAATAATAGTTTTACACTCAAAATCTGCTCTCAAAGCGCTATTTTCGAATATAAATTTATCCTAAAAGTAGGCAATACAATTTATACTCCACAAGCTTGCGACGCATGTTTTCTGTTGCCTACTTTTTTGCGCCAGAAGTAAAATAAATAATGTGTTTCTTCTCTTTTCCAATCACCGATGCTGTGCAGTATTTTACGAGCTGTGTGTGTGTGCTTCTTTTTTTTATTAAAATAACTTATTCTCTACGGGCAAATGTTTGCGCAAAATTTCCAATTATTAAAAAATTCAAGTATATTGCTGCACTTAAAAAGTTTACTGCAAACGCGCACACAAACAGATAGAAAGAAACGACATTGCGAAGCCATAAAAGCCAAACAGAGAGCAAAAAAGAAAACTTTTGCCGCAAAAATAGATTCCTACACTTCTGTTTCTGTTTTCGCTTTTGCTTATAAGGAAAACTGACAGCAAAACACGCGCGCGTTTTACCAGCTTTGCTACTGCTACCGCTACTTCTTCTTCTTCTTCTTTAGCTGCCTGCTTTCAAAAAATTACTCTAGGATACACAAAAAGACACGCCGTGGCCATGTTGCTGTATATATGTATGTACGTGTGTATTTGTCGCTGTGCGTGTGTGCGTATATTTTGCCCAAAGGTAAAACTTTGGCTGGCAGGACGACTTGTTGTTTTTGCTCTACTGCTGTTGACTGGCTGTTGATATAATCATGAGAGCACGAATTTGGCTTAAAAAGCGGAAGACAAATTAACGACGAATGGCTGAGCAAACGGAATGAAAGCGAAACGCATGGACGGAAAAGTGCACGAGAAATGTGTATAAAAATACATTTAGTAATAAATTAAATGATTTGCACACTAACCCCAAACACAAACACACTTATACAGATACACATGCATACTCTCACGCACACAGATACATAACACGCGCGCAAAACTAACGAAGCGGCGCGGCAGCAGTGACAGCATAAAATACACACACAGAAACACATGCTAGCAAGCTCACACACATAGAGCAAAAGGACATGAACATAAATACATAAATAGTAGTATATTCGCTGCTTGATTTCTGCCTATTTTCGTGCACAGTAGGCGCCACACTGTGTGTGTGTGCGTGTGCGTGGGTGAGGGTGTAGGTCGAAGAAGGCGACGTGTATTAATGCCGCTGCCGCTGCTGCTGTCGTCGTCGCCGTCGCCGTCGCCGTCACTGCCCGCCGTAGCTTAGCGCGCAAAAACCGACAGATACACGAACATTTAACACCCAAAAAAATGCGTAGCGCATGCTAAAAAGGGAGCAAGCAGGCGGCGACAGAGCAGCAGCAGCAGCAGCAGAAGCAGTCGTGGCAATGGCAGCAGCACATAAAAAGTAGTAGATATATACTACATAATTTCATCACGATTGCTTATTGCACGTATTATATTTATTGCACTTTCATTTGCTTTTCGCTCATCTAGGCGCATAGCACTAGTCCACATTTTTTTCATGCTTAACTTGCATTTGTATGTATTTGTGTGTTTGCTGGGTTTTTCTTATATTTTTTGTAATGCCTTTACCGCACTTTAATTTCCTGGCGCGTCTTCGTACCGCACACGCGTATATCCTGTACTCAACTGAGAAAGCATTTTTTATGTTAAGTGAGCAGGATAACGACGACGAGTATGAAAAAGCTTTGCGGATGGCGCAGCCAACATTAATGGAGTTGCGTTTTGCGTGCAGCCAACTTCAAGGCGTTTCACCTCAGCACCGTTCCGCAACTGTTTGCGACTTGAACGGGCGCCAATATTTAAAATACTTACTGAACAGAGAAGAAATGCTCTAAGTTTCATTTTCATTTTTAAAGTTTACTTAATGCTTTAAATTACAAATTTACATGCTTATGAAATGGCATACATATATGTATAAAAGTTAGTATATATATAGACGCTGTTACAACGGCAGCACAACAACATCGTCTCTCATTAGCAGGCATTCATTACATACACACATATACGTGTATGTAGAAATTGATATAAACAATTGAATGTGTCATAGATCATTATAGCTATACAAAATGCGGGAAATTTATCGTAACTAACACATATTTTTAGAATAGTTTTAAAATGTCGGATGATTACGTATAAAGAACACATCGTATTCTTTCTCGATCCATTTGATCAACTTGGCCACATAGTCAATGACCGTTGCCTTATCCACAATAGACTCGAAGACAGCATATAGTTCATATGTGGCCGTTACCCAGGCGAGCACCACCTCACGCTCCTTCACCTCATAGATAAGTTTCAGAGGGCGCGAGTTGTTGTGTATGCGATGCAGTAGATCACAGTAAATAGCTTCCAGACGTTCGAATCCGGCCAGCGATTTGTACGGATGCTTGAGCATGGGACAGAGGAGCTGGGCCGTCGCCTTTGGTTTGTAAAGAAAATGTCGCAGCTCAGGTACGCTTTGCACCTGCTGATACAGTTTGACATTGTGGGATTGCTTTAGCTCGTCGTTAATGGCCTGCAGGCATAGACTGCGGCGTAGCTTCTCTGTGATGCGTTCCTTGGCCTCTGATAGAGTGTGAAATGCATCCCGATCCACGGACATGAGCAGCAGGCACGCTGGGCAATCGTCAGCCAAATAGGAAACATGCGCATGTAAATAGCCATTCATATCGAACTTAGGCAGGCAAATGGGCGTCCAATTCTCAGAGTTCTTAAACGACTCGGAGCACTCGATCAGATTGAATATTATACGCAGATCCGCCGGATGTATAGAATATTTCTTTAAACGCACCAATGTGATCAACCTGTTGTTGGCTATGAGCACCGCAAACACTAGATTCTTGATTTTGGAACAGTTGCTCTGTATAGCGCTAACAATATTGGAACGCACCGCCGTGGGCAGCGGAAAGACTCGTATCGAATTGGTCAAAAAGGTAAAAATGTTGTTCGTAACTGCAAGCAATAAATGACAATTTTATATACGACGAATTGCAATTTTTATTAAGAATTTACCTTTGGCATGGCTGCTATCATTGGCCAACAGATTGAAGATCAATCGCTCGCTGCCGGAAAGCAAACGGCGTAGATCAAAATTTTTCCGCTTCTCGAAGATCTTGGACATGTGTGAATAGGTAAGAGTAGAGAGTATTTGATAGTAGACATCACTGCAAGAATATAAAAATATGATATATTATAAAGTAACTAGAATCGATGGCAATAGACTAGAGCATACTATTTCCATATACCTAAGCTCAACACTTACCTCAGTTGCAGCTGCAGCTGTTGCACGCTCATGTTCGTGCGGGAAGCCGCCACTAGGATGAGCGAGTTGCGCTGCATGAAGGCGAACTTAATGCTGCCTGCATGTATGGAGGTAATTGCATCCTGGCCGAGCTGCACAAAGCTGACCAATGCCTGAATGACGCCGAACAGCGTGGCCAGCTTATCCTCGTTGCCATGCAGTGAATAAATGGGCTTACCCGCTTCGCTTAGTATGAAGATGTGTTTCTTTTGTCCACGCCACACGCTGTCGTGCTGATAATCGTATGTGTCTTCGTCAAGGGCGTTCGTGCTGCCGCTGTCCTCGGTCTTGGCACTGGTGGATGTGCTCAGCGCTAGCGACTCTACGGAGGCGGCCAAGTCTTTTGATTGTCCCGTTGTTGCGGCTGTTTCTGAGTCTGGGCTCAAATTGTTGCGTGTTTGAGGAACCAGCTCATCACGCAGCACCGAGATAATACTATGACCCTGCTGTTCGGCCTCGGCACCGTGTACCGCCTCCTGGTAGAGTTCGCTTGCGCTGAGATCCGCGTCCGTTTCCGGCTCACCTTCAGCATCCATGTACTCACATGTGGAATTCGTGTCGGATGTGGCCGCATTGGGGGGCGTCTTTTCAATTTCCATATTGTTTTCGTTTTAGATTTGCAGTACTATAAACATAAACATTGCAATGACAATCTTGGACCTTTTTTGGGCAACAATTGTTAACTGCTATCGATAATTTGCGATATTTGGATATTTTATGATTATACTTCAACGGTCACACTAATTGCATGTTATGAAAACAGCGGCCAGCGGCGTGCGTGAAAAATGTTTCGGAAGACTTTTAATAACTGTGAGTTTCTAAATTAAAAGATTTATAGATATTAATCGCATATTCTTCCTATATAGTACCACGCCTTAGTCAGCTGTACGCGGTGCCGGCACGCCTACAAAACACACAGACTGCCCAGGCGCCGACACCTGCTGAACCAGAGGACATTGACGTCATTGAACAACGCATCCTCAAACACCCGGATTACTTCCAAGTGAATAATTTGTTTACTGTGCGGGATTTGTTCAATGCGCGCGTACACTATGGTCACAAGGAGGGCTCACTCGACGACCGCATGCGGCCATATATATATGGCAGTCGCTTAGGTCACTTGATCTTCGATCTGGACAAGACGGCTTCCCATTTGCGTGATGCACTCAATTTCGCGGCCCACATTGCTTTCCGAGATGGTATTATATTGTTCTTCAATCGCAATGCGATAAATGCCCATCTAGTTGAAAAGAAGGCCATGGAGGCCGGCGAATTCTCGCACACGCGGTTTTGGCGTGGCGGAATCTTTACAAATGCCAATGTTCAATTTGATGCAGTTACTCGGCTGCCAGATCTGTGTATCTTTCTTAATACACAAAACAATGTAATGGCCCAACATACGGCTGTACGCGATTCAGCCAAAATGGCCATACCCACCATTGGCATCGTCGACAGCAATTGCAATCCCAATTTAATCACGTATCCAGTGCCTGGCAATGATGATTCGCCCGCCGCCGTGGAGCTCTACTGCAATCTATTCAAGGAGGCCATTTGGCGTGGCAAGCGCAAGCGACGAGAACTCTTAGGTTTGCCTCCGCTCGATGAGACACAGTTCAAGAGCAGCCGCAGTCGCTCGAGCAAAGTTAAATCAGGCTAAGCTAATGATATACATTTATATTTGTTGAAACATAATCTATATAATACATACTGTGTTAAAAAACAAGATTTGTATAAATGAAGTCAATTTCATAACGATGGTTATTTATGGCAGCATATATGATATACATGTAATTCGAAGCGTCTTTCAATCTGTCCAATCTATTTTCAACATACTTAAATATTTTAAAAAGCCAACAAGCTTTGTATCCAGGCTGATGGATAACTTGAATTTCGTTTAGGACTCAAACTGTAGAGTCAAGCAAGCCATGGTATAAGTTAATAATTTATTAATTATTTTTACATGAATAGCACAGGCTCCTAAATGACATCGTGATGACATTGCTTATGATAATTATTAATAGAATTATATTATAACCTAAGTGTATCTCTCGCTCCAGGGCAGCGCTCGAGCAGCCTTCTAGGGTGGCAGTAGGGTGCCACCTTTGATGAAGCTGTTTGTGTAATTAGCGTAAAAGGAGCTAGTGGCACTGCTGTTGGCCCCGCTGCCGATGCCACTGCTATTGTTGCTGTCCGTGTCCTGTACGTAGGGATGGCTATTGTACCCAAAGTAACCGCTGTTGCCGCCAATTGGCGGTCCGGACTGCGCCGGAAACTGGCCCACAATGGGTCTCGTTGGATTGTTTGGTATGCTTCCCACATCGCCGCCAATTCCACCTTTAATGGCACGCCCAGTGCCAAACACTTGTTTTCGTACGGGCGGCGGTCCCCGATGAAGTGTATTCTGATCAGTGTTCTTTTGCCATGTGGGATTCACCGGCTTTCGCACAAACACCTGAGCCTGTCCATTGCTTCCGGTCGCTTCTATTTTTCGGTTAGATTGCTGCACCCACTGTTCGGCATGCTTAATGGTTAGCATGGCTTTATGTGCTCCAATATATTCCTCTGCCTTTTGTAGCCGTTCCAATTGCCTCTCGTCCAGCTGATCGCGCGGCAATTTGCTGAGACGTTGCACAGTACGTTTCCAATTATGAAATTCACGATTCTTGAATGGCTTCATCGCCTGTCGGTATTCGCGCCACTGGCGCTGGCGATCTTCTTTGGTGCCCGGCGGCGCTTCTTCTAGTGGTGGAGGCGCCTCAGGTCGCTGTATCCATTTACCATCAATTTGCACAAAAGTCCCGCCACATTTTTTCTTCTTCACAATTTTATTCGATGTTGAGTTGTTGGAGGAGCTGTTAGTACTGTTGCAGCTGCCTCCCGGTGGTGGTGGTGGTGGTGGTGGCATCAATGCCGCATCTAACAATGCATTGTTTGTAGTACTGTTGGTATTATTACTGCTGCTGTTATTGTTGTTGCTGTTGCTGTCCTTGTTGTTGGTGTTGGCTTTATATTTCTTGTTAGGCTGACTGTTTTGGTTCTGGTTTTGTTTGTTTTGCCGCTGTTTATCCCTGGGCACAAGATTCCATGAGCTGGGACACTTGGGCATGGGTGGTTGTATTGGTGGTGGTCGATGTTGTGGCGACATCATGTCCTCCCAAAAAGGTGGTGGCTGTAAGGGTCGATGGTTGCGCGGGCCTGGTCCTGGACCCATATTTCCCATATTACCCATGTTGCCCATATTACCCATGTTACATCCGGAAGGCATCATTGGCGGTGGTCCGCATGGACCGGGTCCGTGTCCGTGACCAAAGTTACCAAAACCCATGGACATCAAGGGAAAGGGCAATGGCGGTGGTCGGCTTAGAGGCGGAAACGAATTGTTGATGTTATTGATATTGTTGTTGTGATTATTATTGTAAATGCGATTATTGCCCTGTGGTCTGTTGTCATTCTTATGGTTCTTGCGACTGTTGCGAGTTGCCTGAGCATCCCCTGGCTGCTCCTTGGGCTCTCTACTCTTCTTCCAATCGGCAAAAGACATTCGCAAAGGTTTTGCATCACTGTCCTTGACGCTATCATTTTTCACCGCTTGTGGCGGCGTCACATCCTCTTTGGCTGAATTTTCAGCCATTATTTGTGTCGATATTTACACAACAAATAACTGAAAATCAGTAGAGCAAACGAGAGTTTTCAGAAAAATTTGTGGAACACGACCGATATTCCAGCTCTACGATTCGCCAGGGCTTCTGAGCCACCCTGCTATAATAAGGCTGCTAAAAAATAAAATACGACAGAGTGGCAGCCCTATATAGTACTATCGGCATTTCTGATTTCAGAACAGTAAAACAAAATTGTCTGCTATCGATATTCTATATAAAAACTATATAAAAGTTTGCAGGAATTTTGTAATATAACAATAAAGCAAATTAAAAACCCAAATAACCCAAATACTTATAAAGTGAATAAAAATTTTTAATTAAACAATGAATCGCCACTCCATTGATAGCCATCGAAAATACTAAAAATTGCAATCGCTATCGATAGTACCGATGACTGTTTTGCAGATCTAGTAGTCGCTGAGATTTTTTGGTAAGCTTTCACATAGCTATTTCATTAAAATAGACCAGACCAGAGTGAAATACACTGCATAAAAGTAGTTTAATTCTCGTATTTGTTTAACGCGACAGTTTTTTGTTCAATCATTCTTCAGCATAGTGTCCCAAAGACGCAGCTGCAAGTGAAGCACTGCTGCGCAGTCTACGCGTAGTTTCCAACTAGCGACTAGCGTTGGCACATACATATTATTACTTAATTTAGAACAAAAATCCGTAGGAAATTTGCTTTATATACGCACAATTACTTAACTAAAACAAATTGTGTGTAAGTTAGAATGTAAAGTGATTTTGTTAGCATCGTGCGTAAAAGACACACGCCTTGTCCTACGCCCCAGGCTACGCAAGCAGCGCTGCCAGCGTCGACGTCGCTGTCGCTGCTACAGTCATATTTGTTGTTGCTATTCTCGACATATGATTCAATAAGTGGGCAAGATCGCTGCGCGCAATGACAGTTTCTTTTTAGCTCTTGTAATATTTCTAAATGCTATTTAAAACCAGAATCTTTGAATCTGCGCCACAGCATAAAAACGCAACTTAGGGACAATTAGCCGCAGCAACTGTAAATGCGTTCCGCGTATTTTTTTTTGTTAATGAAACTTAAATGCCGAACGCACACATATACACATACTCATACTGAAGTATACAAATGGCCATTGTGCCCGTTTTATGCAAACGCTTTTGGAATTTGTGTGCGCAATTATAATTCGTAAGTGATTCATGGTGGCGCCTTTCATTGCTGACGATAAATATATGTGCTAAAAGCACTCTTCTTGATTATGGCTAGCTAAAGTGAGCAGCACTGAAAACTATAATAAATCTAATTTTTTATCAGTTTCAACCTTAAGTTTCTTATCACAGTTGCAAATGATATACACCGTGCATACATTATGTATATGTATGAATGTAGATAAATTATATTTGAGCACTTGCGTCGCAGTTTCTGAATGAAGCCGCTAGGAGCAAATTTTTGTAACAGTCAATATAACATAAGCAATGTCAAACGATATCGATAACAGATAAAGTTCGATTTGTTGATAAGTTTAATTTAAAATTTTCATATAAAAAAGGAAATTTAAGCGTAAAGTGGAAAATTGTTCCACTGTTCCCTTTTAGTTAATCAATATATACGATTCGTTCACATTTCTACATTTTGTTTTGCAGGGGGAGGTGCGGAAACGCTTCTACGACTTCTTTCACACAATTTCTGCAACATACACACCCACGCAGACATCAACAATAAGCAAACGAACGAACTTAAAAAAAAAAAAAAAAAAAACAACCACCCGGAGATAAGAAAACAGAACTTTTAAGCCAACAATAGCCACTAATCGAAACTGGGCTAGGATAGAAAAAAAGTGAAAACAGAGGCAACATGGCGCACACACAGCTGGGTAGGGCGGTGAAAAACATTGAGGCGCCGCGTCCGCTCAAGACACAATCGCGCTCATCATTGAAGAACAGCTACCTTGTAATTGAGGAGTTGATACAGTTGATTGACAATGTGACTGTGGGTCTGCAGTCGTGCAATGCGACAACCGAATCGATAACATTGCTGTTGCATAATTTGCGTGTCCATGGGCCGCAGCTGGAGGCCGTGTCCAAGGATACGCTGGATCGTGCATTCGTTGTGTTTCGCAATGCTTCGCTGGACGAACGTCTGAACATAATGACACGGCTCAAGCTGCTCGAACTGATTGAATTACGCGCCAATAGCTGGGAAGACAAAGATACAATTGCCTACTACAAGTCAAAGCAGCAAGTGTCCAGCATTGAGGTGGGCAATACACCCAAATTAGAATAAAATTGTTAAATAATAGATTTTTGAATTTCAATATTTCAGTTACCCGCTGAAACATATCAACACGACGCTGCAGGCGTCGTAGGCAACCAGCAAGCCTTTCTCAGCACCTCCCCCACATTTGGCGGCACCGGCGGCGGCGGCAGCAGCATGGGTGCACTTGTTGGCGTCGACTCGGCTGCTGCTGCGGCCTTCAATGCGGCAACGCTTGCTGCCGCTCAGGCAGCGGCGATTGCTGCGGTCGGCTCACCCAATCAGCAGCATCTGTTGTTGCCACCTGGTGCAGTCATACGTAATTCGGGTAAATTTCCCAAGCCCACTAAGATACCGGGAAAAACCTATTGCAAGGATGAGGTGGTCATACGGAACGCCGATTCGGGCAAGGGTAAGTATCAGTTACGTATGATGCTCTGATCATTGCAAAGAGTACATTTATATATAAATATTTGACTATCTGCTGTTTGCAAATTGTCCCAAAATAGTTATGGGCATTAAAGGCCGACGTGTACACATGATCGAGGAACTTAGCGAAACTATAATATCTTTTCAACGAGGTAAAGCGTTCGAAAAAATCTTATCTTAGCTTAATAAACATTTAATAATGTTTTGTCCAAAATCGTTATTCAAATTCTATTTTGAATTATTACTTCCAAATCTTCACAGTTTGCACGCAATTACACTCACTCACGCACACTCACACAAACCACATGTATAAACAGTATTAATGCACACACACAAAATCGCCGCACGTTTAGGTTAAAATCAAAGTTTCGGCTGTTTTCATTTTGTTTAAAGTCTGCTAATTATTTTAATACCAAACATGTAAATAATTTACCATTGTACAATTAAGGATTATCTTTTCTTCTACTAATATTTATGTATCTCACGCAGTCAACCCTGGCGCAAAGGAACGATTGGTGCAGATTACCGGACCCGCAGAAGATAAAATTAAGTAAGTTTTCAATTCAATTTAACATTTGATTAAAAAGTCTTCAACTACTAACAATCGAATAATCAAAAGACGTTTCCGATAAAAAGAACTAGACAAAATTATCGCTTAAAACAAAAAGTTCCTCTTGCAAATGGCGCTGCCACCGTTTTTTCTTATTAAAAAATGTGGCAATGCTACATTGCTGCAAAAATAACTGTTTTACAGTTTTGTCATTTTTCACAAATATTTATCCGCAACATTTACCCATTTTTCAGTTACGCAAAGCAATTGATGGAGGATACCATACGTCGTAATGCCTCACCGGTACGCCTAGAGCCAGCACCATCAGCCGGTGGTGCAGGCGGCTCCTGTTCATCGTTGAACTCTTCCAATTCGGATGATGCCGTCGCCGTGCAGCCGCGCACGCCTAGCGGTAGCAGTAGCCTGGCCAACCGATTGAGCTTCAATTCGGCACAGAATTTCATGACTGCCACAGCTGCGGCGCACCAAATGTCACAGCACCATCAGCAGCAGCAACAGCATCAGGGACAACATCATCACCACCATCAGCAGCAGGTTGCCAATGCGGCTGCGGCGGCAACAGCTGCTGCCGGTAAAGTTATACGTCCCAATCAGCAGCTGCTAATGCATTCATATTCCACAAACGATGCTTCCGTAGGTGAATACAAATTCACGGTCAATGTGGGCCAACATCTCATCAAGATCACAGGCGACTGCTGCGAGTTAGTGCGTGTAAGTATTCTTTCATTTTGTTAACTCTCGGATCAGATAAATAAATCTTTCATATCGAACAGGTGGCCAAACTCGTCTTGGATGATTACTTTAGTAGTTCCGAGTTCTTGGCCTCAATGGAGGCGGGCGCAGCTTTCGATGGCACTTCAATGGTTAGTCCAGTTACAACGCCTTCTACACCTTTGCCCGGCTCAGGACCACCGCAGTTTATGTTGGGCAACGCGCTGCCGCTGGCCGATAGTGGCATTGGACTGAACTATGCGGCTGGGCAAGGCAACAATAATGGTGATGGCGATGATGAGGTATTTGTAGATTCTACTGCATCCAATGGTGGCAGCAGTCAGAATGGTTTGGCACGCTCGCGACGCAGTCATTTCTCACGCAAGGAGTCAACGCCTGAAACAAAAGCAGCACGCGAAAAGGTTGAAGAAGACAACGAGGTCAATCGGCTAAAGACGAATACTTGTAAGTTCTCAGAAGCGGTAGATACAGACCCCGACGGAAGCAATTTCAATTCGAGACAAAAACAATTTAAATATGTTTTCATTTACAGCACGCGTCTCGTATGATATTGAACATTTGATGTACTATTCGAAGAGTCCCCATGCCTGGGCTTTGCCAATTGAGTGGGTTAAGATGATGGAAACTGTGCCGTCGATACTTCGCAATAAGGTAATTCCACCAGTTGAGATGCACTTGAAAGCTTCTGCGACAAGTGCTGATATCATTCTTGCACATAATTCATCATTAACAACAACTACTACTACTACTACTACTACAACAACAGTATCAACAGCCAGTAACGGAGTGCCAGCAATCAATCAAGAATCCATTAATGAATGTGACCCCATCAATATTCACCAAAATGCTAGCAATCAAAACATTGTAATTAACAAGCAAACGCAAGCAAAGCTTCTAACTGTAATGCTCGATAGCACAAGCGAACGCAAGCAAATATTATACGAACGAGACGGTAGTCACAACAATCGCAAGCCATCCTCAGAATCAGATCGAAAATTATATAACAAACAATTGCAAATTATAACGAACACAATGGGTGCAGCTGCCACAGCTGGCAAATGTCGCAGCCAGCCACAGCCGCAACCAAATCATCAGAACTCTCAGATCAAGACTATATTTCAGCGCTATAGAGAGAACGACGAGTTCTCACTAGCCATGTGTGATGTGTACTCCAGCGAGGAGCTGAACAACAATCGTGCGCTAACCTAAAGCGCTCTTCTATGCATCAAAGAATTAAATCTCATGACATAGCTATTTATAGTATAGCTTTTTTGTAACCCCAGCAGACGCTAAATAGTTTATAAAATTTGACTCGAAAAAAAAAAGAAAAGATAGAACCTAATACGATCAAATAACAAACCACAACAATGATATACTCAGTATTATATTTAATGAGCAACGCAACAATTTGCTAGTCTTAGGCTCTATACACATTTTGTTGAATACATTTATTTAAACAAAAACATTTGAAAATGAAAAAAAAAAAAATTAATTTTATAACTTTGAAAGGAATCTGTGTTTTGGCTGTGAAACAGATTTAGTGTTCGCTAGAGTTATATATACATATATATATTTAAAGTTGCCGGTCAACGCTTAGTATTGCCCGGAGACAATCCCATATTAACACTAACTCGCGCACACTCACACATATATATACATACACATTGTAATTAATGTTTAACAAGACTAATAACAACTGCAATTGCAAAACTTAGCCTTAACTGTAATATAACTTAGATTTAAGCGTTTTTTCAAAGCATAACCCATTTCAAGTTTTTACACAAATTTATATATATGTGTATATATGTATATATACATACATGCATATATGTAAAATAAAAATGACTTGCAAAGTCGCAGCGCTTGGCCTTATCTATTTGTACATATACATATATTTGATAACCAACCACCTGCCATAACAAACACACACATACATAAGCACGCCACGCCAACACACACGCATACAAACCCACACCCACACACACATTTGCTAAACTGATAAGGTAAGAGCAGAATGTCTTCAGTTTTATATGTCTAATATTAAAATCTGTACTCTGTTAATCACTCATCTCAATTTTGAACAGGATCTGCAGGATGAGAGCCAGCGCTTCGATGGTGAGAAATACCTGGCTAGCATTCAAAGTGCCACCAAACGAAATATTGTGGCCGCCGACGATACCGAAAATGTGGATGAATAACACAGAAGAAAAAAGAAAAACAAAAACAAAAAACAAACGCATAAAATGTAATCAACGAGATTTGACAATAGCTAAATGTTTCTGTGTAGATAGTTGAGTCTGAGTGAGTCCACATCTTACTTAATTTGGTCTCATAAAAGGTCTGAACCTTCTCTTATCTACACAAACTATCTTTCTGTTTTTGTACTCTGCTTTTAGCTTTAGCGTGTCGCGTACATTTCTTAATATTATAAACGACCAAAAACAAAACAAAACAAACAAAAAAATCAAAAACCAATTTCTATGAATTATATAATTACTAACTTAAATTAGGAGCTTTATAAATGAAAACAAAATACCTTCGACGATTTAAATGGAAAAGTTAAATCAAAGTAACTTTCAATCTAACGATGCTCTTAAGTTAAGATAAAAAAGAAAAACGATAAATATTTACTAATATTTAATACACTTACTATGATGATAATTAAATGCAGCTTATTGATGGAACGTTCGATGAAAACTTCATCATAATTCGCATAACGAAAAGCGGTTCGAACATTAACGGCCAAAATCAACGCAAATGCATTTTTATTTCACTAGTGAAACAAAACAAACAAAAATCAACATAAAATGAAAAGCTAATGATTTTTATTTTCTCAAAACAAACATTTTCATATAAAACCATATATCTTATTTGAATGATCCTATTTTCTCAAAACAAAAGGAAATTATGTTTTTGTTGTATTTTTGTCATTTACTTTTGTGTAATGAATATCATTTAAATGAATTGTATTTTGAATTTTCTCTAGTCCAATGCGTTATGGAAACTTTCATGTCTTTATTTTTGGTTTCTAAAATTTAACAAGCCAATGAATTTTTGGAATTTCTGTTTATGTTTTAGCTAATTTATTTAATTTATTATAAATATATTTTCGACAAATGAAAATCGTTTACACATGCAAATACAAATAAATTGAATAAATATCAAAGTGAAGATTTCTTGTGTATTTTTTATATAAGATCACTTCAATTATTTTACCTCAGCTAATTAAGAATTTTCCAAGAGTTTACTTGGTATCTACAAATATTAGTCTAGCCCATCAAAGACTACATAAATAAATGAAACGGTTCATTTGCTAGATATGCGTGTATATTTTTATTTATTTATAATTTATCTTTGGCAACTGGCACATAATACATTTATACATAAATTACAACAAAATCGCAATCACAATTATAACAATAGTTTCTTGATATGTAAGGAAAGTGGGGGGACTGTTATTAAATTGTAAATCGAATAGTAATTTGTGCGACTAGTATTTAAGGATTTGTGCCAAACACATAGAGATAAATACATGTATAGATTGCGAACAACATCACATTGGTTAATCATATATAGTGTATATTTATCTATATTTTATATATATATATTTATATATATGTTGTATGAATATATATAAATATATATATATTTAATTGCCCAATAGAGGCCGTCGATCCGTAATGCCGCGCTGTGTTAAGCTTTTGTTGACGATTTGAAAAAAAGATTGTATAAATTAGTGAAATGATTGTTTCAAATCCAATCTATATAATGCACATACACAATACATATATAATCAATATACACCAATACAACATGTATAGATTGAATACGATCAACTAGACTCAATATTCACGTACATGGAAGTATGGTAGGTGGCACGCTGTGCCGGCGACATATTCAGATTGCCCTGATGCTTGCGATCGTGGGTCCAGATAACGCATGTAGCCAACAGGGAAACTGTAGGAAATAGGTATCAACTCAGACAATCGATTGCATTATAACACTCACTCAATAGGAACAGTATGAAGAAGAGCTGCAGCCAGAAGTGACTGCCGCCGCTGCTGTCCACGATGACTCCGGCAACAATGGTGACCACGGCTAGGCCTAGATTTTGCACTGATTGACAACTGAAATTAAATATAAATACATGAATATATTCCAGATATGGATGTATATTTCCACTTACAAGCCATAGGCAGTGCCCAGCTGATATTCGGGCACAATCAACGATACCATGGGCCAGAGACTGGCAGCCAGCATTGAATAGGACAGACCCATGATAGACATGCCAATGTACGGATTCATTTGGGTGAATGTGAGTAGCAGATGAGCGACAATCGTTGCAACTGTTGCCACAAACACCCAACTGACATTGCGACCCACACGATCTATAATAAAGCCAAACAAAGGCGACGCAATGGCTGAGATCAAATACACAATCGAATTGACCGTATTTGCCTGTTCAGGCGTCAGATGGAAGGTGGATACGAAAAAGGCCTGGCCGAGTGCAACGAACGGGAAGATAGCCACATAATATGCCACACAGACGACCGAAACCATCCAGAAGTCCAGTCGGAATGACATTATATCGCTGAGCTTGGCTATATCGCCGCCTGGATTGGTGTTGCGCTTCAATATGCGTTCGGCGCGCTTATCCATCCAGCCTGCAGTAAGGGAATTCGTTATATAAGTTATAGATATCTTATTTTCCTAATATACCCAAGATAAGTGTGCACAGCAGCGACATCACACAGGTGATCCCGGCCAGAAAAAGTGTAACACCCAGCCCCGTATACCCAGCATAGAATCCGGAGACATAATTGTAGAGCGGTTGCATTACCCAAAAGTTGACCGTGCTGCCAAATCGTGCCACTGACAGCTGCAGGCCAAACACCATGTTCAGCTCCTTGCCCTTGAACCACAGCACGGCATAGCTGTTCTGGGCGACGGCCAGGGACTCGGCACCGATGCCAAACACAAAGCGACCCACAATCATTAGCCAAAAGTGACCAAATAGGCCGCCAGCGGCAAATATCAGTTGACCCAGCAACACAATCAGCATGTAAATAATTGTGCCCAAACGTATACCAAAGACACGATCGACCAGAAAGCCGCCCACAAAGCACAGCACAATATTTGGCCACGAATAGATGGAATAGATCAAAGTGAATTCGGTGGCATTCAGATCGAGCTCCTTCTGAAATACATCCTGCAGTGCACCCGGATTATCGTAGCAAAAATAGGAACCTGTAAGCAATAAAGGGCAATCAGTAATTGCAAACAATCATTGGCAAAATAGGTGAACAGACCAAATCCCAGCAGGCACATGAATAGTAGTGCTAAGAAACGATGGGGCTTGCTGGTGGGAGCACAGCATCCTTGCTCCTTGGGCACAGCCAGTTCGGTGTCCCTTGTGCTGCGTCTACGCACCACAGGCTTCACCTCATCCTCGCCACTGCTGCTCGCTGTATCAACAATCGGCAAACGTTCCTCCCGCGACATTTTCACGAAAATGCTTTCGATTTATAGTTTTTACTTGTTTACTTTTTATGTTGTTGTTTGCTAATGCCTTGGGATGAGAAGTTTAGAGCTCTGTGTGGGTTGTCTGGAGATGAGACTGGGTATATGCCGCGGGGCTGCCCTTTACTGCTGCTGCTTATCACTAGCCCACATCGTGTATTTGTTGTTGGAGGCCCTGCTGTTGCTTTATTGATTATTTCAGTGCAAGTGCAGAGGAACTATCAAGGCGCAGGCGGGACCCTTGGTGGGGGTTGAATTGTGTTGCTAAGCGCTTCAGTCGTCAAACTGCAATAAAACAGCGTAAAAATGTCGACTTAGAAAATTTTCCAATTTATAATAAGAATGTACACACACGAACCACCCTGTGGGTGGTGGATGACTGTTAGACAAACAAGACGGAGAGATCTTGGTCACAGTGTGTTGGGCCCGACTGTGCAAATGCGTCGCTAATCAATTAAGTGTCATGCATTGTGAGCGGCTTAAGTGAAGCATTAAGCGAGTAACACCATTGGTTTAAAATTTCGAAAATCACCGCATTTATTTGCTTATTGGCCGCCCAGGTAATAAGTACACTCATGTTTACATAGTAAAAGGCGCACATATGGTACACTTGTACATGTATGTGTGTGTGTATATAGGATATAAAGCCTTTTTATCAATGCCAACTACGCACGTCACACAATAATAAATCAGTGTATTTAATTTGGTTTGTTTTGAAATTATAATTAGGCGCGCGCGCATGTTCAAAAGCACCCGCTGATAAAAAAAAAAAAAAAACATTGTGATTATTAACATTGTGTTATTGTTATTATTTCAAATTCAAAACAAACGCAATTGATTCACTAATGGAAAAGTATCTATACACAATGTGTACGGAAAATATTCAACAAGTGCCACCGAGAACAACAGGCCAACCTGATAGCACAGAGAGTCGCGCCTCTTACCTGTTTTCCGCAGGCGGAAAAACTGAACTCAAGCCTGTTTTTGATTTCCCACGTAACGTAGGAACAGTAACCCGGGAGCTAGTTCGAATTAGTTGTTCGATATCATATCGATATTTTCATTTGTGATATATCGATAGCACAGTATTTTTAGATCTGGGCAAATACACGACGTTCGTACATTCAAGCAACAAATTCACAATTTGTATATATATACATACATACACATAGATAAACAAAGTTCATGTATTTAATTCGCATCAAAGATTAAAGTCAGTGAGCCACGCAACAAGTATCTTTTGTTATTCATAATATTATATAAATTGTTAACATATACTCTCTATGTTATTCATCGTGTAAACTACAAACTGTGTTACTATGAAATAATGTCATCGCCACAGCGCAAATTTATACGGAAACAAAACGTTTCAAACAACACTGCATATACTGTAAATACAAACACGCATCTATTTTTGTAATGCTCACAACAGTCGTAACAATTGCAATTAGTGTTGGCTAAAGCTACCAAAATATCCAACATACAATAGACAGGTGGAGATGGCTGCGATAAAGGTGGGTTGCTAAATATTTCTGAACTTTAGTGCTTTTTTAATTTACATGTATACGTATGTTTCTTATATTTATTCTGTGCATGTGTGCATATTTGCGCCTTAGAACATCGCGCTGGGCATTTTGTATGGCCTGTGGGACAGCATACGCGGTATGACGCTGGTCCTTCATATAGACAATGAAGTGGCCAGGCAAAATGCAGAGCTGGAGACAATGCGCCAACTGCGCAGAATGGACAGGGAACAATATAAACAGGCGCGACGCTCGCCCTCGCCAGTGCCCAGCTCAGCAGCGGCACTGTCACGTGAGGAGTTGGAGAAGCGGGCGGAGGCCAACTCCGATGAACGTACTTTGGAGAAGATATTCAAAAAGAAGCCCGCAAAGGAACCAGAGCCTCAGGCGTAAGTAGATAAAAATAAAGGGTACCCCTCCACCCGATACTGCTGCATAAATGTGTAAAGCTGTTATCGATAAATAGTTATCATGCAACAGCTGTTTAACATACAACTGCATCGCATGGACTTCCCGCTCAATAATTATTCAAGTTCCCCTAACTGAAACATTACCTGTTACGCATTAATTATGTTTATTACGTTTTACTTGCAGCGAGAAGAAAATAGCAAAGAAATTATTAAAATGCTGTCTGCTCAATGGCGGCTTCACCTGGCTAAGCATTGTACTGTTCGAGAATGTGCTGCTACCCACTCTCAAATTCTGCCTCACCATCTTCTATGGCGCGCAGTCGGATACGCTACCCTTCGTCTGGAGCTGGCTGCATCCCATCCTGTCGCTGATCTTTGGCATGATGTGGGTGCTGCCGATATTCATGCTTTCGAAGATTGTCAGTTCTCTATGGTTTGCAGATATTGCGAATGCGGCATATCGCGTGCGCAAAGGACGCCCCCAATTAATACCCGGCATAAGTAAATTGGTGGCCGACTTCCTCTTCAGCATGGTGGTGCAAATCTTGTTCCTTGTGCAGAGCATGCTGGTGAATTTGGTGCCAGTCAAATATGTTGGCTCTTCGTTATGCTTTCTGCATTTGTGCCTTCTCTACTCGCTGTATTCCTTTGAGTACAAATGGTTTAACATGGGCTGGGAGTTACACCGGCGTCTCACCTACATCGAAAAGAATTGGCCATATTTCCTTGGCTTTGGCATACCACTGACGGTGCTAACAAATATGTCTAGCTCTGTGATCGTCAGCAGCTGCATCTTCTCCATCTTCTTTCCGCTCTTCATACTGAGCGGCAATGAGGCCAAGCCCATTGTGGATACGACGTAAGTGCATGCTCTACCTGGAAATCTCTAAAACATTTACTGAAATATTTTTGCTTTTAGTGAAATTTCCCTCCGGCTCTTCTCGCCGGTGGTTTTCATATCAAATCTGTGCTTCGGCGGCAATCCATGGAGCAAAACTAATCGAATGTTGCTTCAACAGCGTAAGCAACTGGAACAGCAGCGTCGCGAAGAGCTGCTGCTAAAGCAGAAGAAACACCAGCATATGCTACAGCAGCAGCGGAGTCACGAGACGCGGCGCGAACATTCGCATTCGCGTTCCCGCACTCCGCAGCTCGGACAGCCGCATTATCGTTACGCCCAGCCGCCTGCCTTTGATGCAGCTCGAGTGCGTGACTCTTCGGCCTCGTCGACGCATAGCTCGAGTGCTGCCACGCCAAATAGCTATAGGCCGCCACCATTCTTTGGTGGCGCTGGCATGCACAGCAACGTGCCCCTAGTGCCCATACCTGTTCCCGATGCGCCCCGCACGCCTGTCGTTGTGCGCGAGGAGTCGGGACCAGATGACTGGAATTTGTGAGATTTTTATGCATATATGCACATACAGAAAAACACTCATACACTCACACCCACACACACACACACACACACACACACACACACACACACACACACACACAGACACAGACATATATACACATAGTTTATTAAGCATAGGCTTTAGCATATATGTATGTATATATATGTATATTCATGTACTGCAATCGAACTGTGTATGTTAAAATTAAATTTAAGTTTACGCATAATGACAATGCACACTAGTCGTGGGTCGACAGCGCCTGTCCACAACTAGTAGCTACGTTTCTAATATATTGTATGTACTCGTATCTAAGAGGGCGCCCAATCCGCTGCTGCGAAATGGACTGAGCAGGGTGGTTAAGGGTATTTTTTATCTGATTTAAATGTAATAAAATTTTTTGTAAATTCTAAAATCAATTGTGTTTAATGTAATATATAGTTTATCATATGAATTTATGTATATATATGAAAGAAATGTATTGCCTTGAGAATGTTTTTCATTAATTTCTTTTGTAATTTTTATTTATGGGATATATTTGAGATTTCTTAATTGATTCTCAACATCAAATTAAACATATATTTTTTAAATAAGTAATTTAATTGATATAAGTATTTAAAAGATTGAATCAGACATTCAGAAATTCAAGGCCACGTATTGGGCTGTCAGTGAAAGGGTTCCCTGTGACAATTACTCCACCTGCTGACCCACATCCGGTTCCAATTCGGTGGAGGGCGTTACCAATTAGCGCACCAAACAATGGATTATGCGGTCAGCAGGGTAGCCAACCAAATTGATTATCACCAAGGAGACACGTGTGTGTCCACACATTCGAATCGCTGCCTGACCTGGCAGCCCCTGTCGTCAGTTGTCAATTGCAGTTCGTGTGGTGCGGTCAATGTTAGGATCTTGTGCTCAAACGGAAAAATAGTAATGGGCAGATATATAGAGACTTTAAAATGCCTATGGTTAGCGTGGACGTTGCTGCATATGGAAATTGCAGCTCAGAACACGCAGAATATCAATGTGTGTAAGTGGCAAATCGATAGATGGAATAAGAATAGATAGCGCACTGGGGTCTTAGGTAAACTAATTAAGCTGAAAGTGTGCGATTGGCTGAATTGGTCTGAGAATGACAGTGGTAGTGGGAGTGGGCGTGGGACTGGGACTGGGACTGGGACTGGGAGCGGCGTGTTGGGTCGCCTATGCAAACAGTGAACTAATGTCGTGTCCTCTAATAGTTTTTATAAACGAAGTGGATAATGAGCCAGCGGCCAAGGCCGTCGAGGTGGTGCTTACCTATTTGAAAAAGAATCCCAGCTACGGTTTATCGGTGCAAATTGAGTCCATTGAGGCGAATAAAACGGATGCTAAAATCTTACTGGAAGCAAGTAGGTTTCTATCTTCGATCTACCTATTTACATACAACATACATATGCATATATCATCGTATAAATCACAGTTTGCAACAAGTATGTGGCCAGCATTGAGCGAAAGCAAACGCCGCATCTTATATTGGACACCACCAAGTCGGGCGTATCCTCGGAGACGGTCAAGAGTTTCACGCAAGCCCTGGGCCTGCCCACAATTAGCGCCTCCTATGGACAGGAGGGTGATCTGAGACAATGGCGGGATCTGGATGAATCGAAGCAAAAGTATCTGCTGCAGATAATGCCACCGGCTGACATTATGCCAGAAGCAGTGAGAAGCATTGTCAAGCGGCTGAACATAACCAATGGTAAGTGTGGAGTATGATCGACTAGTGAATACCCTAAATGTAAATACACGTTTGCTTAAGCTATATATGTACAAATCAATGGTAGTTTTGGGATATGTTCGACTTATAAATGCCTTATGTATCAAATCTGTTTTGCCTAGTTTTCGTATTAATTTCGGAATTTATATAGGAATCATAGGCCACAATATTCCAGTTTAAATTCATTCTCTCCTCAGCTGCTATACTCTACGATGACACCTTTGTCATGGATCACAAGTACAAATCGTTGCTGCAGAACATCCAGACGCGTCATGTCATCACGGCCATTGCCAAAGATGGGAAACGGGAGCGCGAGGAACAGATCGAGAAGCTGCGCAATTTGGACATTAATAACTTCTTTGTACTGGGTAATTTGGAGTCCATTGGCATGGTGTTGGAGTCTGTAAAGCCAGCGTATTTTGCACGCAACTTTGCCTGGCATGCGATCACCCAGCACGAGGGTGAACTGAGGAGTAAGCGTGACAATGCGACGATTATGTTCCTGAAACCCATGGCGTATGCGCAGTATCGCGATCGTCTCGGCCTGCTCTACTCCACATTCAACTTGAACGAGGAGCCGAAGCTGACATCGGCCTTCTACTTTGATTTGGCATTGCGCAGCTTCTTGGCCATCAAGTAAGTGATGAGACGAAGAAGAAGAGCAGGTTGAGATTTTTGGGGCCAAAACAGAGTTGATTACTTCTGGATGGTTAGGGATTCCCTAAGTAAAAGCTATTTTCTTTGTGTGTTGCTAGGGAAATGCTCCACTCGGGCGCCTGGCCAAAGGACATGGAGTATCTGAAGTGCGATGACTTTCAAGGCGGCAATACACCTGAACGTAATATTGATCTTAGGCAATACTTTACACAGGTGTGTTTACTATTTCCCCAACGCTAATTATGACAATAATGATTGTTTACAAAATTTGTGTGATTTTTGTTTTTGGGCACGTTCAAAGGTTACCGAACCCACATCCTATGGCACTTTCGAGCTGGTCACGCAACCGGGCCAGACATTTAATGGCTTTAGCTACATGAAGTTTGAAATGGATATCAATGTGCTCCAGATACGTGGTGGCAGCTCTGTCAATAGCAAATCAATCGGCACCTGGACAGCTGGCCTCGACTCGCCCCTGGTCGTCAAGGATGAGGAGCAAATGAAGAATCTGACTGCAGATACGGTCTATCGCATTTACACCGTTGTGGTAAGTTATATGCGGGACTAGCAATATATGATTGTTTATGACTGATTGATTGATGAGTGACACAGCACGCAAAGTTCAAATGACAAGACCTGGGAAAGCGACTAATAAACATTTAACTAAAGTTTAACTGTGAAAACTTTCTATTTAATAATGAATAGTCTTAAGTAGATCGATTGACCTGATCTAATATTCGCAGCAAGCCCCCTTTATAATGCGCGATGAGACCGCACCCAAGGGCTATAAGGGCTATTGCATTGATCTGATCAATGAGATCGCGGCCATTGTGCACTTCGACTATGAGATCCAAGAGGTGGAGGACGGTAAATTTGGCAATATGGATGAGAAGGGCGAATGGAATGGCATTGTTAAGAAGCTGATCGACAAACAGGCGGACATTGGACTGGGCAGCATGTCGGTAATGGCGGAGCGTGAGATCGTGATTGATTTCACGGTGCCCTATTACGATCTGGTGGGCATCACCATTATGATGCAGCGTCCCAGCTCGCCTAGCTCGCTGTTTAAATTTCTAACTGTGCTGGAAACGAATGTCTGGCTGTGCATATTGGCTGCATATTTCTTTACCAGCTTTTTGATGTGGGTCTTCGATCGCTGGAGTCCGTACAGCTATCAGAACAATCGCGAGAAATACAAGGACGACGAGGAGAAGCGTGAATTCAATTTGAAGGAGTGCCTGTGGTTCTGCATGACTTCGCTGACACCTCAGGGCGGCGGCGAGGCGCCCAAGAATCTATCCGGTCGTTTAGTTGCCGCCACATGGTGGCTCTTTGGGTGGGTATCAAGATTGGAGTGAAGATAAATTGGCTAACCTTAAATGCTAATATCTATTGTACTTTAGCTTCATCATCATTGCCTCCTACACGGCCAATTTGGCTGCCTTTTTGACTGTTTCTCGTTTGGACACACCTGTTGAGTCCCTGGATGATCTGGCCAAGCAGTACAAGATTCTCTATGCTCCTCTAAATGGTTCCGCTGCAATGACATACTTTGAACGCATGGCCAACATCGAGCAAATGTTTTATGAAATCTGGAAGAATTTGTCATTGAACGATTCATTGACACCGCTGGAGCGCTCTAAGCTAGCCGTTTGGGATTATCCGGTCAGCGATAAGTATACGAAGATGTGGCAGGCTATGCAGGAGGCGGGTCTGCCGGCTTCACTGGACGAAGCTGTGGCGCGCGTGCGCAATTCCTCAACGGCAACGGGCTTTGCATTTCTGGGTGATGCAACGGACATACGCTATTTGCAGCTGACCAATTGTGATCTACAGGTGGTCGGTGAGGAGTTCTCTCGGAAGCCCTATGCGATTGCGGTACAGCAAGGCTCGCATCTGAAGGATCAATTTAATAATGCGTAAGTCAGGACTGATTGGTTTTCGAAGTCTAAGCTAATCCATATTTTGTAGTATTTTAACTTTGCTGAACAAGCGTCAACTGGAGAAGCTCAAAGAAAAGTGGTGGAAGAACGATGAGGCACAGGCCGCCTGTGAAAAGCCGGAGGATCAATCAGACGGCATATCCATTCAGAATATTGGCGGCGTTTTTATTGTCATCTTTGTAGGCATTGGCATGGCCTGCATTACGCTTGTCTTTGAGTACTGGTGGTACAGATATCGCAAGAATCCCCGCATTATCGACGTGGCTGAAGCCAACTCCACCCAACAAAGCTACAAGGATGGCGGAAAGGCAACAGAAGGCATAATATTGGGTCACACGGGCGAGAAGTTCGAGAAATCGAATGCTGCACTGCGTCCGCGTTTCAATCAATTTCCGGCTACTTTTAAACCGCGTTTCTAGAGGACCTGTAAAAAAATAATATACAAATAATGTATTGCGGAAATCGCTCACAAACATTGTTTACGTCGACAGCAAGAAAATATGTAACAATTTATCACATCTTAAGCACTTTCACTTCTGAATATCAAATTTTTAATAAACTCATGTGTCGTAAAATGGTTTATTGCTTCTTTTGCCTGAATACAGTTTGCTCCAAAACATTTAATTTCAGTTTTAGTTGTGACTATATTGCATTATTCCAACAACAATTTGCTATTTCTTATATTTTTTTCCAAATATTTCCAAATCAGTCTTTTGGCGCTAACTGAGGTATTTTAATTCGACTTTTGTTAACAGCATACCAGTCTTTTTTAATCGTTCGACTTTTTCGTGGTAGCCCTGTTAAAAACATTCACTGGGTCCCTAGTTCGATATTCAGTTATCGATAGACAAATTTTTCAGACACATCTCTCACACTCGAAAAGGCGGAGAAAAGTGTGAAAATTTGTCAAATTGTTCAATAAATAACGTAAAATTTGTAAATAAAGCAAATAAAATACGTGTTGCCCGCGTGTAGAAATAAATAGTTTGTATGCGTCGCTTGAAGAAATTGTCGAAGAGTCACAGCGTGACGGGTACGCAAGAAAGCGATGCAGCGCCGACGACGACCACAGCAACAACAACGGCGCCCGATGCGGCGACCCTGACGGATGCCAATGGAAATGGCGGCAGTGTGAATAAAGAAACACTACTCAATACAGATATTTTTAAGCACTTTGATAAGTCTGGCCGAAACGAATTGTATGTAGTTGCTTCTAAGATGTCTATTATATGCGCATTAATATTCTATGTACACACTTTCCATTTTCTAGCTTGAAGTACTTGAAGCAACAGTTGCAGGATAGCCCAGAAAGTCCAGTTTTCGATCGGCATGGCACATTTAAGCGCGGGATCTCAAACGCCATATACGAGTTGCTTTGGCAAGCATTGCGCTACAAGCTCAAGAAAGATGTCGTGCTGCATGTGCTCACAGATGTTGTGGTAAGTACTGCGCATGCCGGGCACCTAAAGTCAAATAGTATAACTTGATTTCTTATTTTTAGGCGCTGCATAAGGAGTTTCCCAGTCTTATATTGGACGTGGTCAATATTCTGGATAGTGAGACATCGTTGATGACTGAGGGCTTACAGGAGGAGCGGCATGGATTTGTACAAATTGTTAAGGATCTGGACAAGGTGCTGCCGGAGAGTTTGCTTAAGGAACGCTTGGAAATTGATACGCTGCAGGAAGTTGGCATTGTGAAGAACAAAAGTTTCTACACTAAATTCATCAAAGTCAAGACTAAGCTCTAGTAAGTGCGCCTATTTATTTATTTAGCTCAAAACTAAACAAAAGTATGCAGTGGTCAATGTACATTCAATTAACTGAACTATCCTTTAAACTCGCACAGCTACAAACAGCGCCGCTTTAATCTTTTTCGCGAGGAGAGTGAAGGATTTGCAAAGCTTATCACGGAAATGAATCAGGATTTCGAGGAGCACACAACACCTGACACAATAATGGATATCATAAAATCATTGATTGGTGAGCTCATCTTATCTTAATTTAAGATCATGATTAACCTCCTCATTGCTTGTAGGCTGCTTCAATCTTGATCCCAATCGCGTACTGGATATTATCATTGAATCTTTTGAGACGCGCCCCGATCGCTGGAAACTTTTTATACCTTTGCTGCGGAGCTATATGCCCACCGGCGCCATTATCTGTGAAGTTCTCGGCTACAAATTCTGCCACTTTAAGGCGGCACGCACGCCCCGTTCGTTATACCATGTGTGTGCTTTGCTGCTCAAGCATGGAGTCATTGAACTGAATGATGTATACGTCTGGTTAACGCCCAATGATGGCAGCATACGTGCACAGTGGGAGGAGGAGCTTGCCGACGCCAGGGAAATGGTACGCAAACTTCATGTGATCTCCACTAACAAGAAGGAGGATGACAAAGAGCCACCACCGCCACCAACAACTAAGAAATTTGATGAGGTATGTTTCATTAGTATCACTGTCTTAAGGTAACTAATCTCATATACATTTTGTAGGAGAAATACAATGCTAATCAGAAGTTTGGACTGTGCGAGGCATTGCTCAAAGTTGGAGACTGGGACAATGCACTCAAAATCATACAGAAACTGCCAGATCAATCAGTTGTGGTTCAAGATCCAATCGCACGCGCTATCGTGGAGTTGGTACATCTGTCAGTCGAGCAGATTTATTACAAGAAAGTCTTCAAAGCTCCTGCCGGTCGTAAGCCCAGCCGCAATCGCTTGTACGACGATGCCGCCCTGGTGGCTAAGATGCAGGCGCAGGACTTTGGCGATTTGCGCAAATACACATGGCCCATGGCCAATGTTCTGGGTCCAGCAATGCACTGCGACACGGTGTTGATGTACAAACTGGTGCGCATTATGGGCAAAATATTATTGGACATGGGCGTGGACAACTTGAATGGTCCACCTCCGAATTCGGAGCAGGAACAGCATTATTACGATATCATTACCTGTCTGGATGCCAGCATATTGCCCTCGTTGCTATATTTAGATAGCAATTGTTCCATGTCCGAAGAGATTTGGGCTGTGCTTAAGTTCTTTCCATATCATTTGCGCTACAGCATGTACGCGCGCTGGAAGAATGACAGTTATCAGATGCATCCGAATCTTATACGTCGCTGCGGTCTGGCACAGCGGGACATAAAGGCACTTATGAAACGTGTGAGCAAGGAGAATGTCAAGCCCTTGGGGCGTCTAGTAGGCAAATATAGTCACTGTACGCCTGGTCTGCTTTTCGATTATGTAAGTATTTATGCTTTAAGCTCTGGTGAATTTAATTTTAAGCAAATTACATCATTTATTTCAGATCCTTGTTCAAATTCAAATTTATGACAATTTAATTGGTCCGGTCTGTGACATGCTTAAGTACTTGACTGCTCTATCGTTTGATTGCCTGGGCTATTGCATCATTGAATCGCTTACCATGACGGGTCGCGGCCGATTTAAGGACGACGGCACCTCGCTCTCATTGTGGTTGCAAAGCCTTGCTTCCTTCTGTGGCACCATCTACAAAAAGTACAGCATCGAAATGAGCGGCCTGCTTCAGTATGTAGCCAACCAACTGAAGTCGCAGAAGAGTCTGGATTTGCTAGTTCTACGCGAACTTGTCCACAAAATGGCGGGTGTGGAGTCATGCGAAGAGATGACAAACGATCAGCTGCAAGCGCTTTGTGGCGGTGAGCAGCTGCGTGGCGAGGTAATATTATGAATATATGAATAATTGAAATCGATATGAATATAAATTTATAATTTTTCAGGCGGGCTACTTTAGCCAGGTGCGCAACACAAAGAAGTCTTCGAATCGCTTGAAGGAGGCGTTAGCCAACAACGATCTCGCCGTCACACTTTGCCTGCTGATGGCTCAGCAGAAACATTGCGTTATATATCGTGAAACGGCTGCTCATAGTCACTTGAAGCTTGTGGGCAGCTTGTACGATCAGTGCCAGGATGCACTGGTGCAGTTTGGCACATTCTTGGGCTCCACCTATTCGGTGGACGAGTATGTCGAACGCCTTCCATCAATTATTACCATGTTACGTGAATACCACATTAACACCGATGTAGCCTTCTTCCTGGCACGCCCCATGTTCACGCACCAGATTAATGTAAGTAGAATTTATATGTGGTTAACTTTCTTTGAAAGTTAATTTGATTTATATATCTATATAGCAAAAATATGATCAATTGCGTAAGGCGGATCCCAATGCCAAAAAGCTGACGACAGCCCAAAAGCTGCAAAAGTATTTGGAGGCGACGCAGTTGATTATGAATCCCATTGTGGAGTCTGTGCGACCGTTGCACAGCGCCAAAGTCTGGGAGGACATAAGTCCCCAGTTTCTGGTCACATTCTGGAGTCTGAGCATGTACGATTTGCATGTGCCGAATGAGATTTATCAGCGAGAGATTGGCAAGTTAAAGCAGTTGGCACAGCAAGCTGCCGATGGAAAGGACTCGGTAATAGCCAATTAAATAAATATCGGGAACAATTATTCATTGAATTTAATTCTTACAGAACCAGTCCAAGAACAAGAAGGAGCAGGAGCGCTATATTGCGCTCATGGAGAAGCTAAATGACGAGCGTAAGAAACAGCATGAGCATGTGGACAAAATTCTGCAACGTCTGCAAGAGCAAAAGGATGGCTGGTTTCTGTTGCGCTCCGCCAAATCAGCGAAAAATGATACCATTACACAGTTCCTGCAGCTATGCCTCTTTCCGCGCTGCACCTTC
Organism: Drosophila arizonae; assembly: GCF_054131065.1. Taxonomy (NCBI): domain Eukaryota; kingdom Metazoa; phylum Arthropoda; class Insecta; order Diptera; family Drosophilidae; genus Drosophila; species Drosophila arizonae. The sequence continues at coordinate 12,097,868 of NC_142923.1, read as the reverse complement.
ACTGCCCTGGACGCGCTTTATTGTGCCAAGTTCGTTCAGACTATACATAATCTGAAGACGGCGAATTTCTCCACGTTGCTATGTTACGATCGGGTATGAATGTACTCTTAGCAAATAGTTAATTTGGTTATTCATTTTGTAATTCCTGTTTAGCTCTTCTGCGACATTACATACTCTGTCACATCTTGCACGGAGGGCGAGGCGACGCGTTATGGTCGCTTTTTGTGTGCCATGCTGGAGACGGTAATGCGTTGGCACGCGGATCAGGCTGTTTTCAATAAGGAGTGTGCCAATTATCCTGGCTTTGTGACCAAATTCCGCGTCAGCAATCAGTTCTCGGAGGCCAACGATCATGTTGGCTACGAAAACTATCGACATGTTTGCCACAAGTGGCACTACAAGATCACAAAAGCGATTGTGTTCTGTCTTGATTCTAAGGACTTCATGCAAATACGTAATGCGCTTATCATACTGATGCGCATTCTGCCCCATTATCCGGTGCTATCCAAGCTAGCTCAGATCATCGAACGCAAGGTGGACAAAGTGCGCGAGGAGGAGAAAACCAAGCGACCGGATTTGTTTGCCATCGCCTCCAGCTATATTGGCCAGTTAAAACTAAAGTCTCCTCATATGTTCAAAGAGAGTGATTTCCATCAGGTCGCCGAGCGGCCGGTAAAGGAAGCAGCGCCCGCATCCACCGGTAGCGCCGTCAAGGTGCAGCCCGGCGACAAAGCGAGTGCATCTGCTGCCACAACGACGACCACACCAACGACGAAAACGGTCAGTAGTGCACCCTTCTATGATCCTAAGGCATCCGGGAAAGAGCCGGACGCGAAGACTGGTAAGTGCCACTAACTTAAGGCTAAACATATTGTCAATCGATATATATTCCCCTTCCTATTTAGCTCAATCAGCGCGTGGCGATGCCAAGCTCAGCAGACCGGAGGGCACGGCATCTAATGTGGTCTCCATCTCAAAAGCCGTTTCAGCGCCATCGAACAGCGAACGTGAGAGCAAGAGAGATGCGTCAACATCAGCGGTCAGGGAAACCCAATCTCATCGGAACATGGATGCCAAGGAAGAGCAGCAGCAGTCCAATAGCAGCAGTACTAACCACAACAACAACAACAATAGTAACAGTAACAATAGCAACAGCAATGGCGGACAAAACGAACGACGCAGCCGGGAGAGGGATCGGGAACGTGAAGAGCGCCACAGCTTAAGCAGCACGCGCAGCTCACAGCGTGAGAGCAATCGGATCAGCAATAAGGAACGTACGGAGGCCGAGCTGCAGCAGCGAGCACGCGAGCGCACACAGCGTCTTGAGGAGCTGGAACTTGCCGCCATGCGGGCACAGAAACGGGAGAAGCTATCACGACGCGATGAGCGAAGCCAGCATCGGCATGAGGGAGTTGAAACAGTTGATCTGGTAACGGGCGGCGGCAACAGCGGCCAGGATCATCGCCACTACGATGACTACGAAGGACGTCAAAGGGACCGTGATCTGAGTTCGGTGTCCAATGAAAGCAACGGTTCGCTGCAGCATCGACGTAGCCACGAAACAATTGAATATGATAAAGGTAAATGAAAGCAAAATATAATACGCTCTACAATATAGACCTTACACAGAGATTTGCTAAATATATATTGTTTTGCCAGCAGATTCAAAGCGTCGTAAATTGGAATCATCTACAAGCAGTTCAAAGGTTAGTAGCATATGGTTGCATACATAGTACGCTAAGACAACGACCGACCGAACCGCAACCAACGGAGGGCATAACTATAAATAATACAAAAAAAAAAAAAAAAAAAAAAAACAAAAAAAAAAAATGTTGACTCGCTAGCAGCATGAGAGAGGCGCCTTAGAACACACACATATTCACCCATCTGGTAGAGACGACTTCAGACCAATTTCAACAACCCACCTCAAGCAATATCTCCTCTGGACCCATTTGGATCTCGTCCTAGTTAAACAAGTGTATTCCCTAAGTATACAATAGTTGTTTACAAATGGGGGCAATAAATGTATAGTATTAAGGTATATGTAAATATTAAGTTAAGCACAAAGTTAGAGAGAGTGTATGTGTTTATATGTTAAGTGAATGAGCTTTTGTAGGTAGCCTTTAGAAAAAATTCTCTAGACTCGATTTTAAGCCTTATATTGATGCAAATGTTATGTAGTTAGTTTGTGGGTAAACTAAGTTAGTTTTTAATAACAAATGGACCACAATAAGAACAACGAAGGACTAGTCAAGACGATGAAGATGAAAACGAACTCAGGAAGCCAAGCAGAGTCGGTGCAAGCTGCAAATACGCACAAAAAAAAAAAAAAAATAAATAAATAAAAAAATAATAATAATAATAATAAATAAAAAAATAAAAAATAAAACAACGTGGGAATAGGAGTACGTCAGTATACTATAGACAACAAACTTTAAATCATCATTGGATCAACAACGCCATAGACGAGTCTTTCCAAAACATTCCTAATGAGATGCTCATATACTGGAAGCATAAAGAGCAGATCACATCAACACACACACAGCCGCCTTAGAAACAGTACAATCTGGTTGATTCAATCTAGAAACAAAGACAATCAATCGGAGCCATTCACATCTAAAACCATTGGATACCCTTGATCTGGAAAACAATAAAGTGGAGCTGGCAGAACCTGGAGACCAAAACAACCAGCAGACCAAAACTTCGTTTAGACGAGAGCTACACAAAAATCATAAAATATCTCACGCTGTGGCAAAAAAAAAAAAAAAAAACAAAAAAGCAAAAAAAAAAAAACATTCCAAAAAATCAAAGCACTCCAGAGATCATTTAACGTAAAACTCAATTTGCTACACGGAGTCCTGTTCCTGATTCCTTCAACACATGAATTTTGATCCAGATGTGTCAGCTATATATTTAACAAAAAGTATTCCAAATTCGCCAGACTGGAATCTACAGTTAAAAACCTTGCCGATTTGGATTAAAAAACACAAAGATGGACGATAGACCAGTCCTGGACTCAACACGCTGACTTCGAAAAACATCGTAAACAGTCCTTGTTACCTACCTGTGATGTTACTATTTTGAAAACGTGGACCCGCTGATAATTCTACAAAGAGAGATTTACTTAAATCTTAAATCAATGAAAACATTCCACTAAAAAGGAGTCATTGGAGAATAATTAAATCAACAATAAACAAATCACAAAAGTCTTCCCGTGACATTGGACCAATTCATCAGCATCAAACATCTTTAAAATCATCAGGAAAAATACTACATTAAAAAAAAAAAAAAAAAAAATCTACAAACAATACAAACTATCAAAATAATGGAACACTATTTCCACTGGACGATTGAGCCCCCAGCGTTGCCAAACACTGATCCGACTCTACAATTCAGCACAAAGCCGATTGCAGTTTAGTTGTTTATTCGTTGCTCTTGATTGTGTGCAGACGGGTAAGTGATCAGCGTGCTGTGGGGGCGGACACTCAGCTTAGGGGCGGGCCAGGAGTAAAGTGGAAACGGGCTGGGAAGTACTTTGAATGTGCTGTTGGGCTTGGTCTTAATATTTAATTACTTAATTACTTTTTTAGTTTCTTTTTTTTTTTTATTTCCATTTCATAGTTATCAGCGATTTTTACAATCCATATTAATCAAATGCCATTACAGAAGGTAGAAGAGCTCGTAGATAGTGTGAAGAAAGCGCGCGGCCTGAAGACCAAAGAGCGCAACAAGGACAAGCTGTCTGATGAGGAGCGTGATGCGCGCAAGGATCGTAAGCTAGGACGGAAGCGAGACCGCAACGAGGAGTCCAGCACCAGCGACCACAAGCGTCGGCGTGAAGGTGAGGCATATTTAGTGAATCAGTATGCAGGACATTCAAGAATGTATAATTTTTAGCACAAAACGGCGATGAGGACATCCGCGAACGGGAACGCCATAGAGTAAGTCCTCAATACTAGCAAGCAAAATGCGATGGCTAACGACAACATTTCCTACTGTCATCTGCAGGACAAATCCAGAGAACGCTCACATGACAAATTCGATCGAGAACGTGGTGGCGGTGGAGGTGGTGGCAGTGCGCGAGGTGATGATCGTCAATACAGTATCTCGAAGTCGACACGCTCCTCGAGAATGAACTACTGAACGCATGAGGCCGAATTCCCGTATTGTGAAGAGCATTTGGTTTAAGAATAAAAAACCTAATTAACAATAATATAAAAAATCCATACAATTTTATTTACTCTTTTAACGTAAGGCAAAAAAACAATTTTGTGAAAGTTTTACAATTTTTTGTAGTACCTAATTAAAAAAAAAAAGTCAATAACAAAATAAACAATGTATAGATTAAAAAATAATTATGGTTGCAATTATTAAATTTGCCTGCATTATGCACAATTTAAATACAATTCGTCCATATATGAACGTAAATTAAATTTTGAATTCGAATAATCCTAACCACGCATTTCAAGTTTGCTATCGATAATTTCACTATCATTTGATAAATATCGAAATTACACATCGATAATCAGTTACAAACTGAATGAAATATTATTTGAACATTTTTAGACCTGTTTTAGAAAGTGAAGGATATATTCATACACACACACACTTAACGATAATGTGTATTTTGTATCTGTATTTTTTTTATCGCTTTTTCTTCACCCAGCAGCAACCCTGAAGTGCACCCAACGCCGTTATGAGTATTTTTAGTACATTTTGTTGCAAAGGATATATCGCTAGCAAAAGTCCTGTGGCCACACGTGAAGGTGAAGCTCGAGAAAATTTTAGTCTTCAGTGCGTGCTTCAACAAATTGGCAATGGCAATGGCCCGGCGGCAAGACTACTTTAATAAATACACAAATTTTCACAAAAATCACATCAAATTGTTTGCTGTTTACATGAAAACGGCAAATCTAATGCAAAACTTTAACGTGCTCAAGCGTTCGCTTTAAGCAGCAGGAGGTGGAGGAGGACGGGCGCTGCCGTCGCCTGCACCCACCCACCAATACCAATTGACAGTAACAGTTTACGGGCGAAGTGTGTGCGTGTTCTAAAGTTTGTTAGTGTTATTTCAATTACATCAATTATTATGCGATTGGCGGCGTGCGGGTAATAAGCCAAACAAGTGTTTTTACCTCTTAACCGAATGAACAATACAAATATGACTACAGAAATTTATCAAAACCAAACAACAGACAAAAATGACGGCCTTACGATAGGCGTGTCTGTTTAAAAGTCGCTGTTGCTGCACAATTTAACCAGACGGAGAAAGTACGTACTTTTCAATTATTATTATTTTGCGAATATATCTATATATGAATTTAGAATATCATCAGCTTACATAATTGAATATGTACATTAAACTATGCGCAAGCACACGCTGTGTAAGCGCTTTTAAATATGAAAATAATTGCATAATAAACTGACGATTTTCACATGGCTTATCCATGGATTATAAAGCCCGAATTCATTATAATAATGCGAGTTTGTCAATTGGCATGTTAATTCGCTCATTTAGAGCTAACCGAAAAAGGGTCCTTTGTCGTCCCTTTGCAGTAAAAAGAAGCAAGTACTTAGCTGCCGTCTGTGGCCGGGCTGCCCAGGATAAATGTTCAAAATTCGGTACAATTTTCGTTTATTTAATACTGTGTACCTGCTTCTCATGAAGCAACATTTCGGGGATTATTTAATTGAAAGTCTTTTAACTGCCATTAACTTCTATTTCGTATGTATGTAATTTTTGTAGTTTGCTTTTGCATACATGTTCTTGTTTTGTTAAATCGAAAATGGTGATTTTTTGTTTGTAATAATTTGGTACGATTGGTACGCTTTGCTCTCGTTCTGTCTCTTTCTAGCTCTGGGTCTAGCTGCTTTATTTTTTTTGTTGAGCTCTCCCACGCAATTAATCGCAAACATCTGTTTTTGCAGGCGGCTGCGTTCAATGCGCATGTCACGTGTAAGGCGCGCGCCCACGCTAACGGTACCTACGCTAAACAAAAACAAGTTGTCACATCGACAGCGGCATCGGCATCGGCACTGCCGACGTTTTCGTTCTTTTATTTTTACGTCACATTCGTTGTCGCTGCCAAGCGAGCTCCCAGCCATAATAACAACAATGGCGACATATAGACGAAGCTGTAAGCGCTGCTCAAAAGTATGCTACGTTCTGTATGTGTGCGTGTGTTTCTTGTGTTTGAGTGTGTGCGCTTGTTTGTGGCGCAGCATTGCAGTCGCTAGGATTGTTGTTGTTGTTGTACTGCTGTTGAGTAAATGATTTTGTTTTGTCATGTGGACAATGCCATGCGACACAGACACAACACACACACACACACATACACACAATCATGCACACTCTGTAACTGCAAGTCTCGCATTTCAAAACATTTCTTTCGTTTTTTGTTTCCTTTGATCAGTCAGGCTTGGTATGTGTCTATCGATATCAGTTTTAATTATCGTATTGCCATTAAAGACAAAACCACTAGCATTGTGTAAGCTTTACCCAACACTGACACTTTGAATGTATTTAGGTATAAGCTTATGTACACATCTACTTTGTATGTGTTTGCTTTGTTCGTTGTATATGCCAGAGGTATTTTAAGCAAACAAAGCGTAGCTCAAACGTCTGCAAATACATCTATGAGATAGGTAAGGAAAATTCAGTAAATATTTCCAACGAATCCTTTTAGTGAACAATAAATGTAAAATGTATTTAGCAAAATATTTGTAATAGTACTTAAACGCCGAGTATCTGGTAGTCGAGTCATCCCGTTTAGTAGTTTTGGCAATAGCCTAAGCAATAACTATTATCTCTTTGTCACGCCCGAACCAGTATTTGCCTTTCTATGCCACTGATTTACTAGATGAGTACTGCGTGTTTTCGTCCTTCGGACATGACCATTGCAAAAGTGTAATAAATTTCTTCGGCTCTTCTTCTCCTTCATCATTATCTTATTCGAGGTCCGTATTTTTTGTCACTTATTTTTTTTACTAGTTTCGGCCTCTGCTTCGAGCAACTGTTATTTTTTGTCTGTTGCGGACCTTGGTCTTGTTGCGAACGTCCTTGAAGCAACGCCAGCCGCTTACATAACGCGTCGCCTTGTTGCTACTAAGTGTGCGATGAGGCAGGATTAATACGTTTTTTCATTCGTCATATTTTTAACGAAATCTAGGAAAAAGAAATAGCTTTGAGCTCGCACACTTAGAACTTAAGTCTATTACACATCAAGCTTCATTGTGACCGTCTACGTCTTCATCTTCATTTTAATTTTTCTTGTTGACCCAACAGGGTTTCCTTCAACAAAAAGTTTTATTCCCTTTAGTGGCGTAAAAGCCTTGTTCCTGCGGTTGCCTATATTGGCTGTCTTTTGTGATTTGAAAATGTGTTTAAGAAAACTAAACTTGCGCTGGGTTGCTCCCAAATACTTGACAAGAAATCCGAAATTAAGAAAGTTTTACAGAAGTGCTGAAATGATTATTTTTCTTATAATTATGATGATTTTCTTTAATGATTGTCTTAAAAAAAAAAAAGAATTCAAATACATATATAATTGATTTTCTTAAACAATTTTGCTTACAGAATAAAACTTCTATCAATTAAATGGGTTATAAAATGTTGGCTAGCATTATTTATTTAGTTCGAAGTGCTCTTAAAATTTCTTATCAATCAAATTTCATGATTTGACTTTGAGTCAAGTACTACAATTAGACAATTAAGAGCACTTACTTTAAGTGGATTTTAATTTCATTAGATTGCCTCCTCAAATCGTTGAATTAACACGTAAACAAACTAATTTCTCATCGATAGATAGCTTAATGCAGAGCGAGAAATTCGTTACGGCATGCGACTCATGCAGGACTGCATTTAGGGGCGCAGAGGCGTATGTCCTTTGGTTTCAATTATGTGTGCACTTAGTGCATGCTGTTCAAGTACAAGGATAATGTGCACACACACATACACACAAAACAATTTGTACACATATTGCACATATCTTGCATATCTGTTGTGCAGTCTGAAGGCACCAGTAGCAAACCCATCGTTATCCTTCAGCCTGCCTGACAACAGGCCAAGCATACCTCTGCTTTTTCTTCTTCTGTTCCTTTTTTGTAGCTCGTGTCAGTCGATCGATATGGAAATGCCACGAACCTGATATTGAAATATAAATATACATATATACATACATATATCTGAACACAAACAGTCGTACATATGTATGTGCATATTTTCAATGGCAGCCAAATGGAATCGCATACATTGACAGGCACTGTGTACATTGTAATTACAAGCGAATTACGCTGGGTTTATTCTCCTTGCGCGCCCAGCAAACCCTTGGCAAAAATCAATTTCAAACTGCAGACTCTGGCAATTCCTTTTGCGGTCGCTTGTGCACTCAATTACTAATTCCAATTAACAATGAAAATTGTCGTCATATGACAAAATACCAAATATAGAACAGAAACAAGAAATAATGGTCTAGTTAGGAGTCGCCGAGAATGTTGCGATTCAGTTATTCATTAAAAAATCATGTTAGCAAGTCGCAGAACTTTTAAATTTTATGGATAAATTACAAAATATTTATGATATTATATTATTGATTATTATCTATAGGTTTTGACTGTTTCCTATTGATAATATGTTATATACTCACAAAAACTATATACCCGGAATTCATATTTTTAATGGGTACATGGTATTAAAATCATTGTCAATTTATATATAGATAACAAAACATGACATAATTGAAAAAAAAAAAAAAAAAAAAAAAAATTCTTTAATGAGTTTGTAATGAGTTCACTGATTCGTAAAAATTTCAAGTATTTCGATTTTCCATTTGTGTTTTGTATGCAGTTATTCATTTTTAATTTTCTTTATATTTATAAATGTATTTAATAAATTAAATTAATTTCGTATAAAAAAGTATACTCTTATATTTTCGAATTAATTTTATTTAATCCTATTTTAAATATATAATATTTTTTCAATATAATTATTTCATATAAATTCGATACAATTTTTGCCGTTTTATTCATCGTTGTTGCCTCACTGTGCCATAGCCGGCGTTTTTCTCTCCGTTCTCTCTCAATTTCTCGTGCTCTCTCGCTTGCTGCTTTGCCCACCCTCTCTCTCCCTCTCTCCCTCTCTCTCTTACGTTCACTGTGGTGTTTTGAATTTTCCTGCTGCTGTTTGTTGCTCTGTTTCAGTTCTTGACTTCAGAGCGCGGGCTGCAGTTTGTTTTTTTCAATTCGAACGCAAAGAAATTACAAAAAAATATTATAGCAATATTATCAACAACAAAAATATATAAATACATCAATATACACACTCATTATGTATGCATGTACTTAAAACTAAAATAGTGTTTGTGTTTCATGGTTATCTGTGGTTGAGTCACACAGCACGTGTAGGCTTCCAGAACTCAAATTGCGCCATTTTCGCGTCGTGCAACTACATATGACTACAATGACTTTTATGATAATGTTCGAGTTCAGTTTGGTTTATATTTTCGAAAAATATGCTGTCTGATGTGTACTAAATGAATGTTATTTATAAACCCAACAAATCCAAACAAAAATCTCGAGAGCCTACGCAAGGGGCAGCTGTCTGGTGCTAATGGAAAATGCTTCGTTCGAAAAACAAAGTCAAAATGTGCGTTGTTCAAGTATCAATTTTTATTTTCACTTTTTAATTTGTTAGTGACATTTTGTGAAATATATTTACTCACATATTTCGTTGTGTATATTTATAGACATTTTTCATAATTTTCTTTTCGAACTGTAATGAATTCGTTCACCTAAATATTTTTATTTTCTGCTTTTTTTTTCTGCTTTCCACACTTCCCTGTTGCTGTTTGTCTCCCTCTCTCTCTCTCTCTCTCTGTCCCTCACTCTCTACTCTCTGTCGCTCTCTCAGTCCCTCTCTCAGTCCATCTCTCAATTCGCTACACTGTCCCACTTTTTTTTTTTTTTTTTTGCTGGAAACTGTGTTTCGCATTCCAAAATCTTTTTATTCCGGTCATTTGCATTGGTTTCTTTGCGACATTGTTGTTCTCCCACTGATAACAGAAACCGAGCCGCCGACCGCCGCCGCCAACAGTTCACAGACGACCTATACCAAAATACAAAATAGAAAAAAAAAACTCCCCTACCTATTGCTAGGTATATTAGCTGTTGCAAGGTCTCTGATCGTATTGCAGTTGCAGCTGTTGACTTCCGTTTGGGTTTCCATGTACAGTGGAGTCCTGCTAGGGCGCATCTTCAAGCTAGAGATTTGTCAACAAATACATAAAATAGAAGTTTGTTCCTTATAAACATATTCGAGGTGTGATAAATCATTACTCATTGGGATTTTGATAAATTGTGTTGATTCATACTTGCAAAGTGTATGTTCCTATTATGAGAGTTCATTGAGATAACTCTTACGATTCAAATTATATAGAGAAGAGAATATTGAGTTTTGCATAATATTTTTTTTCTAATCTATAAAAATTGCCAGATAAAAGGCGAAGGCCATATTTTTGTCTTTTGGAGATGGTGAAATACAAAATTCAACAGAATTTTACGGGCGGAAGTTCAAAACTTCCACATCTACCATGTATTACCTTTTCTGTTAATTAATAAAGTGAACTAACAGACTTTTTCAATAATTTTAACTTAGATTTTCGTTTTTGTGTTTGTAAGCAGTCGCTTACAACCGATTACAAATTTTATAGAGCATATTTTTGTATATTTTTCATATTTTGATATAAAAATCAATTGTACAAAGTACACAAAATCTAATTTTATCATTAAAAAGTCATTCAATCAAATTTGTTTTTCGATAAAAACAAATTATTTACTTCAAAATTTTTATAGCACTGTATTTTGTTATCGATTGTAATGCCCGTTGAGCTCCACATTTCTTGCGACATTTTCAATGTAAAAGGCTGACCACATTAAATTCTAGCAATAAATAAATCAGAAATAATAACAAAAGCCACGATAACACTTTCCATAATTATATTACGCAAGTATGTCGGACAAAGCATTTGATTTATGATGAATTGGTAGCTGCTATCAATATTGTAATTCCTATAATATCTATACATATGTAAGTCCTATATTGGACTTATTTTTAAGGCAGTTCAATTTAGTTGAGGTATTCCCGAAAACAAAACAACATAAAAAAAATAAAATAAAAAAAGATATAAAATAAATATCAATTTCCTATCAAATTGGTTTTAAAGCTCATAATTAAATCACGTTTGATATCATAAATATATGAGCTCATCATAGTCAGGCGAAAAACTAGAAAATTGTCCACAAAATTGATTAAAGAGTTGGAATAATATAGATAAATTTTACTTCTGCTGAAAATGGGAAATATACAAATCAAGTATACGATTTAGCTTAATGTATTAATCAATATATTGTCTCATAAGACCACTTGCTGTTTGCCCAATTTTGGGCCATAAATATGCGTTTTTTGCTAACAGTAAACCAATTACGAAGCAAGCCAAAGGAAAAGGACAATTTCAACGGAAGTCGAAGAAGTTTTTTTTTTCTTTCCTTTTCAGTTTGGGCTTAGCTCACTTGTCACTCTGTGGGATATTGTCCTTACACTACACCCGAAGTTCTGTCGTAAGGCCGTTAAATGATTTTGCGGTGATTTGTGATTCACATTTTGGCAGCTCCTGCTGCTGTTGTTGTTGCGGTCTTTTGAGTCATTTATATGACATGCTTTTGGGACCCTTTTTACTACTGTCAAGGTCATAATTATGGGTAGAGAAGTCTTGGAATTTTACTTATCGAGATTATCAATATAGCAGTTGGAGTAATATCATTAGGGAAAGTAGTTAAAAAATTTCAGAAAATGGGAGGAGGGCAAAGGGTTAAGAGTTGAATACTTGAATACATAATCAAATTTCTTTGTCTGCAAGGGTATTAAAAAGTTGTTCTCATCTCTATAAATCATTTAATCAAAATATGTTAAACAAAAATTCCACAGCGATAACTGTTTATAGATTTTTAGATATACAAACGAAAATCAATGTCTTATACTACATGAAAAGTAAGAAGAAAAATAAATAGAATAAAGAATAAACATAAATAAATGAAATACAAATTACAATATATAGATAAATTTATTTATACGTGGAACGAATTGTTCTGACAAGGTCTCATAACATTATTGTTGTTCTTATCTATTAGAATTGTAAATAAACCAACTTTTGTCTTAGCTGCGTGCCACTTTATATTTAGTCAAGGATAAATAAAATTTAATTGCTTTGCATAGGCATTTTATGACCTCTTCCGCCCCAGGGCAACGAATCCCTTCTTAGAGTCAGAAAATTCAGTTGTTCAAATGCTGCGGAGAATGGAAGTTTGACTGAATGCCTTCGAATGATAGAATATTTTTAAATACACTGAGAGGGAGGATGCAGGAGTTATGTTTTTGAACTAAGCTCAAAGATTGTTGGTATTTAGTCAACGTCAATGTTCATATAAAATTAAAATGTTTTAAAAATGTGTTAATATCATACTAATGTCTATTGCAATTGCTATCACTCAGTCTAGACTCTCTGCGCAGTTTTAGGTCAAATTTAGTACACACAAAAACGCCAGGCATATGGAAATTGTTTTCCAAATTGAATTTCACTGATAAATTGTGTTTGTTAGCAGCTGCAGTGCTTCATTTTGACCAAGTTCCGCTGCGGAACTTTGCCATCTTGGCTGGAGAGCTACATTGAACTGGTTCATAATCCGCCTGCAACCGGTTACAGTTGCATGTGTTGAGAATTTGCTATTTTGCTATTTTGCTAATTTGCTTGAAAATGAATCACATTATTATTATTATTATTATTACCATTATTATGAATGTGGAGGAAAACTATTGCATGCCCAGCCAGAGCAACACATCGCAATTGTCTCTGCGCGTGTGGCTATCGATTCGGCCTGGCCCTAAGGTCAAAGTTTGCTTAATTTGAATTTGGCTTTCAATTCATATGCATATATTTATTTATCGATCTGTTCATATAGTAACACACAGCTGCGGCATATAGTATGTGCAGTCGAATGCATTTCTGAAATGCATTTTGAATATCTATTTTTTTTTTTTTTTTTGCTGCCACAAAGACAAACATTTTCTTGGTAAGCGTCCAAAAAATAAATCCGTCTATTGACCATAAAGAAATGGCGTTTTGAATATTAAAATTGCATTTTGTATACCCTAGAGCCGTTAAGTGTCTAAGAAAGGTAATAACTACCAAATGGATAAGATAAAGAAATTATCTATTTTCAAGTTTGTACGTGAGAAATAAAGGAAAAAAAAAGAAATACGAAAATATTCTATATATAGGCATATTCTTCAGTTTCATTTACGTCTGTTCGACTGTCTAAAAATTAACCACAAAGATGAACAGATCGTCAGAGGCTGAATACACATTTACTCAAACTAACGAAATAGAACTTGATCATATAATGACCAATTTATATTATACTTCCTTTCAGTACAGAGTATCTAGCAACTACATATAACCCACTTTCTCGTCTGACCTTTAAATGTTTTCTTTTTGGCCATTTCAAACCTGAACTTGAATTTGACGCAGTCTGGAGGCATGGCCAACGGCTACAGACGACTAAATTCTGTTCAAAAATATTTGCAATTTATATGAAAACTGAAAAAAAAAAAAAAAACAAAACAAATTGTGAATGCAAAAACCAAAAGTCAAAGTTAATATTCAACAGTTGAACGGATACGTCAATTCCATTTAGCGCTCAAGTACTGCCCCCAGGTGTCATATCACGGACCATAATTCCATAAATTATTATCGACAGCAGTCAATATTTATGTGCCAAAAGCGAACTTTATGAAAATTATTTCGGAAATCCATTCACAAATGTCAGTTGAGTATATTAGTTTTGTGCAATGCCCGTCTTGCTACCCGTTTCTCTGAAAGTTCAAAGAGATATAGTGAATGAGGCATGGCAAGTCGGATAAAATTGTATCGTGTACAATTTCACAGCTAGAAACTAAAAAAATAAAGCTAAAAATGGATCTGGAGTATTATGCAGTCGATAACGCCCGGCTAAAACGTTCTTATTTATGTATTTTTATTGTGCTTAATAATTAAAGCCGATTAAGCTTAAGGCAAAGAAATTTTTACTTTTTAAAGCAATATTTTTATAGCACTTGAGAATAATTTTCCAGTTTAAATTTGTAGGCATTTCATTAATACACTTACGCTTGGCTGTCAAGGTCACAGATTTTGTGTGTTGTGTGGCCTTTAGCCACTGTGTTACATAATTCACTCGGTTTGCAAACATCCTTGCTATGCGCTCATGGTGCTTTTTGAATTGCTGAAATTCTAGTAACATTATCGTTTACTCTGGCCTCTTAAGTTCTTAAACTATTTAATTGGATGCAATTAGTTCCATCTGAAATGAATTTATTTTACACTGAACTCTGTTGTTCAATTATTAAGTTAGCCATAAGCCGTTTAGCGACTTTGATTACCGCTCTAGGGCGATTAAGTGGTTAGTTAACGTTTGCATAGAAGTCACTGAGCTTGAAAATGTTTTCAGTTGGTTGTGGCCCCGCCATGCCGCTCATTGACGGACTCTCTGAATTGACTTGGGGGGTAAATCAATTTAGAATACGCCGATGGCCGATGTGACGCACGCGCCTATTGTTTAAATTGAAAATAGGAACTACAATCTGAAGAGGGGTTAGGTTTATTTAATGTAAACGGAAAGTTTTTGACGCATATTGATTTCATATTTCATATCGTATTTCGGGATTGATTACTAAATTTCAAAGACAGGCCACGAGTTAGTGGAAATTTCATTAGATGAGACGGACAAGACTTAATTGAGATATAAAAGACCTCGTTGTAGGACTCCAATTGAGACTTCGACAACAAGAATCAGACTCAAATTCTGGTTCAGCTGAAGACATTTTTTTAAATAGAGAGATGTATCAGAAATATTTCCATCTATTATTTATGTTTGATATGATATATGAATCGAATTAAAATAATTTGTTATAACACTTCTTAAGTTGCTTCTTTTTATTTTCAATCTGGATGAAAGTCTATTTGACTCAACGAGATCCACTGTAAAACTGAAGTCAGACTTAAACGATGATAGGCAATTAACATAAAGACTTTAAATGAAATCGATTGACACTTAACATAGAGGTAGGTACCTATCGATATACGATTTATACAATTAACATAAAAGCTTTGCATTATAGAAATGCTTTTTGATTAGCACACCAATAAGAATGTTCTAGTAAGGAATTTTCGACTGGAAGATACCCTGAGCTTCAGGTTTAAGGCCTCAGCCAACCAAGTCTTCGCTTGCAGCCATGTTGTTTTCTTGAGTATACACATTTTCGAAAAGATAAAGCTATCAGAATGATTTATTTGGTCTATGTTTGTATATACTTAAGATGAATTTATATGCCAAATTAAATGTGGGTCCAAAGATTATGAGATATTATTATAATTAGCCCCCGTATACCCATAAACTATAGCTTATCACTTGACTGTGGCGACAATAATAAATCATATTTGACGGGCAACACTCTGAAAAGTAAACAACTGTAATATTTTTGCAAACGAATTCCACTTTCAATTGATAAAAATTGCATAAATATTGGGCTGAAGGCGACAACAGCGGGAGGCTCTGTCACTCGATGTTGCCCTTCAATTGAGTGCATCTTGTCATTGCACTTGACTGCAGCCAGTCGATGCATCAATTACTGTGGCACATAGTATTCTAATTATACGATCTTTCGCGCTTTATCTGTCTGTGGCGGCATCTTGATGGATAAGCGACTGTAATGGAAGCGCGTGTTGATAGCGGTAATTGTCTGCTATCAGCCGCTATTTTTGCGTCCAATTTAAATCTCCCGCTATCAGCATCCATGAGAAACGAAAAGACTTTAATTTGTTTAATTTTTTACTTGTATTATAACGGCAATTAGCATGGTCTATCATGGCGCTAAGTGCACTGGATCTATCCAGTTAAAAGTTCAAATATTTACTCGACATCTGCAAATAAGATTTTCAACATCTTCAAGTGGAATACTTGCGATACGATTAGCGCCCAACGTCACATTGTCAATTAACAATGGAAATTCAAAAATTTAGAGGTGTGTACAAAAATGTTACTCAACTTTGGACTAACTTAACAGAAATATCATTCATTGGGGCTGTAATATGAGTTTTTTAAATTTTATTTATATCAATTTTCCATTAGTCGTAATACGAAAAAGATTCACGTTATCGAAAATTCAAGACAAATATTATTTTTAACATATTTAAGAAAATTATATTTATTAAATAGCATAGAAACATTTTAAAGAAATTTTTTAGTTTTCATTTTAAAAGTTAGAGAAAATTCAAGGACTTTAATAAAAGTATTTCCTATCCCTAGAACTTTTCCCCAATATTCGCTCAGCACGGAATAGACCTAGATCCATATTTAAGCCTCTATCTGATAAATCATAAGCCATTCCCAAGATTGTATTTCTTTATATATTGATATACGATATCTCAGTGGTATTTCAGGCTTGGCTTTCACTTCCATTTCTTACAGCTGAAAACGAACAGTATATTTGATTACAATTGATATCTGATATACCTATATATATGCTTAAGCACACAAAGAGCGAGAGAATGAATTGGTTGTACTTTTGGCTCTGCGTGATTTTAGCACATTTTCTTATTGTTTGGCATTTTTTTATTGATTGGTTTGCCTTTTAATGTTCTCTGTGCAAAGATTCGCTTAAAATGTGGAAGTTTTCATGCTAAGTGAATTTACTGGGTTTTAACCAGTTTAAGTTGGTTATTGCGGCAGGTCGGTCGATAGGCTATTGCCCATAGATAATCAATTCGATTAGGATAGGTTAGGTAGGAAGCGTGCTTGAAATATAAATGAAGTGATTTAGCTGTTAGGAATTTTTTTAGATGCACATAGAGTGAAGTCACATTTTTGAATGAATTCAAGGATTCAAGGAACTCCTGGCTGCCGTTGTTTGTCTAAATAATGTCCATAATATATAATGTATATATATTGTATATGTGTATTTGTAGAAGGACCCACGGGTCGCTTAAGCAAACTCGTTTGACATTTTGTTTAATCTTCTACTTACAGACACTCGCCAAATTGAGTTCAACTAGGCGGCAAGAAACGGTATAGCAAAGCACAAACACCCACACACACACGCCAAGTAAACACACATACACACATAGTGTATATTATGCCCGCAGAAATCAATAACTCTGCCGTATACCGAGTTCAAGTCGTAAACAACATAAATCAACAACAAAAGGCCGGAGCATGAGTGGCCGGACGGAAAAGGATTACGACAGTGCGACGCCAGCGTTGCAGCAACAAATGAACCTCGCCCGCCGCGCCTGCTGGAGCAGCTGCGCAAGCACAGCAGCTCCTCCCACTCCCACTCCCACTCACACGCGCAGCGCCGACTCC
The DNA here is from genome assembly GCF_054131065.1 of Drosophila arizonae. NCBI lineage: Eukaryota > Metazoa > Arthropoda > Insecta > Diptera > Drosophilidae > Drosophila > Drosophila arizonae. The sequence continues at coordinate 12,080,399 of NC_142923.1, read as the reverse complement.
AATTCCAATTCCAGTTATCGCCTTGGTGCTATAAAAACTCAATTGCGCGAGAGAACAGCTTGCCAGGCAGTGAATCGAATGGCTCGAAATCAAAGCGTGCACCACTTGGCTGCACCACCAGCAATCGCACCACCGAGTGAGCCGCCATCAGCAGCAGCCACAAAAATGTGTAAATACAGTGACAGTGGCAGCTGGCAGCGGCAACTGTTGCTTCTGTTATGCGGCATTTGTTTGCTCTTGGGCAGCATCGAGGCGCGTCCCAATATGAGTGCAGCCAGCAGCTCCAGTTCCAGTTCCAGCTCCAGCTCCAGCTCCAGCTCCACAATGAAGCCGGCGGATTCCCTCCCACAGCTAAACGTAAGTTTCAATACTTTTTTGATACGTTTGGGGTTATCCTAGAATATCGGACTGTTATTGTTATGAGAGAGGTTTGGTCGACTCACTGCCAATTTCAATAAATTTTTAATTCAAATAGTAGATTTTTTTTTTTTCAATTTTATATGTTTAACTATCTGTCATTATTCTTGAGATTATTGTCGCCAATTAAAGGAAATAAAAAGTACTCTGAACGACCCTAAATTCTGGTTAAAAATAAAAGTTTTTTTTTTTAACAGCACAAATTAAATAAATATTTATTGCAAAACTAAGCAATACACATTTATTTCTCAGGATTAGGGATCAAGCAGAGTATCCTTTGTCGCCTTTGTTGGCTTAGTAGCTTGCTAACATTACTATCCACTTAATCTGTTAATTTTTTTATTCAACTCATCAAGGACCCTTTGCAGGATTCCTCATAAGCTTTTCAAGTACTCTTCTACATTGATAGTGATTAGAATATTTATTCTCCATTCGTCAGAATCTCGAAGACTCGCCAAACGCTCTTTATTTAATTAGAAATCCATAATTATCGAATCATTTTATATTTTATATAAATTTTAGTGTATAGAAAATTCATAGCTTAACTACAAATCAAAATCATCCCCTTCCATATCCTTCAATTCAATTGCTGCTGTTTAACTTACCTTACTTCATTTTAACTTTGTTGTTTCCCTCATTCCTACCGCATGAAATCAAGTCATTTATAATTTATGAGCTGCCATTTGATTCCAACTGCTTTTAAATTGATTTCAATTGGATTTTGACTGCTGTCAATTTGGTTAGTTAAATGTAATGGAGTATGAGAAACCTTTAACTGGCCTACTTAAATAACTTCGATTCCCTTCGAGTAGGCCAGTTAAAGGTTTCTCATTTCCGTCGGAAATTTTCCTGAATTTTTTAAATAATAAAAATTTAATTAGTTACATTGACTGCTTTCTTGCCCTATTCAACGACTGCGCAAAAAAAAAAAAAATGGCTTTAATTATGATAATTGGCCAAGTTGAAGAATTGCAAAACGCTGGAAATGCCTTATGTCATGAGTTATTAACAAATGTGTCGGCTGACGTCAATGGCTGACAGTCTGAATGGACGGACAACCGACTGAAGATATAGTCTATGATAGATACGACTGTACAGCCTTAAGAGATAATTGTAGTTTGTAATATGACAGGGATTACTTTGGCTGATTGTTCCACTTAGTTAGTTAGTTGAGTGACACAAAGATAAATGTATTTGATGTTGTGATATAAGAACTCACAATTTAGCGAGGGATTAGAATGTGATACAGAAATTATAAAAATTAAATGGATTATAAGAAACTTTAGTGGTTTATAAATTTGAGTCTGAACAATAAAAGTAAATAACGGCACTGACCTATAACAACATATCGTGAACTGAAATATCAAGCGACATATGATAAATTATTTATAAGAATTCATTCATGAATTTTTCCGTTGGGTGAATCACCCTTCAATTAACTGTCTAGCTGCTCGATAAAGTCCTTTCGACATTATTTGACATTATTTATGGACAATTACCGATATGTGTACCGAATTCGACCTGATAAAAGCGAATCAATTACAGTGGCGCCCTGGCCAATGATTACATTTATGCTTATATCCTTTCGCCCCAACACGTTTAGCTGGCACAGACGACAACGACGTCGTCGTCGTTGGCTGCGTCAACGGCGCTCCCGCCACCTCTGCCTCTTCCCCACGCCGCACACCTGAAAGCAGACACTCACGGCGAGAAGGACCTGTTCGATGTGTCGCTCGACGATGAGGAAGAGGAGGGACATCATCACACGGAACGCTATCCGCTCTCCCAAGTGGATTTTGCACGGGTCAAGACGCCGTTCATAATTGGCATTTGGATACTGTCAGCGAGCATTGCCAAAATCGGTAAGTATATATGCTTAGTACCTACAATATACCCATATTTATGTATATAGTATGTAACTCTAGTTGCTGTGTCTGTGTGGGGGCGTGGCTGTAGGCTGGCAGCGGTTGCCAGGACAGCAAAATCAATATGTTTTATATAACGTTGGCCCTACCGCTGTCACTGACATGCAGATTTACGTCAAATTGTAAGCGTGTGTGTGTGTGGGTGTGTGTGAGTGCCTGTATTGATGTGTGAGTGTACAGCCCTGTCCCAGCTGAAGGACATTGCATAAGCGCCAGCCAAGTGCGCAACAAGCACAACGAAAACCTTGACACTGCCCCCTAAAAAGCAACCCCCAAAAAAAATGTAATTCAATCCCTGCGCCAACCCTCAAACCGTAGCCCAAACATCAGCCCCAGGAGCAACAATTTACTGATTGCATAAACCATTCTGGCTGCAATCTCGATGCCGACCTACCACACCTCCCGCCCGTCGACCCCATCGCGCTCTTGACTTTGTAATCTGCTTGGCTTGCTCTTGCAGCCGATTTAAACCTTGACTGGTTTTTGTTGTTTTTTTTTTTTTTTTTAATATTTTATTCGCTTTTGCACAAAAGTCCATTTGCTGAAGGCCATCAAATATGCGCCCGAAAGGCACACGCAGCTAAACAACTCACCCACCCATCCATTGTTAGCCTCTTTTTATAGACAACTCCCCGCTGCTCCGCATTGGCAACACAAGTGACCAGAGCGACTTAAACGCTTATAAGAAACATTTTCAAAATGATGCCAAAATTATGCAGAAGTTAATTAAATTAAAGTCTCACTTTAGCTTGATGAAATTTTTGGGGAAATTGCAACCACGGGTTCTATATAGATTTTTAATAGAGAGAACGATAAATAAAATAATATTAGGTTACTATAACATATATTAAAATTATAATAAAATAAAACTAGTAATAGAAACATTCATATAAGGTATATTCTGCATTCGTCTCGACAATAATAAATAATATTCAAATCTAATCATTAATTAGAATGAAAATAATTTGAGATATATAAAATATAATGGAATATATTTGATTTTAAATTATGTCTTTACTAATTTTGTTCTACAACTCTTACAAATTTATTTGCGCATATTTGTGTTGAAGTGCCTTAAGTGTCTTGTTTTATGTAGCAGAGTGTACTATAGTACTATAGTACTATAGTAGTATAGTCGTCAGTATAGACATTGACCCAAATACAGAAATCAACAATAAACAAAGTGTATATTTGCGAGGTATATGGGAGGGGATCTGATGGCGAAATTTCCATGTAAATGGGCCTTTGTTGAAATGGAAATGGCTATTGTCTCGCTTTTTATAGTCAGTGTAACTTCAGCAAAAGTATTTGTAAGCCACGCCCTCGTCAACGCCCCAACTACTCTGATATGTGCATATGTAAATACATGAGTATTGTGAGGCCCATGTCAAGTTTTCTTTTTTTCGCATTTTAAACTTATATTTGTTTTTCTCTTTACATTTCAGGTTTTCACATGACACCCAAGTTGCATCTGATATTTCCGGAATCCTGCCTGCTGATTGTCGTGGGCGTGGTAATAGGCGTTGTGCTCTACTTTTGCACGGATGTTGCCGTTTCCCCACTCACGCCGAACACGTTCTTCTTCTACATGCTGCCGCCGATAATTCTGGATGCGGGCTACTTTATGCCGAATCGCATGTTCTTCGACAACCTGGGCACCATCCTGCTAATGGCCGTCGTCGGCACCATCTTCAATGTGGCCACAATTGGTAAGCGTATCCAATGAATTGATTTCCATTGAAGTTGCGTCATCGTCATCGTCATCGTTATCGCATCTGTGCCGCCAATTGAGTGGAACGCGACCCTTAAGTGTGTTGAAATTGAAGTGGTTGCTCAGCCATGACTGCACCACTTGATGGTGGATCACACTCATCCATTACGCGCGAAAGCTTAATTCATTTGCCCTCTCATGGAGCCTAACAATAAGCATAGATAGTTTGAGTGGAGGGATCTTGGGGTACTTGGTAATACTTGGTACTTGGTACTTGGTAATAGTTAAAATGTTGGATAGATAAAATATGAATATGTGTATAAGTAAATATTTTCACAAAGGTAAACTTTAATCTCTTAAAAATTATATAGTTATTCCATTCCCAAATTATCAATTCAGATTTTCATATAAACCTGCTTTAAACCTTTTCGGAATGTTAAACTGAACACATTTGGGAATTCAAAGTAAATGAGCGTTGCCAAGGAAATATTAATGTTAAATATTAACTATTTAGTAGCTATATACCATATTAATGTATATAGCCACTAAAACCAGAATATAAAATTAATAATACGATGTCAGTGCAGCCAGCGTAGCGTTAACTCTCAACATTTCAATTGCAATTTTCACACGCCGACACAGTCAGCAAAATTAGTGGGTACATACATACATATGTGGAGCATTACACAGAGCACATTACAATGGCGACACGCTTGTTACACACACACACACACACACATCGAAATTCGTGGCACGCGAACAACAAACATTGTTGTCCAAGGGCAGGGCAATATGAGCATGGAACGGAGAGTGACTGCGCAGGGTTGTGGGGGGAGGGAACAGTTGTAGATGACCGTTTAGACGTGATTTATGCCAAATGTGGCACCGCACGGGATTGATGTGAATGTGTGCATGCATATACACATAGATAGACACATACATACATACAGATACAGATACATGCCTGTATCTAGGGTAATTTTTGAGGAAACGAGATTTAATGATGAAGGCACGAGGCAGTACGCTCAGTCGGCTCACATCCCCACAAAGTGATTTTAATGAAATATAAGCAAATATTTACAGATCTGAGAGACTTTGTTACACCTAAATGTTGACAAATGTTAGATAAAACCCACACTGAAACTCATATTAAATGTAGTGTTTCCTTGAGTAAGTTGAAATTTAAGATTTTTGTTGGTGTCTTGTTGAGATTTTATTACGCGTACTTTTCCAAGTATTTTACTGTTGGTGCTACCAGGGTTTTTACTGATATACAAAGCTGCTAGATATTGTTACAAATGTTAGATATGACCAACTTTGAAACTCAAGTTTAAATTTAAGATTTTCATTGCTGATTTGTTGAGGTTGTTTTGCACGGTCTTTTTCGAGTATTATTCTACAGCAACTGTATTTCTACTGCTATATACATATATACTTCTAAGTATATGCTGCTATTACTTTTTCTGCAGAGCTACAACGTACCTTTACTTTTCCTCCTATTGGCTTGTTAAAACCAAATTACTACTTTTACTTCTCCTGCTCTTTTTTATGAATAACTGCAACTAGCTGTTCCTGCCCTTTCACAAAATAGCTACTGCTTTTCAATTATCAATTGCTCTAAATTCAACCTGTGTGTGCATTATCTCATCAAATAACCCAATATTAATACAGCGTATTCCCATTTCAATTGCATTAGAAGAACTCAGTTTAATTAAGTGTGCGCACACGTGCCGACGTGTGCAACTGACAATGCAATAAATTAAAAAAAGAAGAAGCAGAGAATAGCAATAGCTGAGTGTAGAGATTCATGCCCGTCCTTGCATTGCAGGTGGCTCGCTTTATGCGTGTGGCGTGATGGGCATCTTTGGCGATGAGACGCCCAAGCTATTGGATGTCTTTCTGTTTGCGTCGCTTATTTCCGCCGTGGATCCGGTGGCCGTCCTTGCCGTCTTCGAGGAAATACACGTCAACGAGATCCTCTACATTGTTGTCTTCGGCGAGTCCCTGCTAAACGATGCCGTTACGGTAAGTACAGTTGCTTTTATTGGGTGATTCGCCTGAAGCTTTTACAAGCCCATCAAATCATCGTTTAAGCCACGAAGCAGTTCCTCTCGAAATGCAACTACCGATTGTTACTAGCTGGCTATACTATATACATTCGTTTGATATGCTCTTGCAGGTTGTCATGTACCACATGATGGAAGTCTATAACGAAATTGGATTGCCGCACATAATGGCGCAGGACATTGCCAGCGGCGTTGGCTCCTTTTTCGTTGTGGCTCTGGGAGGCACTGCCATAGGTAATATATACATAAGTTGAACGTATCGAATATATACTATAGATGTATGCGTAGAATGAAGACATATTCATACAGCTGTAGTTCATTATAAATGCATATTCAGATTGATGTATATTATATAAATAATAATAAACATATAAGAGTGCTCTTAGGAGACATCTAGAGCCCTGCGGACATTTCTAGGATTTTTATCCCATTTTAAGTTATACTGTATGTCTACTAGATCTAGATTTATATTCAAATATGTTTTTATATCCTTATTCAATTCATATTCTATTTGTATTTTGTTTATTTTCCCTACTCAGGCATCATTTGGGGCTTCCTAACCGGTCTGGTAACACGATTTACGGATCATGTGCGTGTCATAGAGCCCATATTTATATTTGTTATGGCCTATCTTGCGTATCTAAATGCGGAAATCTTTCATATGAGCGGTATTCTAGCGTAAGTATGATCTAAATAAAACTAATATAAATATTAGTATATTTCAATATTTCTACATTTCTCTTTTTCTCTCTCTCTCTCTGTTTCTCTCTGGCTCTCTCTTGCTGTATTGTGCAGCATTACCTTCTGTGGCATTACAATGAAGAACTATGTGGAATCGAATATCTCTCAGAAATCGCACACGACCGTTAAATATGCCCTGAAAATGTTATCCAGCTCGGCGGAGACAATTATCTTTATGTTCCTAGGCGTGGCGACAGTCAATAACATGCACGTGTGGAATACGTGGTTTGTGGTGCTAACCATTACCTTCTGCTCCGTTTTTCGTGTTATCGGTGGGTGATCTATTTACTCTTCCAAATGTCCATTGCTGAAATCATTCTATTCCTGCCCAGGTGTGATTATACTGTCGGCCATTGCCAATCGTTTTCGACTGCACAAATTGTCGCGGGTGGATCAGTTCGTCATGTCGTATGGCGGTCTACGTGGCGCTGTTGCCTTTGCTCTCGTGCTGCTCGTCGATGAGAAGGTGGTCAAGCATAAGAATATGTTTGTGACCACAACCATAGCTGTGATCTACTTTACGGTGTTTCTGCAAGGCATCACCATAAAACCGCTCGTCAAGATACTAAATGTGAAGCGAGCCAACAAACGTAAACCCTCCATGAACGAACGCATACACGAACGTGTAAGTTGGACATGCATGTTAATTATTTAGCTGGTAGTTAGAAATGTTATCTGTATGAAGGATATACATTTATACTCCTGATTAAACCTAGCTAATCTACACTAATTATTTTGTTTATTTCTTTAGTTCATGGACCACTTGATGGCTGGCATTGAGGATATTGTGGGCAAGACAGGCAACTACAATGTGCGTGATAAGTTCAAGCGTTTCGACAATCGCTTCATACGCCCACTGCTGATCAGAGATCTGAAGGTAAAATAATCCTAACCAGATTATATCTCGATTTATTTAAACTCTCTCTCTATCTCTGTCTGTTTTACTCTGCAGGGCGCTGAACCAAAGATTATTGAGACATACTCCAAGCTGACCATGCGCGATGCCATGGAGGTGATGCGTCGCAATCCTTCGACAATTGGCCAGATGACGGGCACCGAGTCGATGAGTGCACTGTTTAGGAATTATACCAATAATTATATTGGGGGCAGGTGGGCACCGCCAACCATATACACCACCTGGTAAACGAATTTTGGATAATCGATAAACAATAATCGATAACGATAACGATAACGATAACAATAGACGTACAATGCATGTATGCAACAAATTAAACAACAAAACTTTTGTAGTCCTTTCTTAGCATGAACAGCACAAACAATTTGATTGGCTCCTAATTTGTACACTCAATAATACTTCTGTCTCTCTCTCACTCTTACACGATTATTCTCTATATATTACTTTTGCATATCTAAAATTCGTTTATCTGTATCTTTAGTTAATATTTGGTAGTGTTATATGTACATACATATAAGAACTTTATTTTATTGCCTTCTAATCTCTTGAATCGCACAGTCCAAGCTTAACAAATCTGGATAACTCGTGCTCCCACAACCTCGACATGGCTGAACTGGACTATAATCCATCGAAAAAGGATTTGACTGATGCCAAGATACATCACTTGCTCGCCGAAGAACTAAAGCCCTATCGAAGGGTATGTATACCGATAACGAAAGAACAACATTCAGCATTTCAGCATAATAATCGATTTTTGTTTGGTTTTCTATGATATAGCAGTACCAGTTTTATCGACTACTACTATATACCTTATAGCATTTTCACATACACATATAGACACACACACACAGCCCAAGTTCTTAAATACTAATCCAATATATGATATATATATCACGATTCTAATCGATCTCACCAAAAATACTTGACGCCTAGTAGACGTATTTGTATATTATGCTTTCACCTTAGTTTCCTTTTTGGGCATTTGGTTTTGAGACACGCTTCTCTCTATCTCTCTCTCTCTCTCGCTCTCTTTCTCTCAATATATATAAATATCTATATTTATCTATCTCTCACACATACTCTCTATTTACATATACTGATTATATCTATATATTTAGATATATTTGTAATTAATCGTTTGTTTGATTTCTTCCCGTTGTTACGAACTCAACTTCGACTTCAACTTCTCGTCAACGTCACGTATTCAACTAAATCAAAAAAAAAAAAAAAAAAACAAAAAATATATCCAAAAACTACTTCAAATTTTTGTGTGCTTTGAAAATTATTTACGAAACTGTACAAAAATATTCAAATATTTTCGTAATGAAAGGCTTCCATACAAATGGTACGAATAAATTGGTTCAAACTGATTTAAGAGTTTTATGTTTAATTTTTAGTTTCGTTTTCTTAACAAATTTTTATAACCATTTCAATTAAAACTAATTTTTTTCTGTATATGTTACACTCTTTGTGAGTCTGTACGAATGACCACAAAACGTTTTTGTAATGCATATAATTAATTATATTAATTATACTAATTAACTAATCAACAGTTTCTAGTAATTGTCTTTATGTATTTTAATTGGTGTCTATATGAAAACAAATGCAAAAAACAGTCTTTAAATAATCGTATTTATAAACAAATTTTCTCTTAATGACAAAAATAATTGTCACATTTTATATAAATATACATGAGTACATATATGTATACTTAAATCCAATTTGATAAAGCTCTAAAATCAAATTTGATATGTTATTTTTATTTTTTTTTTAATTTTTACATTCATTGTACATGAAACAAGCTAAAAGTAAAGGTGGTTAGATATAGATAGACTCAATAGAATTTAAAAGTGATTCCGATAGAATCTAACTAAAAGAGATATGGAAATCTTTAAATATTTTCTTATAATAAACAGAAACAAAAAGATTTTTGATAAATTAGAAGATGTATAAAATTAAAAAATATACATATATAAAAAAATTTAAAAAAATAGAACAAATACTTGACATTTTTTATTAGATTATTTTTACCATAGTATTTCAAATTTCGTTAACAAAATTTGTTATTTAATTGAAAGTCTTACTTAATTTTACACTGAATTAAGTAAGGGGTTCGGCTCCGGCGCAAATATTTTTATAAAATTTTATTTTATTATTTATCACTTTTCACTTACGAAAATAATATGATTAACCTTCCACTTTTGCAAGATACTTATAACACTTACCGTTTAGTAATATATATTCATATATAATCATAGTTGTTGTGTTGCAATTTATATCCTTCTAATATTATATATCTGTATACTCTTTTCAAAATATACATTAGTGCTTGAAACAAATGAATATGTATGAGGTCTGTTCAATATTTATCTGCTTTGTCCCTTTCAACCGATGTATAAAAATTTTTGTGGCCTGTTTATAGTTCTTTTTAGAAACAGAAAAAAACATTAAAGGCCTGAGAAATCTAGAACATTATTAGTGTCCCCATGTTAGGTTCTCAAAGCCAAAGCAATTGCAAACGTGAAAGTTATACAAATATGGAATATTCAAACTTGCCGCCATAACTGAGTGACCTAAGAATATATAATATAATATAATATATTTATTTGTTTTATTATATACAAAATATGTGAAAATATGTATACTGCGTATGCGTTTATTATTGGAAAGAGTATTCGTGTTTCGGCTGATCCGAAGTTAACCCTCAATTGTTGCGCCCAAATGCACCGTCCTTGATAACTATATAAATATATATACATATACATATATATAAATGTATTATTCAGATGGCGTAATCTCTATATATATTCTGTACAAATGTTATGCGACCTTTTTACACCGTAATCAATTGTTGTTTTTGTTAGTTCTCAGCAAATTAAAATAATAAATTTTTCTTTATGTAAAATAAATGTTGAGCATTGCCCCGACGCTAGTTAATCCTTTTAACGAATTCTATATATATATACATATATCACTTAAGAACACTACATGTTCGTATATGTCTGATCTTGCATTAAATGTGCTTTCGTCATATTCCTTACAGCACCGTCGTCTTAGTTATAGCCGACACGCAGTAGATGACAGAGATTTGTCCACACAGGTGAGTTCATGAAAACACTTTGACAAATCTCTGAGAGCACCTATAGAGTACTGTCTCACATATATATTTATTTAATTTATATAAATATATGATTTCTATGCATATATCATTTTAGGTCAATTATAAAATGCAAATGAATTTCCGTCGCATGTTCAACGATCGCAAACATCACAAGCGCAGCAAACGTGGCGCCAGCAATAAGGTAAGGAGAGATCTTTGTTTTAATGTTGTAAATTAGAATTTAATATATACTTATGCTCTCTGCAGGAGACCAAGGAGAATGTTAAACAGAATCATGTCTCCTTCCATGATTTCCAGCAGAACGGCACCGCGAAGCAGCTCTCCAATGGTACGAATACGCATCCGAGTTCAAACCATTCACGCAAAAAATCTTACAGAAAAAGACATACTCACAATTCACTTAACAAATATCGTAGATTAGACATAGGTAAATGCCGCTAAATGAATACAGAAATTAAATATTTAAAAAACAATGAAAACAAACTAATTCCTCCAATTTGTAGTAGCATCTGTAGAGAGTTATAATCAAAATTGAAAATTATCAGTTGATTATCTGGACTGTAGCTGTGTCCCAGATATAATCTGAACGTTTAAGTAGAGTTTATTTCGATTTTTATAATTTGATCAACATCAATACAATCTATCCAAGTCTAGCTATACATAACCTGCACCTCATTATATTTAAGTTTTTTTTATGCATTTCTAATAAGCATGCGGAGGGCTCGTAAAATATAATACAAAAATATTTCAACTTTGCAGTAAATTTTTCCACATATCAATTTTACGAACCCTTTCTTACATAATGCATCACGTTTTGTTATTAATATATTTTTTTTTTTTACAAAATTCATTTAAAGAACAATTGGTTACTAATTCTAAATACCCAAAAAATCTTCTTTTTTTTTTCTTCCTCCTACGACACACGCCATCCTTCCCGATGTCTACCAACAAAAACAATTGGTTGAAACTAAAAAAACTGTTAAAAAAAAATTGTTTTGCACATTTAACAACACTGACCACACGCACTCACCAAAAACAAATCCATTTTGTATTTAACAACTCCATCCATGATATATATAATCTTGTGATATTATATCATCTAAAGACTATATTAACGATGTGCTTAATGAAACAGCCGAGGATTGCCAACAAAATCCGAATGAGATCAATGTCATTGGACCCAGCGACGATTGGGACGATGGTCTAACATTCACAGCAAAATCATCACGTAAGTTCCATTTGCTTCTATATGTTTCATATCTTTGTGTTCCATATATCGTCAACTAATTCGTGTAAGCGATATGCCATATAGGGCTATTGGTGGCCGGCCAATGCATTGCCTTATAAGAGTTATGATTTCAAAGTTTCTCTTTTGCTCAACCGAATCTAGCGATCTGTATGATCTATGCTCTCGATCGGTGGTTATATAGCTATAACCGATTTGTGTTCTTCTTCTTTATTCCTTTTAAGTTTTTTCGTTTTCAATCTGAGCAACTGACTACACAAAAATGCCATCAAGTATTTCATTTGATCCTATAACAAAATGGGCCTTACGCCAGACTTGATCTATATGATTTTACACAGTCCGACACAACTGCTTAAAGTACAGTAAAAATAGTTCCGGAAGGCTATGAACATTTTGTACAATTTGCTCTAGTTGTTTATTATATCTAGTAGCCGGTGTTGTTTCGCTGTTAAAATCTAGATGAAAAGTTGTATAGTTTTTTATACTCTCCCACACTTTAGTGACACATGAACCAACTCAAATGATAACAGATAAACTCTAGAGCCAAAGCTCTATCAACTTTTTTTATTTTTATTTTTTTATTTTATTTTATTTTTTTTTTTTTTTTTTTGACCACCTAACATTGTCCTTAAACGCGTAATCTTTGGCTAGTACCTAAAATAAATAAACTAAAAGCTATAACGACAATATTTCTATATATATTTTTTTATCCCTATTTTATGCCTATCCAATTTCATTTGATTTGACATACCAATATGTTGCTCGATATATCCGTATATATCCGTATATTAGCTGACTCGGATCGCGCCAATAATAACTCTCTGATAGCGCATATACAAAACCTGCCCGGTTTTGATGCATCTAAAGCGCGCATCGTTCAGCACTATGCGCCCAAACTTGAGGACGGTCCTCAGCCAGAACTAGACTCGCCCGATCCACCAGTTGGACCCACAGCGGCCGAACTGATCCTGCCCTGGCGACGGGATCGTTCATACCAGAGCATTGGTAAACAATATCAACGAGAATCAAACAATAACAAAAACCACCAAAAATATCTATAATTATATGAAAAAGAACCTTTGGATATACAAACTATGTATATTCAATCTCATATTTAGCGACATTCCATGTCTTCCATTATCCCTACATCTATGATATGCATAAACATTTGTAGATCATCCGCTTAGGCTTGACCCACACGAATATCTCTCAAGTTCCTCATCTAAATTCTATAGAGAAAATATATATACAAAATATTGCCAGTATTTCTATTCTTGTAAATAATCAAAGATAAAGTAATACTACCTATCTAAATTTGCATATTTAAAGATTAAAACTTAAAATTTCGTCAGCATTTACAGTTGAGAGAAGCGTAATGAATAAGTTGAAATTAATCTTGATATTATAAAATATTTATACACCAAAGTATAACAAAGTACTTACTTAATCGGTATATCTAAAATATATGATAGAGTTTACTTAACAACTGGCACTGAAACTTATTTTTTTTTCTGCGCTTCTCTCTTTGATTTAAAGCCGATCATCTCCATTCGCTGTTTTGTCATTCGTCATTCATAAAAACTGAACAATATCAAAGATAAATTCTTTGCATTTGCAAGCCATAAAACCGTTTATCTATCTCATAATCTCTTAGAAATTGAATGTACAAACGTAAATTGTGCTAAAACATTTGAAGCTGCTGTTTAAGCTATACCGAGTTTAATTTAGTTGCTTCTTTATTTGTCTATTTTTTCTATTTATTCTATTTATTTTAGTTGTGTTAACAGATTTTTACTGAGGCCCATTTTATTTAGTTCCTAATTTATCAAAATCCTTATATATTCCTGAATTGGCAACATACAAATATATAAGCTCAAAAATGCAGTTAGCTCTACTACCTGTTAAAAATTAACAGCTAGATCAGCTGACAGTCTATTTGAATGGGAACATGTACTACTGGGCCAATGTATTCTTTACTTATTCTTCTCTGTTCTTTAACTGTCTTCAATAGTTGTCATCGATGTCTGTGAAACGACTGATTGTTATATATATATATATACATCCATGTACCTAAAAACTCTCGCTGAATTGCTTGATTGATAGAAAAAAAGAAACAAAACAAAACACCTCTGCAATAAAGCTCGTAGTTCTTGTAGTTCCATAAATCCATAACTAATGATAATTACCATAGGCGTTCATCTGAAAAAGCAATGCCGAAATTTAGTATTTATTTGTAGAAATCCATAATATTACGCAAATCAATTGAAATTGAAATCACAAAACAAAAATTGAAAGCATTTCAAGCATTTGAAACATTTCGAGCATTTTGAAGCGAACCAAACAGCAAAAGCAGCATGGCATTTTTGTGCATGACAAAGTTATTTGTTGTTGCCCTCCCAGAACCATATACAACCTTTTAAGTTCAAAGACGCGTCGACACAACAGATATATTTAAGTCATTGGTTATTATCCTAATATTTTTATTAGTCTTCTTTTCATACAAAAAATACGAATCGAATCGAATCAATCAAACTTTTCGAACTTCTATCGAATTTTTAAATATATTTAATAATAGTAATTAATTAAATATATTAAATTAAGTTCGATGGTTCTGCCTAGCTAACGCCAGTTCCGATATCATTGAAACTGATGGATCGGTTCATTCGCTGGTTCGCGCTTTACAGCACGCTAACTCGATTCGATGCGTTTTGATTTATGTATGCTGATTCTAACGGAATTGTTTTGCATTTTAGTTGAGTGCACTTTATTCATATACTCCTCTCCCGATATTTAGTAGTTATCGATAACTGAGCTTAAGCGAACTAGCCAATCTGAACGCGCGACGCATGCCAGAGAATAGTCAAACAAGTTTAAAAAACCTACTGAAAAACAATCACCAAATTTCTATCCCACAGTGGCGGAGCATCCAATACCCGAAGAGGATCGCAATTTATCGCGCGACTCGGATGGCGAACGGCGCGTGGCCACGCCCACAGCCACAGAGTCGCAGCTGCCGTGGAAGCGCCAGGGCGATGAAAGCACGGATGCAGTGCAGCAAAATGAATTTCCCGCCTGGGCCTCAAACAAGGAGTATTTGGCATACAATTCGCCCAGCGCCACCTTTCTAGGTAAGATACAAAGTTAATCAAGCTGCTGACGAGATAGCAGCCAGTCCAGCTCCAAGTACGGACGGGAACGGGCAGTTTTCCAACACTGAATGTACAAATTCCGGTTCCGTTTCCGTTACGACTTCAACTATTTCTATTTCTGCTATTCAAATTTAAATGTAAATTGGCTTTTAAAAAAACCTCTATGAAAGAAAATAAACATATGTAAATAACTGAAGTTACATGTGTATATAACTAAATATGTATAATTGGTAAAATATATAGTTTTCTCTTGTGTTTCCTAAGTGCACCACAGCTTTGAGCTCGAGACTAAACGAAACAAACTAAAAAATTCTAATTGATCGTAAATCACATGCAGTTCTTTTTCTATATGATTTTATTTTCGTTAATTTCCTGAACTTTGTGTTTTCTTCTCTTTGCCGCATTGTTTATCCTTTGGTAACTGTTGCCCACGCCCACACACCGATAAATACACACACACACACACACTCTCTGTCTCTCTCTATCTCTCGATACCGTGTACATTTTGATGTTGCCCGCAACCAACTGTGCTCGCTCCCGACTCACGCCCACGTAGGTGGTATAAACAAGCCTAAACAGCCCAAGTCCGTCATAGGTCTGTTCCGTCGCGAAAGTTCCAGCTCGAAGGCCGGCAGCCTGGGGCTTGGCAGCAACAGCAGTGGCGCGGTGGATGCAGCCACAGCCAGCCAGGATCTTGTGGCTGCGCCCAATGTGGGCAACGCCATGAATCCCACTGCTTCGACGTCCAAGCACAATCCACGGCTGGACAACCGCTCACAGTCCATTTCATCTAGCACATTGGGCGCTCACCTAGTAGGGCCGGACGGTCATACCGGACCCTTTCCGGTCACGGCCAGTCATCGCCGGAACGTGCGACGTGGCTCCATGCTGGAGCTTAGCGGGTAAGTCTTTGTTACGCCTGCGGCACACTGCCACACTTTGTTGTCCACACGCACGCGCGCGCACACACACACACACACAGTGTGCACATATATGTATGTGTGTGTGTTTTGTTTTGTCTTTATGTAGCTTGAATGTGCAATGCATGTGGGTGTAATTGATCGTTTCTGTGCTTGTTTTTTGTTTCTTTAGTTTTTCCTAGGACTGTTTATATATGTCATAAACTTCATTAAACAAGGGTCAAAATATTTAGAATATAATTTTTTGTTGAATGCCAATCAATAGCTTCCACCCCAATTCGTATGAGCTCAAAGAGATATAACGAAAGCAGACACAACTTAAGACTTTATTTTGTTAGAAATAATCGGAAACAAAATTTTGGGATGCTGCCTCATATCGTATATCATTTATATATTTTTCTGCATTTTACTAGTATTCATTTCTTTTACTAACAAATGCTATACAATTTCCTAAGCTAAGCATGCATAAAATGGCGTAAAAATATATATGCAAAAAAAATAAAAGAATACTTATGAACTACTTTATTTGAGTAAAAAGCCAAGCTCTTTACAAATTTGATCAATAAAAATAAAAAAGTAATAAAAATTTGTTCGTTTGCTCAAATTTGCTTTTGATTTCGCTGATTGTTTTTTACATTTCGAATATATACACATATTCTTTCTTAAGCGAAACAATTGAATTATCCATGATTTCTTTTGTAACACTTTAATATTTGTGTGCTCTCAATTTGATTTCGAAAAATACAAATAAATGCGAAATGCGCGACTTGACAACGGTTTCGCAGACTTATAGCAACTGGACGCAGACCCAGTAGAATTTTGCTCTGTAGTCCTGGCGCTAATAACTTGCTAGAGAACACAACAACAACAACAACTACAAGAACAACAGCCACAACAACAGCAACAGCTATCAATGTCAAACCAATATTAATAACAACAACTCCAACAACAACAAGTACTACTGCAACAACAGCCACAGTCAGCAATAGCAATTCAGCAAATCAAACAGCCGGAAATTACAATTCCCCGAGCAACTCGTCAACAACCAACTACAGCTCACCCACATCGGAGAGCAGCGGCGCTACGTACTATTCAAAGTAATCCGAGTGCCCAAAAATAATACCACCAAAGGGCAATCAAAATGCAATGCAACTAAAGCCGGCCAATGTCGAATTTCTACTAATCTTATATCGTATACCAGACAAAAAGAAACTAACACAATAAAACCTATGATCGAAACTATATTTATATATATATGTCCTATATATATATAATTTGTATAGAGATCAGTCCACGCATATCTCATTCAGTCAGTGGAAATCAAAATTCACGTAGTCTATGTCTATATACACATATATATATAACTGGATCTAGATTTGACTTTCAATCTCTCTGGCAATTGGCATTACTTCATATCGCACTCATCAAGTATTCTATGCAGAGCTGGGCTCCATAATTGTATGAGTTGTCCGTATGCCTAGGCAGGAACTAAATAGATTGGTGTAACTATCCCAACTAACTCAATTTTCTATAGTTTTTGTATA
Source organism: Drosophila arizonae (assembly GCF_054131065.1). NCBI lineage: Eukaryota > Metazoa > Arthropoda > Insecta > Diptera > Drosophilidae > Drosophila > Drosophila arizonae. Next base: position 12,062,643 of record NC_142923.1, on the reverse strand, counting down.
TATATAATTTATTAACAAGTTTTCTGTTTTCGACTAAATGATTCATTATTAACACTTACTCTGTAATTTAACATGTAGTTAACATTTTACTAAAACCAATTGCACAATTTGCTGCTGTTATCGAAAATTTGCTTTATTGCTTTCAACTTTTTTGTTTATAATTTTGAATTATATTTTTAGCGCCGTTTCAATTGAGTCCGTATAGCAGCTGTCTATGCCACAGCCAAATGCTTCTATCACACTTAGTAAACACCACAACACAACACATATATCAATATTTTCCAATTACAAATTATATACACAATATCCAAAATAGTAGTCGAGCTGTTGTAAAAGTCTAGTATTTATTGGCTATTGGCTCTTAATTATATATATATCAAATATATGATTCATAAATATGTGTAAGTATTTTGGCTTGCTTTATATGATTACCAAATAGATAACAACTGTGCTAACCCCAACAAGTGTTACTGTTATATGTGTGTATATTAGAGGTATTCCTGTAACTGATTGACTGGGTTTGTTTGTATGAATTGATATATAAATAGAATCATTTATAAATATAGAGGGACTTTGTATTATTAACAAAGAAATAGAATTAGTTTGATGCAGAACAATATATAGTCGAAAAATGAATAAACAATAAAGAAGTGAATAAAGCTAAAAAAAAAACATGAAAATACAGATTTTATGAGGTTCTCTTATAGGAAAAAAATGTATTTTCTCTACCGATCCTAGAGGTTTTTGTATTACTTTCTAGTTTCTCATCAGTCTAGCGAATATAAATAAATGTAATCATGTAAGCTATTAGAAAGAGAATCTTAAATAAAAATTTAGTTCAATCAGTTACATTGAAATATCTCCGCAACTAAATACTAATATTCGACATTCTCAAACATAAATCATTCTTACTTTGAAAAGAGCCCAACAAACTGCTGGCAGTTGTTTGAAAAGTTGTTTTAAATGTGCTTACATTTATCTATATCTATAAATAATAAAATAAACCCCCATATTATACATTAGCTTTTACATGTCTTCTCCTCACTCTGTAAATTTGCTTTAAAATTTCTATTTTTCTGCTTACGCTTCTCCTTTTTTTACTACAAACTATTCTATAATATAATTATTTCTCTGAGTACCCAGAACCCATTGAACATAAATGTGTTTAACAATGAGAAAAATACATTTGCTATCCTAAGAGCCAGTGTGCTAGCGCTCTGCAATGCTGCCAACCCAGGTGCAAACGAATTCCGAATTATGTATGTTAAAGTCCATCGCAGAGGCTGTGTGTGAACTTGAAGAAGGCCGTATACCCTGATAAAGATGATATTAATATCGATTAAAATAATGATATAATCATAAGTTTACATTAGATTATAATAAAAACAATAATATTCCTTGGGTTCAGGTCATTTGCTAGTCGGATACTCTCGACTAGAGCTCACTTAATTCTTTGCTTATTAAATTTCCTTGCTCTGTAGTGATTTCAGTATTAAAGTAATATAAACAAATTATATGTAAACTACTTATTTGTTGAAGCTATTGAGTAATTAATACAATATTTGATTCGTTTCTTAGTTATCTATCGGTAGAGGCCCCAGTTAATGAATTAGTTGTTTTAGCCTCATTGTAACCCATGTTCATATATCGCTCCATCTCAATCAAAATTGAACCCGAAATTGACATTTACTTTCTCTCGACTCTCTCTTCACATCCATTGCCCAACCGCACACAACAACAACAACAACAACACAATCACAGTGATACAATACCCGAGGAATCCACCTATCAGCACGGCCACTCCAAATCGCTCTGCGAACCCGCGGATGGGGATGATTGGGACGCGATGCCGCTTACTAATACCGGCGCCTCCGTCTCCGCCTCCACGGCGGGCGAGAGAGTAATGCATTCGGGTCGTGAGCCTTTGCTGCCCCGCTTGGCATCGACGCCACGTGCCCAGATCCGACACATGAGCGCCGGTGCGGTGAGCGGTGCTACTGTGGGCGTGCCGGGCTGCAAGAATCAAGTGACCACCGCGTTGCTAGACTACGAGGACACTGACAGCGAAACCGAGGACGAGGACGATGACGAAGGCGAGGATTTCGATTTGTATGACGATGAGAATATTGTGGTCACCACATTCACAACCCCACTCACGCCACGCCTACACGAGCTGGGCAGACGCGGCGGACCTGGTGGTGGTGGAGCATCTGGCGGTGGTCCAACCACCAGCACCACCACCACGAGCATTCGCCTGACGCGGAACAACGATGAAAGCATCATTTGAGTGTCGAGCAGTGCAGATGCAGCTGTTTCAGCTAGTTGGACAGCCCGTGTCCGGTCCAGATTTAGTCCCTTCCAATACGAAATGTTCTACTGAGATCAGCAACGATTAAACCCCAACATAGCTATATATAGTTCGTTCTATATGTGCATACATTTTGGCTTAAAAGTAAAAAACAATGAAAAAAACGTCATATTAAAACTAAATAACTAAAAATCTGTATATACCAAGGGAGAACAGCTACCGACGGCTTGCCGCAAATTAATTGTCCTTGCAGATGGGATTCTATAGCAACAATGTGTATAATTGATATACAAGGATACAATTTTAAATTTCACATTTAAATTTAAGAAAAATATCAATAATTTTTGTGAGTTGCATTAAAATGTCTACATTTTACGGATGCTATCAAGTATATAAAGAGATCAAATCTTCTATCCTTTACTGATCTAGAATTGTCTCTGCAAGGGTATATACCTACCTACCTAGACTAGCACATAAATTTGATTGCTTCTTTGAAAAATTGGAAACGTATCTACTTAAATATATATTCATATTCTATTGTATTTCATTGTATTTAAACAAGCCTAATGCAAATGTGTTCCAGAAACAATTGTGTTATCATTAACAATTTAGCCAAAGTTCAGATTAAGTCGTAACATTGTTTTTGCTTTTAGTTTAGATAAATTTATCGTAAATATATACAAAATAAATATATATGAGCGTAATTTGAACTGTGTTGCTACCGGTATAGCTACAGTGTTTAGTTCAATTTTAGTCATACTTTCCAACTAATTAATTACTGAAGTATCCGTTAATCAGCGTGTAAAAAGTAAGCCGAATGTTTTTGCCATAAACAGTCAAGTTGCAAAATAATACCAATAAATAAATAAAAACGTATTCATAAGTGAAACTAAATTAGTATATTACATAAATACCAACTAACTAGTTCATAGCTATTTAGCAAGAGTTGTGTAATTTATAAATTATTTTTGTAAACATTTACGAGCCACAAAATGAATAATGTGAAAGTTTAGCACGAGAGGGTCGCTCGAGGCGACCCAAGAGTAAATCTTATCTTATAAGAAGTATGCGTGAATTTTGACTGTATGACTAGATCGAGGTAAAAACCCAATAATATATGGAAAATCAAGTGAAGAATAATGCCAGAACAGAATCCATTTCTATCATCCATTTGCTGATTTAAAAACTTACAGTTTCAATTGCAACGCGCTTAGTCGATAATTGTTTACTAGATTTGTGTCCTACGTGATTCTTTGTCTAAGTACATTTATCCAAGAAATTGCCTTCTAAATATGCACATTTGAGCTGAATAAATAAAATAAAATTACAATTGACCGAAAATTCCGTTAAGATTGGATATAAATTATACTATTAAAAAATAAATTTTCTTTGGTTAACTAAAATACATATATTCTATTATTTAAACGAAAGACAATAAACAGCTGCAAGAAATGTGCGAGTTTCTTGTGAATTGTCGTTTCACTTAAAAGAGAACAAATGAATAAAAATGATGAAATAAAATACATGAATGAAATAAAATCAGAGCTGTGTTACTTATGAGCGCGTTTTCTATATATAAATATACAGAATATGTAAGTGCAATGCAAACTTTATACATTTAACGACAGCTCAACAAATAAATTCCTTGAGAACATAAACTAAACCAAATAAATTGAAAGAAATTTGAAAATAGTTTGCAAATTTTCATACTGTAGGCCTTAAGTTGTGCATATTATAAAATATAGTATAACAAAGTAAAGTAAAATTCACCTAATTATTTAGCAAAACACAAACCTAAAATGGAAATTAAATACAGCAAAAATAATACAAAAATAAAACTTGTAAACTGTTAAACTGATTTTAAATATTGTATAAGAAAATTTTACTAAAAATAAAAATCAAATGAAAAATCAAAAAAATGCAATTTACAAATCATTTCAAAAGCAAATATAAATATGACTCAGCACCAGCAGCGCCACTGCGTGCAATTGGGTTTCTTGGGCAACTGCCAGTCCATGATGACACCACGACCCACCAGACGATTGTTATGGTCCTCCATCATTGCCCGCGCCAGCGTCTCATTGCATGCAAACGTGACGTAAGCACAGCCCATCAGCTGGCCATCTCTGCGCTTCGTTATGTGCACCGATTGAATTTTGCCGCGCAACCGTTCGTCTGGTGTGGCATCACTGCGCTCAGGCTCTGGCTTGCAGCGCCAGTGTTGCCAGAAGCGCTGCAGAGGACGTAAAGCCGTTTGATTGGCTGCCGTTGCGGTTGAGGCTGCGGTGGCACTTGCGGTTACGGATGTGGCAGAGATTGCGGTTGGGCTTGCCGTTAGCGCGCTTTGAATTTTAGTTTTGAAAACTGTGTAAGTACATAAGACGAATATCTAGAGAATTGAAAATCAAAAGATACTATAAATTGTATTTGAAAATAAAATAACTAAAAAAATTTTTTTAATTTCAGAGAGATGTGGTTTGAATATAAAATCAATTGAAATATTTTATATATAAACTTATCTCTGATATCACCTGCCGCCAAATAACTAAAGAAATATCAAAGTTTTTGTTTGAAATTTTGTTTATACATTTATTTCACCAAATATGTGTTAAATTTTTGTCCTTTTTTTAATTTCATAATTTCATTTCGTTTTGAAACTGATATAGTTTAATATGTTTATTGGTATTTTCTCATTTTAATATTTGCATCTCTTGAAGAACTCTTTCTATATATATGTATGTATATATTTGTGTTTAGTATGTATTATGTATGTATTTATGTTTGTATCTCTGCAGATCTAACCGAAAAACAGGACTTCTACATAAGATGTTCAAGTTCCATGTGCATAACGTACATTATTTGTGTTATATATATATGCAGGCATATGTCTGTATGTGTGTATGTTAGTATGTAGGTAAATATGTATATCGATGGTCATCATTTCGCTTTTAAAGTGTATCTGCGTCTGTGTGTGCTAGCTAATGCGTATATATTAAATTTTTTTATTTTTAGTTTAATATTTTATTTACTGCTTAGTGAAATTCATGAACGCTTTAACCACTAAAAACAAATACGCGTATATGAGCATTATATGTATGCAAGTGTGTGTGGGTGTGAGTTTGCTCTATAAGAAGTGTGCATTCCTTACTTAAGGTAAACATAAATAGTTTTCATTTATTTTGTTTTCGCTATTTAACATTTTGCTAATGAAATTTATATCATTTACTCAATATATATTTTGTTTTTGTTTACACACATATGTTAATAAGTTTTTAAAGTTTCAGCTAAAAACTTGCCAAAACCAAAACGAAAAAAAAAAAATACGAAAACTTTTTAATGAGGCAAGTTTTAGGAAAAGCTTTTCTTATTTTTTCGTTATCCGATTTGGATTTCTTTTTTTTTTTTAGTAGTTATAGGTCCTATATAGATGCATATTATGTCTAGTTTTTGGTATGCAATAACAAGTTACTAAATTAGTTTTCATCATGTTAAGTACTGGATATCGTTTTGAAAGGCAATCGAGAGTGTGAGTGATTTCATTGCAGATATAGCATTAATAGAATATTCAAGTATATTTATATATTTAACCATAACTAGCATAGAGCTGATGCACAGCATAACAGAACAGATCATAATATAGCCATATATATATATATTGTACTAGATCATATCATGTTTATATATAGCTAATTTGTATTGAAATCGTATAATGATCTACCCACAAATTTTATACAATAATTTCATTTTTCTTATTTTTTTTTTTTTTTTTTTTTACAGTATTCTAATCAACTTTTAATCCCGCTTTAAATGCTGCTTGCAAAACTAATTTAAATATGGCAGTTAAAGTAAGCGCTTAAAACAATTAAATCAGGTATATAAACAAAAAAAACTCATATATATAGTTAAGCGATTGAAAATGTTATATGTATTACCAATACTGTTGTATGTGTGCTTTTAAGCCTTCTCCTCCATACCAATTTGTATATATATATATATATTGTTTGTATATATAGTTGTGAATGGTCTTTATGCTTAGTATTTAGTTAACAAGTAATATTAAATATATGTTATATACAAACACATGCACATATTATTGGAAAACACAGAAGACTATCTTTATATATGGGTGTAGTTTCATAGGTAGTGTATATATATATATATATATACTATTATATATATATCTTGTTTTTTCGATTTTATTTGGGGGAAAAACACTTTAAATGTTTAGAGTATATAAATATTGAGTGAAACACATCTAATACAACAAAATTGTAATATTTTTCTTGATATAACTATGTTTTTCCTTTAACTCATTCTATATGCATATTATATGTATGTTTGTGTATATATATATATATACTATTAAAAATGTTTGTATGTAACTTGATTTCGATTGCGATTTGTATTCTTTATGGTAATTTGATTGATTACATTTATGAGTTTTTTTTGAAGTTGCACATTTGATTTTACGACAAGAAGATCCTTGAATATTTAAAAAAAAAATCAAATAAAATATCTCATATATCTAAAACTATAAAGCTGAAGATGATAACTGACTAAACACGAGAGAGCGAGAACCCTAAATTTTAAACAACTTCAATATTTAATAATACTCATTCAATTTTTTTGGTACAATTTGATGGTATGTGATAATATAAGACGTCTTTAAAAAGTCTGAACAAAGTTACGAAACTAACAAAATCTCGCTAAATTTCGACTAGATGTTGTTTAATTTGTAAATGAACTTAATATAAAGGTCCGTGTAGACCTGGTTTTATTGTTGTAGTTGCTGTTGTGTGCGGTGTAGTCCTAACGCCGCTTAAAGACCAAACCCGATGACTCGTTATACGTTTCCTGCGCGCAGCAGCAAAAAGTTTAAAGATTCAAATAATAATCAATTAGATTTTCGATATTTGACTTTTTTTATATACAGAATAAACATGTTTTTATCTATGTATAAATAATAGCAGGTAAAAGTACAAAAAAATTATACAAAATAAATACAAAATCAATGGACTAAATACACAAAATGTACGTATAGTAAATAAATGTATATGTATAAGTATATATATATATATAAATGTATATGTATATATGTATATGCAAATTAATATCAGTTAAAGCTAAAGATTGGCTAACAAGGATACAAACGTGTTTGGATTGGGCATTTAACTTAAAATTAAATAATTGCTAAACAACTACATAATAACAATTAACAATATACATATAGGTAAATCATACATGAGTGTAGATATTGCAACAAATTAAAGCTAAAAATCATTAGATAAATAGCTTCCGAGACGTTAGGCGTGGCGAGAACAAATTGGCTTTACTTATTCGATATGAAATTAAAATAGCATTTTTAGCTTTAGATACACAAAATAAACTGGAATGTGGGAGAAAAGAGAGCGCGTGTGTGTGGGGGTGTGACTACTTGTAAAGCATCGTCATGATTGTAGCTGGCGCTTGTTGTGGAGATTCACTTGGTTTTAGTACCATTCACTTTCGCTGGCTTACCGGACGTAACAAACGGTCCCACATAATTGCTGGGGAACAGGCCAGACAGGCCATTCAGCTCGCCGCGCCACCATTCCGGCTCATCGCGCCCCAGTACGCTGATGATGTCGTCCTTCTCGAACGAGAGCTCGTCATCGTTTTGCGCTTTGTACGGATATAGAGCAATCACCTTGTCTGCATATGAAGAAAAAACTATATTTAAAAACATGTTCATGTTGGATAAGTTTTATAGCCAACCCAAAATCTGTTCGGTCATTTCGATGCGGCTGCCAGAGACGGGCGTATTACGTCCACTGTTGCGTCCGCCTTGCAACACCTTGACATAGGTGGCCGGGAACCAACCGATTTGACGCCTTCTGCCCTTGGCCTGCAGCTCACCCTCCCACCAGCCGGAGTCGGTCTTCTTGCGTATCATGATCAGCTGGCCACGTGTCAGCGACAGTTGCTCGCTGCTGGTGGCCTCGTATGGTGCTATAACTTGTGCTATCTCAGAACGCTTGGCGCGCATGCCCTGCAAAATAATTAACGAAATACGGATTCGTTACGTTTTATGGAGCTGGAAGTGTGGGCGCATGTAGGTCAACTATTTACGGGTGTCATGGAAGAAGTACGTGACATGGGCCGGCTGTAGCTTTCGGCCGGTTCGCTCTGTGATTTGGATTGTGTGTTTATCTGCGATACTTCAGTGTCGAGATCTTCGTTTGTGTGCGACTCCTCCAGCTCGGCCGGCTGGGTCTGTGACTGCTTTACTTCTACCGCTTCTGGCTGAGCAGCATATGAAGCACTAATGCCGTTGTGTGTGACCTCCTGGACGAGCGAGCAGCGTGATGTGTGTTGATGATATTGGGGTTCAGCAAATGAAAAGCATTGGATTAGTAGATGAGCACATGATGGTTAAACACGAATCGTGCGTTACTTTATACAGTTGCAGTACGTATTATATTTGGCTGCATTTTGTGATTTGAACCATTATGACATAGACTCACCTGTTCGACGGGTTCAGGTTCAACTGCAGCTTCAGCTGAATTGGCGACAGCAGCCGTGCCTACATCGGCCTTTTGTACATAGTTCGACGGGAACATGCCTGTCCGATTGCCAATAGTGCCCGTCCACCATTCGCCCTCCTTCTTGATGACCATGACCATTTCGCCAGCGCTAAAGCTCAGGTCACCCTCCTCGGCGGATTCATAAGGATATGCGGCTATATAGTATTCGACATCGCCTAAAGCAGCATTAGTAACAGCAGCAGCATCAGTTGCTGCCAGCGCTGACTGTGCCGCCAAGGCGTTATTGTCCACGTAGCTATTGGTAAGGGTCGCAGCAGTATCAGCAACACTTGGCACTGCCACTGCCTCTCCGGTTGCCAATGCTGTTGACCCGTCCTCCAGCTTCTCCACGTAGGACTCGGGAAACCAGCCAGTATGGCCATTAATTTCACCGGCCAACCAGCCGGGCTCAGCGTTCTGCTCCAGAGGCACCAAGATTATGTCGCCGGGCACAAACGTAATCTCCTCTGCGTTGCGCGCGTTGAACTCATAAACGGCGCGATATTTGACGAAACCCTCAGGCGCCGGCCCGCTCAGATCAACAGCGGCTACCGTTTCAGCAGCGGCTGTATCATTGCTTAGGCCATAGCCACCATATGCATCGACAGCAGCTGGCACGCTGCTGGCAGTACTGCCCCAGGCGCTGCCAGTATCCCAAGCAGATGTGGCGCTTATTGTGGCTGCCTCATTCTTGCGATTATATTTCAATTCGAGCACCGCCGTGCGCTCCACATCGTACTCCTTGTACAGATCCTCGCATTTGGTAATCAGTGCAGAAAGCTCGGCCTTCAGCTCCTGCATGGTTATATCGTTCGAATTGAGATCTTCTTTCTTGGATTCGATTTCTTTTTTAATATTTTCAACTTTATCCTTGATCTGCTTAATCATCAGCTACAATGAAAATAAGCATTAAATATGCCGTATATTCTATTCTAAGTCTTGTTCAGACTTCCTCACCTGCTTGTGCGCAAACGCTGCGTTTAGCTGCTCTTGCTGTCCTGACTCGCCGGGTATGGCACCGCTTACTTTGCTCTTGGCCTCCCATTTCGCTCGTTCCTGTGTTAGCTGCAGCAACTTTGCGTTTTGTTCCTTGATGCGCGCCTTTAACTGCGCCATTTCGCTCATGGAAGTGTCGCGCTGAGTGCGCATGCCATCAATCACTGACTTGACATTAGTAACTCCAGCGCGTGTATCGCATATCTTTTGCGACAGATCCTTGATCTGTAAGCGAGGCGAATTTAGTTATTATAAAATTTGCATGTGTGTTTTAGGTACCTTTTCGTTCAGTGTGCTGAGCTCCACGTTTAGCTGAGTGTTGTGTGCTTTCTGCTTGAGTACACGCTCCTGCTCCCGCTGCTTTTGCGCATTCATTTCGGCAATGCGTGATTGCTCCCATTCTTGTTGACGTTGCTTCTCCAGCTCTCTATCAAGAAGAAATAGTAATTATTTAATAATATTCACTCAGAATTTTTATGCTTGTCCACCGACTTTCTGGCCGCCTCTTTGGCTTCCAGCTCACGTTTGCGCTGCTCTTCCTTCTCTTGCTCGATTTCACGCTGACGCTGAAGCTGACGCTCCAGTTCCTCCTGTTGTTTGCGTTCAGCTTCAAGACGTGCCTTTTCGCGTTTTTCTGCTTCCTCCCGTTCCTTGCGCTCGCGCTCTTCCCGCTCCTTACGTTGTTGATCCTCCATTAGCTTACGCCTGCGGTCCAGTTCAACCTTGCCCTTCTCATAGTTCTCCTTGCGCTTGTCCTCGAACGAAGCTAAATATATCGATAGTTTTATTATGGTAAATAACATCTAATGTTCTACTTACTTTGCGGCAAGCCGGCAGTAGGATCAGCGTCCGACATGACAGCGCCTTGCGAGGAAACCGACGTGTGACGTGATGCAGGCTGCGAGCCTGGGCGAGACCCAGTACCGGAGACGGAACCCGGTCGCGACTTGATTTTACGCAAGCTGGGCGGCACCCAATCGAGTGGCAAAGTAACGGGTATCTTCTCGCCAGCCATAGCCTTTTCGCACAGAAACATGGCCAAGATGAACTCGTCGCAACTGAGTCGGCCATCACCATCTATATCGGCAAGTGTCCAAATCTGTGCCAGCGTTACCTGCGGCAATTTGCTCTGCACAAGCACACTACGGGCCTGGGCACCCGTCAAAAAGCCCGACCGGGTGCGATCATTGGCATTAAACACCTGCGTGTATTTGCGTTTCTGTGCTGCCTGCACGGCCCACTCCGCCTGACTGTAGATGGAGGAATTAATATATTAAAAGAGTGGCTCTCTTTTCTTCTCTGGTTTACTTACGGCGATTCGATGGAAGGAGCCCGCTCCGAAATGGACATATGACGACTAGGTGGATTGCTTTGCGGAGGCGAGACAATCGCTGCGGGCACAGCAGCAACAGGAACCGCAACTGGTGGTGGAATCGCTACAGGTGGTGCCACAACTGGAGGTGGAACAACAGCAATGGGCACAACCGGCGGTACAGCTGCAATGTTTTTCAATGCATCCACGGGACTCATAGAGCTGGTTGAACCACGGGGCGTCATAGCAGGCGACGGACCGCCTACAACATCCGCTAGCGAGCTGAGCAGTGTGGGAGGCAAAGTTTTGGGCACTTCCAAGCCGCGCAGCTTCAGATTGATAAGCTTGCAAGCTATGCTGAACTCATTAATGTTCATTTTCCCATCAGAGTCCGTGTCAGCCAGTGCCCTACACATACAAAACACAAACAACGTTTTAGAGATGTGCGCATGTATGGAAATTTTCAGTACATAAATCATAGATCAACATATAATATCGAGTTATTCTCTATTTTTATTGCAAATAAAACATGAGATATAGAAAAAAATAATAATAATAATAATAATAAAATAAAATACATTTATATTCTTACAGTTAAAATCAGTTTTCCAAAAAGCATCAACTGTAACTAATTTACTATAGTTTTCTAACCGTATAATAAGTTAATTGTGTTGTTGACCATTTTATATTGAAGACTCATGATTAACTATATGTGAGCAGTGCAAACGTATAAAAACTCATTATTAACTAATAATATTTAACGGAGTTACTAAAAGAGAAAAAATAAATCCTCCACAATACACATATATAAACAGTTTTATATTTTTCGTGATTCATGCTTAAGAATTAGTTTGCAGCTATTCATTATCACATCTCTAGTTCATATCAACAAAATGGGAAAACAAAGAACAAAACAAAGCATCGGCAAAATTTTTGTTGTCATCTTATCTTTGCCAGCATTGCACAGTGAATAACTGTATGTGAGCATATACATATGTGTATATTAACAACAAATGAGTCAGTTCAGCTACTCACCATATTTGACCCAAGATCAGCGGCGGCAGCTGAGACTGCAAAAAAAATCCTTTTGCTTGGGCTCCGGTTACAAAGCCGCCCTGGGGTTGTAGTGCCTTGAACTGCTCTTGGTACTTGATCTTCTCCCGCTGGGTAATAACCCATGCATCCACTGCTGGATTCATTTTGTTTCCTGTTTTCTGTGTGCCTCTACTTGGAGTGCGAACTTCGCAAAATATACTACACTCTGTATATATGATTATGCGTGCATATACGTATGTATGTGTACTTTATGCTATCCACACACGCTTTACGCCGCGTATTTTTCGTAACCGACTTTGACTCCCCCACACCGATAACAACAACGACAAGAAGCTTTCTCGCAGTGGTGTGTGTGTGTTTTGTTCTTGTTTAATGCGCTCTCTTCGGCCGCTGAGTACACATCAAATACATGTCATGCTTCTCTCCACTGTGCACTCACACACACACTCTCCTTTGCGCTAGCTTACGCTCTTTTTACTATTGAGTATCCGTTTTGCTCCCACCACCCAACAAATTTTCACAATGGATTTTTATGGTTTACCTAAAATGCAATTGCAAATTATTAGAAACACATCATAATCTTATCTAACGGCAACTACAACAAATAGGAAACAAACACCTCAGATTAGAGTTTGTGAATGTTTCAGTTGTATGAGAATTGACACTCGGTTATTTGGTGGGCGTTTTGGTTGCTCGAAAAATTCACTTCCATATATTGCTGGTATTGATTTCTATTTAATTCGAATCTTTGGAATTGTGTGCCTTGTGTGGTGCTCGATTAAGTGCATACTTTTCATTTGAACACTAAATTATGTTACGTTTCTGTTATTTTTTAGCTTCGTTTTGTCGTGCAAATTAAATGTTCACGAACTAAGCATAACGAACTATCCCTCAGGTGAACGAACCGAAAAAATTAACTTTGATTTGGTTGTTCATTCACTAGTTCAGGGCTACTGTAAACCGTGACCAATTTATTTTTTATATAAATTTAAATATATACTCAAAAGGAGTGTTTGAATGCTTATATATTTGATGCGTTGGCGATAATTTAATGCGAAAATGTAGCTTGGAGTTTTATGATATATTGCAGAATATTCAATAAGGGTTGCCGCTTACTTAAATAATACTCGATACTATTTCGATAGCATACGCCTTCCACATTTTACTCGTAGCGTTCTTTTCTCAACGAGCACGTGTGGCGACTGGTAATGTCCGCAAGAGCAAGAGTGTAGAATAATATGTAACAATATGTCGGAAACTTCAGAAGACGAACAAGCGCATGGGGAAACAACCGAGGAAGAGATAAGTGATGAGGAAGAAATTGAAGATGACGCAGAAGCTGACGGTGAAAATGCTGAAGATCAAGACTCTAGTGACCCTGATGAATCCGAAGAAACTGAGGCTCCCAAATGCGAACAGCTGCAGACCTGGAAAGAACTTGTAAATTTCTGAGAATAAGCAAGCACATCGAAAACTGCTCAATATATTTTCTTTAATATTTAGGGACTTAACGAAACTTTATGCAAAGCATGCGAAGAGCTGAAATGGAAGGCGCCCTCGAAAATTCAAAAGGAAGCAATACCTGTTGCGCTGCAGGGCAAAGACATCATTGGCCTGGCGGAAACCGGCTCAGGCAAAACGGGAGCATTTGCCTTGCCCATTTTACATGCATTGCTCGAGAATCCACAGCGTTATTTTGCGCTGGTGCTGACGCCCACGCGTGAATTGGCTTTTCAAATAGGTGAACAGTTCGAAGCACTGGGTGAGTCTAGTTATTTACATATTATTCATATATATATCCACAATGATGTAAAAACCCTTTTTGATTTTATGTTCTTAAACGAAAATATGAAATTATTATTTCTTTATTCGTCACTACCTCTGAGTAAAAATGTTATTTCTATGGTATGTTAACCCAAAATGAGCAACATTTTGAATAGATTTCTTCTCTATCTCTCTCCGCAGGTAGCGGCATCGGCATCAAATGTTGTGTGGTAGTCGGTGGCATGGATATGGTGGCACAGGGCTTGCAGCTGGCAAAGAAACCGCACATAATAATTGCTACGCCCGGGCGTCTGGTGGATCATCTGGAGAACCTGAAGGGCTTTAATTTGAAAGCTATTAAGTACTTGGTCATGGACGAGGCGGATCGCATACTTAATATGGATTTCGAGGTAGAGCTAGACAAGATATTAAAGGTTTTACCGCGCGAGCGTCGCACATTTCTGTTTAGCGCCACGATGACGAAGAAGGTTAAAAAGCTACAGCGCGCATCTCTTAAAGATCCTGTCAAAGTGGAAGTATCCAACAAATACCAAACAGTAGATCAGCTGCAACAGTACTACATCTTCATACCAGTTAAATACAAGGATGTGTATCTCGTGCATATACTCAACGAATTGGCAGGCAACAGCTTCATGATCTTTTGCAGCACCTGTAACAATACTGTTAAGACCGCGCTAATGCTGCGCGCCCTAGGATTGGCTGCTATTCCGCTACATGGTCAGATGTCTCAGAATAAACGTTTAGCTGCTCTGAACAAATTCAAGGCGAAGAATCGCTCCATATTGATATCAACAGATGTAGCTTCGCGTGGTCTCGACATTCCTCACGTCGATGTGGTTGTCAATTTTGATATACCCACGCACAGCAAGGACTATATACATCGCGTTGGGCGCACTGCGCGTGCCGGTCGGTCTGGTCAAGCCATTACTATGGTCACTCAGTATGACATTGAGCTGTACCAGCGCATTGAGCAATTGTTGGGCAAGCAGTTGCCGCTCTACAAATGCGAGGAGGACGAGGTGATGGCGCTGCAAGAACGCGTCGCCGAAGCGCAACGCACGGCCAAGCTGGAGCTGAAAGATCTAGAAGATAGCAAAGGCTATAAGGGCAGCAAAGGCAATAAACGCGCTGCTCCTGGTGATATTGATGACTCCGAGCAGTTTACAGGCGCGCGGAAGCGCATGAAACCCATGGGCAAGGGAGCAGCGGGAGGTGGCCGCGGCGGTGGCGGTGCTAAAAAGAACTGGAATCGGGGCAAAAAGAAAAACTAGATTTTTAAGCATTTAAATCCGTTTATAAATGTAAGTTAATAATAAAACAAAAGTATATACACATTTCAATTGTGTAAAAATCAATAAAAAATAAAAATAAAAGTATAAATTTCGTTCACTTTGTGCTGCTCAACAGTTAAAAGCGATAAAGTCATCCAGGAACCCTTTAAAATGAAAAGGAAAGCGGATAATATTAATTAATAATATTAAATTAATATTATTTTTAGACGCTTACATAATCAGTTACAAATCATCGATTTGCCGAGTTATTCCTCCCTCTCTTTCTTTGACCCGAATTGTTGAAGCGTCTCTTTAAGTTTTGCGGCTGCTCTTTTTCCTGTGATGGGTGGTTTGGTTGCTGTTCCAGTTGCTGCGGCAGCATTGTCGACGGATTTGATAAACACCAATCGTTCACAATTTGAACGACGGAAGTCAGTGTGACATCGTTTCGGTTTATGGGACAAAAGAGCATCATCTCCCAGACTTTCCTAACGAGCGCGTTGTCCTTCTTGGCGATTGCATCATTAGTCAAGCATATCATGAATTCCCCGGGTATGGGAAATTTCTGATTTTCGAAGAGATGCTTCAGTTGTGGTACATAGTTAAACCAATCAGCCGACGCAAGAATTCGGAGAAGTTGCATAGCAAATTCCGGATAGATTTGACCGATTTCTGGACCCCATAGATGCTTCATAATGTGGTCGGTTGCAATTTGTGGCATTAGATCGTAACGCATCAAGATACAGTAGAGTTCAGTGATATAGGGTGCACTATACGCCATATATAAGCCACAATCCTCAACCATTTTCATTAAATACGACATCATGCCCCGATTGCCATAGATCTCAGCGAAAATAATAAAATAGTTTCGGAACAACATGCCATGTCGCAAGACCATGCTGTAGGTGTCACACAATTTATCGGTCGTCATCTGGTTCAGCTTCCGCTGCACTTCCCACGGGCTCGCCAGCCTGTGATTGCAGTTGCTGTCCTGGCACCGGCCGTCCAAATAGGCCCAGCATTTAATGCCAAATATAAAATATTTGCACTCATTTGGAATAGCGGATTGAGCGGTGGAAGCTGGTTCCAAAGGCACACGATATAGAGGACCAAAGAGGGGCACCTTATTGGCTTCTTCTGTAGGCAACGAATCCTGTCTAATTGTACGATGTAATGGAATGAATTTCAGCCGTGGAAGCGATTGCTGCCGTCGCTCTTGACATTGCTGTTGCTGCAGTAATTGCTTCGGTTGTGGCGATGATTGCTGCAGTTCCATCTTTTCTCGGTCTACAGCACTTTGATTCGGTTGCACGTCCAATGGTGCCTCAGCCTGTATAACTTGTTCATTCCTTGGCTGTGGTCGTGTCTGCTTCTTTTGTTGTGGCGCTGGCTGTTGCAGCTCCATCTTTTCCCGGTCTACAACAGTTTGAGTCGATTGTACTTGTTCTTTATGTGGTTGCAGCTTCTCTGTCTGAGTATATGTCCCTTTGAGTATGCGGTAGGACAGCGATTCCCTGCTCTGTGTTGCAGGGTCCGTCTTTGCAGCGGAGTTAATCATCTCAGGCTGCTCCCCAATAGTTGATTCCTTTTCAGACAACACGGGATTCGGCACTGGCAATTGATCATCGCCATCCCAGGATGTGGTCACCGATATGGCATCATTATCATCATCATCTTCGACGTCAACATCATAATTGAGCGTATCATTCAGTAGTACTTCCATTTCCAAAGGCGTTTTATCCACTAAAGTTGATAGACTGGGCAAATTATCGAAAAATTCAGATGTATCAGCTATCTGATGATCAATTTCACTGGGCGTCTTATTAATGAAAACTTCCAAACAACGATCGATTTCTTCCACACCTGATTGAAACATTTCGCATTTGCCAACGTCAGTCAATAACTGACTTATATCCGTACTTCCGCCACTTGGTACAGCCAGTTCCATGACTTCCTTGATGAGCTTATCTTCTAGTTCACAATTGGCTTTGGAATATGTCGAATCTGGTTTGCTGAATTCAAAAGAATCCGTCTGGTTTAACGTTACGGAATCGTCACTTTTTGGAGTTTCTATATCGTTACTTAACTGAGTTATGCTGAGATTTTCAGGCTCAATTGATGACGAATCTTTTTCAGTTACAGGAGCCGCAGTATAAGCTGCATGACTGGTTGGAGACATATCGATTGCTTTTTCTGGCATATGCGCCATCTGTTCATTAATCTGTGGTAACAAAAAAAATTGATTAGGTGGCGAGAACTCTAGGGTAACGCAAATTAAGTTTACAGCATTTGATTTACGGGATGATCTGGGTTTTCTTTTATTCGGATTCACTTGCTGTTGTTCTTGATTTGCTCTGTTTGGTTCTTGTTTCTCTACATATTGCGAACGTGTGCGCATTCCATATCGAGTTTCTGTTAGCTTCTTATTTAATTCTGGTTCTGCGCTGGTGCTTAAATTAATACTGTCTAATTGCTCTTCAGCCTTCTTTGACAAGTTCTGCACGGAAAGCTCTACTAAAGAATTTTTCAAATTATTTTTGCTTTCCTAAAATGAAGAAAATTTTGCATTTATTTAAATAATGCGTTTGTGTCTTGTATTACGTACCTTGATATTTGTAACAATCTGCTCTGGCTCGGGCTCAGGCTCAATAAGCTGCTTCTGATTTTT
Organism: Drosophila arizonae; assembly: GCF_054131065.1. NCBI lineage: Eukaryota > Metazoa > Arthropoda > Insecta > Diptera > Drosophilidae > Drosophila > Drosophila arizonae. The sequence continues at coordinate 12,044,684 of NC_142923.1, read as the reverse complement.
TTTCTCTTTCACAGATTTTGAAAACGAAATGCTCTCCTCCACTTCTTGCGGCGTTTGTAACTTTTGCTGCTTTGATTCTTGGCATTTTTCTACATTTATTTGTTTTGTATTATCTTGCATTGATACATTCTTATCTTTTTTCTCCTCTATTTTTAGACTTCCTTGGTCTTCTTTCGAAATCCAAATCTCATGCTCCAACTTATTTAAAAATTCTTGTTCATCTACTTGCTTTTCATTATCCAGCTCCACCTCATCAATTAATTTATCTTGTACTTTTTGCTTTTTTATCCTAACGATTTCTTGCTTCCTTTGCTCATCCTCCGGCTCATCCACCAGTTTTTTATTTTTCTTTTCTTTATTCGAATTTTTGGTTTGTATCATAGGTTTCTCAGGCTGCGTCTCCGCCTCATATAACTGCTCCAGTTCAGCTTCTAGATGGCTAATCTCCTCCTCTAACTGAAGTTGTTCCCTCTGTTCATTTAAAGTTTCTTGTTCTTCATCAGATAGCTGTTCTTTTGGCAGATTCCACTTCTCAGGTGAGTCACTCTGGACATTCGTAGTGCAATTGTTGTTCGTTAATTTTTTAATTGAAAATTCTGCCTTATCTATTACTTGATCTTTTGGCAAATTATCCCTATTAGATACCGATACTCTATTCCTTGCTTTCTTATCTTGTAACTTTGAGCTTGTCATTGGCTCGTCTACAATGGTGGTATTAGACTTTGGAATATGATCCTCGATTTTATCATTTGTATTTCTCTTTCGCGTACACTTCATTCCAGGAGTCACTTTTGATTCATTTGATTTCTGCATCAATAACATATTATCCGCCTCTAATTTAAGACGTTTTCGTAACACACTCTGTGGCTCCAATTCGTCATTATCAATCCGCGTTTCATTATTCCTTTTTGTCCGTTGGATTTGTTGCACTGGTTTAATTGATACATCATCCTTTAACATTAAGTCAATCTATGGGGTAAAAGCAAAACTCGATTTAAATTATTATACTAAAACATCTGTCCTGCTCATTTAATTACACTTTCAACACGTATATACGGATTTTCATTCGTTTGCATGCATTTCCAGAAATCCTCATAGTGTTCCTGCCATTCCTCAGCGGTGTATTTCTCTATGCCTGTGTGTTGCACTATCTGAGCCCACAAACGTAAAATGTCACGGCGCCGCATCTTGGCAATCTTAAATTTAAGCGTTATACTCGATTGTGGGACTTTGATATTAGGATTCCACGTGAAAATATAAATGTGAAAGCACGCCAGAACTAATTTAGCGCTTACGTTTTGACAAGTGCCGTTACACTGGAGATGGGCAAATGCTATATCGCGTGGATGCTTTGAAAATATCGATAAAATTCTGTGGCTTGGCAACAACAAGAATTTAAAATTAATTAACTGGCTAACTTTTCTTATAATTGCTCAATAGAGTCTCATCTGTTTTCCTTAATTCAATAATAGTGCAATATGGAAATTATTAATCAATAAAAACTATCTGATATTGGACTCATCGCGAAATAATCGAATTGTACATATAGATTTTTATGAACATATCGAGCCCATTCAATTTTCCGCAATCAATCACAATAGCTGACCATTTCTCGCTATTATTGTAATTTGGCGGTAAAAATTCCCTATTTAAAAACATTTTTAAAACAACATTATGATACATAATTAACATTATGTACTTACCTATCTGAATCCTCATAACTAACTAGCTACACCCACTGAACTTAAAATGTATCTCAAGCATTTTGGGAGTGTTTTGTTCTTTTAGTTTTCAAACCAGAATGTCTTAAGCAAACAAAAGCATTAAACAGCTGACTAAACTGAATTGTGACAATTCAAATTTAGGAAAATTCAAGATGTATGTAAACCTTATTATTGGTGTTATTGGTTAGTGTGTGGTTAAGCCCCAGCAGCATCGGTTCATCATGTTGAAGAAAGAGTCGAAGTATGTTTACAAGATGGGACGACGTCTCGTAATACCAGTTCTGGCTGCTACTCTAATATTCCTAGTCGTACTATCTAGTATCAAGGACTCTTCCAATATTTCGAATGGAATTTACGGCTTACTTTCAACTGAGAATGTTACCAAGAATATACTATATTCGAGCTCGCAGCCTCCGCCTGAACGCAGCATTTTCTTTCATGAGACCAGCTGCACTTCTCCAGATTCGGGATCCAACATTATGAATCTGACGGCTCGACAAGCCTGTTCAATAGAATCGGCTGCTCTGAATAATCCCAACTTCCAAATCTTCACTGTGTTTTCATGTCCCACCTATCGTCCTCTCGTCGGTCGTCAAAAACTTCTTGTCGATGCCATCGAAAGCTATGAGAACGTGAACTTTCGTCACCTGAATCTAAGGGACTATGCTATGAACACTCCTATTGAAGATTGGGTAAAAAGAGGCGAATTGCTTAACTCTAGGTAAGTTTTAAATTCATGTTGATTTCCTTTTAGAGTGTAGCATAATTCTCCTGGTGTAATACACAGCTATCCGATGCAACACACATCTGACCTCCTCCGCCTTATAAGTCTCTATCGGTTTGGAGGCATCTATTTAGACATGGATATTATTGTCCTGAAGAGCTTAGAGAAATTACCCCTGAACTATGTGGGAGCTCAATCTAACTATACCCTGTGCAATGCTGTCATCGGCCTAGCAGCCGATGGAATGGGTCATGAAGTTGCTGATTTATTTTTACAGCAGTATCAAAAATATTTCAATGGGAAAGATTATGTACAAAATGGACCAACTCTTGTGACAGCCGTTCTGTTAAAATATTGTGGCACCAGCCTCATGAAAGCCATGGAAGGCGGTCGTAAGAGTTGCAAGGGATTTCGACTATTTAATACGACTGCATTCTATTCAATTCCTTGGCCAGAGTGGAGGCATTTCACTGAGCCCAGATACCTGGATGAAACTATGGCAAGAACTAAGGATTCATTTATGATACACATGTGGAACAAAGCTTCTAGTGGAGAGCGTATCAAAGTCGGATCCAACGCTGCGTATGTAAAGTATGCGAAAAAGAACTGTCCCAGAACGTATAAGGCAGCTGGTGACTATTTCTAAGGACATTCATTTAACGTTGACACACTTGCAATTAAATAATTGACGGTTAGAAATAAACACATATTTGAATTCCCCAAATATATAACACAAACTAATAATTCACATGTTAATATATTGGAGAAGTGGCATAGAATGCTATAGCTTCAGACTCTATACAAATTGAAGCAGCTGAATAAACTGACTGTTGTAAGTGCAGTATGCTGTATAGACGGAATGATTCTCAATTGACTTAGTTGGTAATTAGTAAAGCGCTTAGGCACAGTCCGCACGGTTCATCATGATCGCAGCTCTAAAGCAGCAATTTAATATCTTGCTAATGAAAAGCCGACGTCTCGTAATACCAGCTCTGGCTGCTATTCTAATGCTGTTAGTTATAGTGTCCACAATTCAGGATCTCTATACAAGTTTAAGCAAAATTTCTGACTTAGAGTCATTCGAAACAGAATTTGCTTCAAATCAAAGTGATACAGAGGATATTCTGTACTCAAGCTTACAGCCACCGCCAGGACGCAGCATTTTCTTTCATGAGACCAGCTGCACTTATAGAAATTCACGTTACTATGTCATGAATCTGACGGCTCGACAAGTCTGTTCCATAGAATCGGCAGCTCTGAATAATCCCAACTTCCAAATCTTTACTGTATTTTCCTGTCCCACCTATCGTTCTCTCGTCGGTCGTCAAAAACTTCTCGTCGATGCCATCGAAAGCTATGAGAACGTGAACTTTCGTCACCTGAATCTGAGGAACTATGCTATGAACACTCCTATTGAAGATTGGGTAAAAAGAGGGGAATTGCTTAACTCTAGGTAAGTTTTAATTTCATGTGAAGAGCGGCGTAATTCACCTACTTTAACTCACAGATATCCGATGGAGCACACATCTGATCTACTCCGCCTCATAAGTCTCTATCGGTTTGGAGGCATCTATTTAGACATGGATATTATTGTCCTGAAGAGCTTAGAGAAATTGCCCCTGAACTATGTGGGAGCTCAATCTAATTATACCCTGGCCAATGGTGTCATTGGTTTAACAGCCGATGGAATAGGTCATGAAATTGCTGAACTATTTTTAGAGCAATATGCAAAAGATTTCAATGGGAAAGACTATGTACGAAATGGACCAGCTCTTGTAACAGCCGTTATATTGAAATTTTGTGGCACCAACCTCATGAAAGCCATGGAAGGCGGTCGTAGGAGTTGCAAGGGTTTTCGACTATTTAATAAGACTGCATTCTATTCAATTCATTTTAAAGAGTGGAGACATTTCACTGAGCCCAGGTACCTGGAGGAAACATTGGCAAGAACTAAGGATTCATTTATGATACACATGTGGAACAAGCTCTCTAGGGGAGAGCGTATCAAAGTCGGATCCAACGCTGCGTATGTAAAGTATGCGGAAAAGAACTGTCCCAGGACTTATGCGGCAGCTGGTGATTACGTTTAATGTGTTTCAAATAGTTTATTGCCAAAACAAAAAGTAAATACGTTTCCTATAACGCTGAAGCATGCCAAGAAAATAAATGCTCTATCTACGAAATTTAATTTGATATCCACTTGCTTATTTCTATTATTATTTTCTAAACAAGAATAGGTGAACAAATATTCTATTATCCACAGTTTAAAGAGCCAGCGTGACTTTCCATATGGTTCTGAGAAGATTCGTAATACAAAAAGACCCATTATATCGTAGGAACTTTTCAGTATCTTGATGAGGTGCAATCGTAATGCATTTGTGTGAAGCATTAATAAGTCGATTAAGTCTAATCGCAATATGTTAGGGGACCATCTGGGCCGGAGCCCATTCTGGGACTGTCAAGAACTACCAACACCCCCCCCCCCCCCCCCCCCTCTTTGAAAAAAAAAAAACATTTTAAATAAACACATAAATTCAACTTTTACTTTCTTGATATTTAGCATAATTAAATTATATTATATGAATACATCCTTATATTTAATTGTTATTATATATATGATTGCCTGAGTTATACTTCTCCACACTGCCTATTTTTCCGAACATATTTAAATGACATTTCTATCATCAATATTTAATGATTTATGAACACAAAATTAAATTGAGCTATATGGATATATGAAACAATTGAAAACCAGTACAATTTCGTGTCAGGTCGGGACACCGGGACATTACCTCCAAAAGCGGGACATGTCCCGGAATTCCAGGACGGATGGTCACCCTAAATATGTTTTTTTACCTATCATCAAAACCCTTATTAAAACGAGAATATTTACATAGGTGAATATTGTATATTTGCGTGCATGTCTAAAGTTTCGGTCATTTGTATACCCTGAACCCATTGAAAATGGGAAATCAGGGTATAATGGTTTTGCTAATCGTATGTAACAGGCAGAAGGAAGCGTGGCAGATCCCACAATGCATACGTATGTATATATTTTTGATCAGGGCGACGAGCTGAGTCGATTTAGCACTGTCCGTCTGTGTGTCCGTCCGTCCGTATGTATGAACGCGTCGTCCTCAATGAGTGTTGCCGTTTGCTGATGTGTGTTCAATGTGAACATTTAAAATGCATAATGTTAAAATATCAATTATTTTCGTTTGTTTTTCATGAATATGAAATGTTTGTTACAATATTTGTACGTGTATCTATCTATTAAAATATAAAGAAAACAATTCTAAAATATTAGCTTATTTTTTTATTATTTTATTTATTCGTGCGTGCGTATGCATGTGTGTGTGCGTGTGTGTGTGCATTTGAGAATAATTATTGAAATATCAGTTGCTTGAAGGGTTCAGGGGATCTCGAAGTCGACCAGTCTCGACTAGAGCTTTCTTACTTGTTTGCATTCACATTTTTATCGTCTAGAAATAGAACAGAGAAAAAGTCTATATCTGTTTAAGCAAATTCAGCTGAATAAGCGGACATGAGGTTTCTCATTGACATTGTATTTTAATATCCCCTTCACAATCAAAAACATTTTTAGTGGAATATATTAGATGACAATACAAATATATATTAACGCATAAATATATAAAGTCCCAATTAATATAAAAGAGAATAAAATAAATTTAACTAATTTGGTGCACTTTCAATATTTCCAATAAATATTTAAATGATGTATATTACCAATAAAAACAAATAAACACGAGTCTCTAGCCGCACATTCGGCGCTACATAATAAATCCCTTGGTTTCATTTACTCTGTATTACTTCAATCAATATGGATCAGAAATAAACACATACATACATGTACACAACCAGATGAGGTGCTACGCTGGCATGACATACAATAAAGGCACATACATATGTACATACATATAATAACTTATACGCTATAATTCTTTAAAAAAAATGTTTTTTCTATAACGGAGTACAAGCCGCTTAGAACAATTACTATGCTAGACTAAACTGAGCTGCACTGAATTGAACTGCTTATGCTATATTCTGGGGATGTTTTATAGGCCTGGCTTCGCTTTTGTTGATTGGACTTTGGACTTGTTGAGCTTTTATGCTCTTATATAAAATGGATCTCAATCTTTATTTATCGTATTTTATTTATCGTATTTGGTTTAATCAGTTTATGTTAACTCTAATCGCTCCTAATTGGTTTCTTTGGATTATGCTTACCGCGGGGTTGTGGGTACACAAAAAGGGTGTAATGTGATCTGTTGTTGATTGATTGATTGATTTGTTTATAGATGATGGGGAGCGAGCGTGGTTTTTATGATTTCCTCAAGTGCTGATGTGTGTATTGTTGGTGGATATATTACTATATATATTAATTAAAAACATCGTTCAAATCAGATCAGATCACCTTGATCTGCGCTCAAATTCAATTTCACTTATTCCCACACACATATAGTCACATGTTTATTCTAGCTGTAATCGCGACACGTATTTGTTGTGTTCCGCTTGCTTGTTCAAGCTGATTTGTGTTTGGTGAACATGTCTGTGCGATAAATTCGACTGTGATTACACGACTTTATCGTCTATCGTCAAGAAGAGTTGAAAATAAATTAACTAACTTGTTCTCAAAATTGCTCAATTCAATAAGTCACAATCTTGACTCTCATTTTGTTATACCCTGAACCCATTGAAAATGGGAAATCAGGGTATAATAGTTTTGTGAAAAGTATGTAACAGGCAGAAGGAATCATTGCAGACCCCATAAAGAATATATATTCTTGATCAGGGCGACAAGCTGAGACGATATAGCCCTGTCCGTCTGTCCGTCCGAGAGCTACAAAGCTGAAATTTTTCATGTAGACTCGTATACCAGTTTTGTTTTTTTTTTTTTTAGCCTAATCTGAACATTTTTAGACCTGGAGACTTCAGATTTACTGTGTATATACAGTTGATGGATACAAGGATTTTGTCATTTATAGGTTTTGGATACCATGCTCCCTTAGCCACCGATTTGTAAGAAACGCATTTCAAGTATTAAAGACTGTGATTTGGAATATACAGAATGTCCATACAGAGCCATATGATCACGCTATGAAGGTTTCATAAAGATAGTCTTACAACAAGAGAAATTATTCAACAAATAAATGCTTATGCTATTGCCCTCACCGCAGTGCAGCCCAAGCGCTGTCGCTGCTAACTGCGCAGTCAGCAGAGCGCGTGATTATACGTGCGTGTGTATGCATGTGTGCATAAAAGAAGTGCAAAATGAGTAGAATATCAGCCTAGAGGGTTCAGGGTATCTCCTAGTCGAGCACTCTCGACTGGAGCCTTCTTACTTGTTTTCTTAGTTCAATAGTAATAGCAATGGAACATTATTAAACAATTAAAACTAGCTGATATTGGACTCATCGCAGAATGATCGAAGCATTGGAATCCCTGACACCTTCGTAATTGCTCGGGTCGCTCGATTGGGATGGTCGACTTTTGTGTTGTATGGTTAGTGGTTATAGATAGTTGCTCTGCCCCAACAGCATTGGTTTATCATGTTGAAGAATAAGTCGAAGTGCGTTTACATCATGGGACGACGTCTCGTAATACCAGTTCTAGTTGCTACTCTAATATTCCTAGTCGTACTATCCATTATCAAGGATCTATCCAATGCTTGGAATGAAACTTACGGCTTTCGTGAATTAAAAGCTAAATCTGTTTCAACTGAGAATGTTATTGAGGACATACTATGTTCGAGCTCGCAGCCTCCACCAGGACGCAGCATTTTCTTTCATGAGACCAGCTGCATTTCTCCAGATTCGGTATCCAACATTATGAATCTGACGGCTCGACAAGCCTGTTCCATAGAATCGGCTGCTCTGAATAATCCCAACTTCCAAATCTTTATTGTGTTTTCCTGTCCCACCTATCGTCCTCTCGTCGGTCGTCAAAAACTTCTCGTCGATGCCATCGCAAGCTATGAGAACGTGAACTTTCGTCACCTAAATCTAAGGGACTATGCTATGAACACTCCTATTGAAGATTGGGTAAAAAGAGGCGAATTGCTTAACTCTAGGTAAGTTTTAAATTCATGTTCATTTCCTTTTAGAGTGTAGCATAATTCTGCTGGTGTAATACACAGCTTTCCAATGGAGCACACATCTGACCTCCTCCGCCTCATAAGTCTCTATCGGTTTGGAGGCATCTATTTAGACATGGATATTATTGTCCTGAAGAGCTTAGAGAAATTACCCCTGAACTATGTGGGAGCTGAATCTAACTATTCCCTGTGCAATGCTGTTATTGGTTTAGCAGCCGATGGAATAGGTCATGAAGTTGCTGAACTATTTTTAGAGCGATATGTAAAATATTTCAATGGGAAAGCTTATGCACAAAATGGACCAGCTCTTGTGACAGCCGTTCTGTTGAAATTTTGTGGTACCAGCCTCATGAAGGCGATGGAAGACGGTCGTAAGAGCTGCAAGGGTTTTCGACTATTTAATACGACTGCATTCTATTCAATTCCTTGGCAAGAGTGGAGGCATTTCACTGAGCCCAGGTACCTGGAGGAAACTATGGAAAGAACTAAGGATTCATTAATGATACACATATGGAACATTGCGTCCAGGAGAGAGCGCATCAAAGTCGACTCCAATATTGCCTATGTAAAGTATGCGGAAAAATACTGTCCCAGGACGTATGCGGTAGCTGGTGATTACTTTTAATGTATTTTATTTAAGTCGGTTTCAAACAATATATTTCTAAAATAAATACGTTTCCTATATAAGCTATTCAAACAATAGAAGTGTGCATTTCACTTCTATTCTACGAAATTGAATGTTCCAACCTGTTGCTTACTTTCCAAACAAGAATAGGTGAACAAATATTGAATTTGTAAACATGAAGTCCAGACAGTCAGGCAATATTCTACGATGCGTATAGTAACACATAAATATAGTTTGGATAAAATATTTTTGTGTAAATGTATGTATATACCTGTACATGTATATAAAGAATATATATGTTCTTAACTAGGTTGATGAGCGTGTATATGTTGATGGCCATCAGTCCGCCAGTCCGCCCGTATGAACGCAGCTACATCGTAAACCAGATGAATACACTTGACTATGATGGTGTTTAGTTTTGTAATGATCTTTATTTTTCTGAGTTTATATACCCAGACTCATGCATATTTTCAGCCCTTAAATCTAGTGCTTCTATTGCTGAGTTTGTAAGGCTCAGCGTGGATATATTAGTTATTCTTATCTTATCGCTGAGTTGGTAGGGCTCAGCACTCTCTTACATATTTTTTTTTTGCTACGATTGCCAGAGTCACAGTTCATCTGTCTATCTTGAGAGTCCATACATGTCGCACATGTTATCTATTTTATGTATGCTAGCCGTTAAGTGCATAGAGGGTATGCTCTCATTATACCCTGAACCCATTGAAAATGGGAAATCAGGGTATAATGGTTTTGTGAAAAAGTATGTAACGGGCAGAAGGAGGCGTGGCAGACCCCACAAAGTATATATATTCTTGATCAGCGTGACGAGCTGAGTCGATATAGCCCTGTCCGTCTGTCCGTCCGTCCGTCCGTCCGTCCGTCCGTCCGTCCGTCCGTCCGTATGAGTGCGTCGATCTCAGAAGTTATAAGAGCTAGAGAGCTGAAATTTGGCATGCATACTCGTGAGTACCATACGCAGTACGAGTTTGCTTTATTTTTTCGATAAATCGTCCGATAACTTTTTTATCGAGAATAATCGAAAAATTGATTTTGTTTTTTTAGCCTAATTTGAACATTTTCAGACCTGGAGTCTTCAAATTTGTGTTGTATATAAAGTTAATCGATACAAAGATTTTGTAATTTACAGATTTTGGATACCACGCCCCACTCGCCCCCAATTTGTAAAAAACGCATTTCAAATACTAGAGACTTGTGCTTTGGAATGTACACACATATTCATTATATGATTACACTCTGAAAGTTTCATGAAGATCGTATGTCTACAAAAGAAATTATTCGACAAATAAATTCTCATAATATTGCCCACACAGCAGCGCAGCCCAAGCGCAGTCGCTGCTTACTGCGCAGTTAGCAGAGCGCAGGCTTATGCGTGCGTGTTAATGCATGTGTATGTATGTGTGCATAAAAGTGCAGAATGATTAGAATATCAGCTTGGAGGGTTCAGGGTATCTCCTAGTCGAGCAGTCTCGACTGGAGCTTTCTTACTTGTTAGCTCTAATTATTGGCATCGTTTTCATTATAGTGTCCTTCAACCCGTTCTCTAAAAAGGAGACCGCAAATCAGATTGAGTTTACTAAGTATAATGACAAATGGAATGTAAATAAGAGTAAAGTTTCAGAGTTTAACAATTCCCATTGCGCAATTCTCTTAAAAACGGCAAATATGATACTCACTCAAAATGGAACTCAGACGAAACCCCTAAAAGGATATAATAAAGCTGATCACGTAAAGCAACATTTTGCTAAGAAAAATTCACCAGAGTACATACCAGTACATAAGAATATTCATTCACACAGCTTAAATGGTTCTTCTACTCATAATAAAAATGCACCTTCATTCATTGTTACAAATCTACAACAGCAAACCCAAAATTTGACCCTCAACAAGCTAAAAATGCCTGAAATGATCGTGAATACCCATGTAAAAGCTTCCCCAAAAGTTAAGATAAATCATCTAAATGTGATTACTAATCATCAAAATCTTTTCGGATCTACGCAGAACTTAAAACAAGAAAAGGCACCTGAAAAAATGCAAACGGTGCTATTATCCAATACACATAAACCATCAAATGTAAGCAATATGATTAGCTTAAAAAATTTTAAGCCACAACTTCGGAACCCAAATCCGAAAGTTTTTGCTAAGCAGATTAGCGCGAAACCCCAAGAGACAAATCTTCATAATATAACAAGTAAGAAAGCTCTAGTCGAGACTGCTCGACTAGGAGATACCCTGAACCCTCTAATCTGATATTCTAATCATTCTGCACTTCTTTTATGCACACATACATACAGATGCATCCACACGCACGCATAAGCCTGCGCTCTGCTAACTGCGCAGTAAGCAGCGACTGCGCTTGGGCTGCGCTGCAGTGTGGGCAATATTATGAGAATTTATTTGTCGAATAATTTCTTTTGTAAACATATGATCTTAATGAAACTTTCAGAGTGTAATCATATGGTAAATATGTGTGCACATTCCAAAGCACAAGTCTCTAGTACTTTTTTACAAATTAGGGGAGAAGGGGGCGTGGTATCCAAAATCTGTAAATTACAAAATCTTTGTATCGATTAACTTTATATACAACACAAATTTTAAGACTCCAGGTCTGAAAATGTTCAAATTAGGCGAAAAAAACAAAATCAATTTTTCGATTATTCTCGATAAAAAAGTTATCGGACGATTTATCGAAAAAATAAAGCAAACTCGTACTGCGTATGGTACACACGAGTATGCATGCCAAATTTCAGCTCTCTAGCTCTTATAACTTCTGAGATCGACGCACTCATACGGACGGACGGACGGACAGACGGACAGGGCTATATCGACTCAGCTCGTCACGCTGATCAAGAATATATATACTTTGTGGGGTCTGCCACGCCTCCTTCTGCCCGTTACATACTTTTTCACAAAACCATTATACCCTGATTTCCCATTTTCAATAGGTTCAGGGTATAATGAATGATAAGAAACTTAATGAATCTAAAATTATTCATTTAAATTCTTCAAAGTTGCAGGCTCAAAGTCAGAACCTAAATATGAATGGGACGAATTCTTCAAAATTACAGTCCCTAGCTCAGAACTTAACTACGAATGAGAAAAAATCAAATGAATCTAACATAATTCATTTATATAATTCTAAGAATGAGAAGAAACCAAATGAATCCAAAATAATTCTTTCAAATGAGTCAAAGTTACAGACACAAAGAATTGAAAATATCTTTAAGAATATTTCAACATTCAATATTTTCAACAAAGATCACATCAAAAAGGTGCTCAGGTCTAATATTACGAATTTACCAGTACATAACTTAACAGTAAAAATTGAGAAAATAGTTATGGATATGCTTTCATCCAGTGCTCAGAGCAACAAGCATGTAAATTCGTTTAATAAAACTCATCAAAACTTAAGTTTCAATAAGCGAAAAGTTCCAGAATCGACATTTAACAAAACACAGTTAGAAAACAAATTTCCGAATTTTACATCAAACCTCAGCTCAAAAAGTAACAACTCCGCACCTATTAACATAGCTCATGCTCTAATAGAGGATATTTTGTTATGCAGCTCAAAGCCAACGCCCGGAAAGACCATTTTCTTCTCAGAAAGTAGCCAATATTCAGATATTTCTTATAATATTCATGAAATGAGGGCACATCAAGCTTGCGCCATTGAATCGGCTGCATTGCATAATCCAAATTTTCAGGTTTTTGTGCTGTTTGCTTGTCGCACATATCTGGAGAAACCGGCGCCTATTATTGATGCATTATTATGCTATAAAAATATACAATTTCGAGAGTTAAATATTGGGACTTCTATACTAGATACACCCATTACGGACTGGCTTAAGTTAAACGATTTTTATACCCTGAACCCATTGAAAATGGGAAATCAGGGTATAATGGTTTTGTGAAAAAGTATGTAACGGGCAGAAGGAGGCGTGGCAGACCCCACAAAGTATATATATTCTTGATCAGCGCGACGAGCTGAGTTGATATAGCCCTGTCCGTCTGTCCGTCCGTCCGTCCGTCCGTCCGTCCGTCCGTATGAGTGTGTCGATCTCAGAAGATATAAGAGTTTGCTTTATTTTTTCGATAAATCGTCCGATAACTTTTTTATCGAGAATAATCGAAAAATTGATTTGGTTTTTTAGCCTAATTTGAACATTTTCAGACCTGGAGTCTTCAAATTTGTGTTGTATATAAAGTTAATCGATACAAAGATTTTGTGATTTACAGATTTTGGATACCACGCCCCCTTCTCCACCAATTTGTAAAAAACGCATTTCAAGTACTAGAGACTTGTGCTTTGGAATGTGCACACATATTTACCATATGATTACACTCTGAAAGTTTCATTAAGATCATATGTTTACAAAAGAAATTATTCGACAAATAAATTATCATAATATTGCCCACACTGCAGCGCAGCCCAAGCGCAGCCGCTGCTTACTGCGCAGTTAGCAGAGCGCAGGCTTATGCGTGCGTGTGGATGCATATGTATTATGTGTGCATAAAAGGGGTGCAGAATAATTAGAATATCAGCTTTGAGGGTTCAGGGTATCTCCTAGTCGAGCAGTCTCGACTGGAGCCTTCTTACTTGTTCTATAACGGAGTACAAGCCGCTTAGAACAATTACTATGCTAGACTAAACTGAGCTGCACTGAATTGAACTGCTTATGCTATATTCTGGGGATGTTTTATAGGCCTGACTTCGCTTTTGTTGATTGGACTTTGGACTTGTTGAGCTTTTGTGCTCTTATATAAAATGGATCTCAATCTTGAAGAGATAGAGCTTTAAGAGGGTTTTATTTATCGTATTTGGTTTAATCAGTTTATGTTAACTCTAATCGCTCCTAATTGGTTTCTTTGGATTATGCTTACCGCGGGGTTGTGGGTACACAAAAAGGGTGTAATGTGATCTGTTGTTGATTGATTGATTGATTTGTTTATAGATGATGGGGAGCGAGCGTGGTTTTTATGATTTCCTCAAGTGCTGATGTGTGTATTGTTGGTGGATATATTACTATATATATTAATTAACAAGTAAGAAAGCTCTAGTCGAGACTGCTCGACTACGAGATCCCCTGAACCCTTGGAGCAATAGATATTTCAATAATTTTTCGCGTCTTTCAGCTTACACAAGAAACACGCACACACACAGGCACGTACGCACACACAGGCATACATACACACACACGCATACAGACACACATACACACACACACACGCATACATACACAAACGCATACACACACACATACACATACACACACACATACACACACAAGCACCCACGCATAAACACGCATGGGCTGCAGTGTGCGCTTACTATGAGAACTTAATTGTTTAATTAATTTATGGACGTACGATCTTCATGAAACTTTCAGATTATGATTATAACATGGATATGCATGTAATTGCCAAAGCACAAGTCTCTAGTATTTGAAATACGCTTTTTACAAAAGTGAGGGTGAGGGGGTGAATTTAAGGGTGGGGGGTAAATTTTAACAAAAACCGAAATTGTATAAATTGCATGTAAGCATACATAAAATTTGGAGACTCTAGCAATAAAGGTGTAGAAGATATAATTTTATAACTGGTTTTCGATAAGGTTTTTTATCGATAAAAAAGATCGGGATGAGTTATCGAATTTTAATGATAAACTTGATATGCGCGCTGTAATTACGGACATTTTAAAAAAAAATTTGAAGTCTCTAGCTCTTATATCTTCTGAAATCGACGCGTTTATACATACGGACAGACGGACAGACGGACAGACAGACGGACAGGGCCAAATCAACTCAGCTCGTCACCCTGATCAAGAATATATATACTTTGTGGGGTCTGCCACGCCTCCTTCTCCCTGTTACATACATTTCAACAAAACCATTATACCCTGATTTCCCATTGAAAATGGGTTCAGGGTATAAAAACATCGTTCAAATCAGATCAGATCACCTTGATTTGCGCTCAAATTCAATTTCACTTATTCCCACACGCATATAGTCACATGTTTATTCTAGCTGTAATCGCGACACGTATTTGTTGTGTTCCGCTTGCTTGTTCAAGCTGATTTGTGTTTGGTGAACATGTCTGTGCAATAAATTCGACTGTGATTACACAACTTTATCGTCTATCGCCAAGAAGAATTGAAAATAAATTAACTAACTTGTTCTTAAAATTGCTCAATTCAATAAGTCACAATCTTGACTCTCATTTTGTTATACCCTGAACCCATTGAAAATGGGAAATCAGGGTATAATAGTTTTGTGAAAAGTATGTAACAGGCAGAAGGAATCATTGCAGACCCCATAAAGAATATATATTCTTGATCAGGGCGACAAGCTGAGACGATATAGCCCTGTCCGTCTGTCCGTCCGAGAGCTACAAAGCTGAAATTTTTCATGTAGACTCGTATACCAGTTTTGTTTTTTTTTTTTTTTTAGCCTAATCTGAACATTTTTAGACCTGGAGACTTCAGATTTACTGTGTATATACAGTTGATGGATACAAGGATTTTGTCATTTATAGGTTTTGGATACCATGCTCCCTTAGCCACCGATTTGTAAGAAACGCATTTCAAGTATTAAAGACTGTGATTTGGAATATACAGAATGTCCATACAGAGCCATATGATCACGCTATGAAGGTTTCATAAAGATAGTCTTACAACAAGAGAAATTATTCAACAAATAAATGCTTATGCTATTGCCCTCACCGCAGTGCAGCCCAAGCGCTGTCGCTGCTAACTGCGCAGTCAGCAGAGCGCGTGATTATACGTGCGTGTGTATGCATGTGTGCATAAAAGAAGTGCAAAATGAGTAGAATATCAGCCTAGAGGGTTCAGGGTATCTCCTAGTCGAGCACTCTCGACTGGAGCCTTCTTACTTGTTTTCTTAGTTCAATAGTAATAGCAATGGAACATTATTAAACAATTAAAACTAGCTGATATTGGACTCATCGCAGAATGATCGAAGCATTGGAATCCCTGACACCTTCGTAATTGCTCGGGTCGCTCGATTGGGATGGTCGACTTTTGTGTTGTAAGGTTAGTGGTTAAAGTTTGTTGTTTTGCACCAGCAGCATCGGTTTATCATGTTGAAGAAAGAGTCCAAGTGCGATTACATCAAGAGACGACGTCTCGTAATACTAGTTCTGGCTGCTACTCTAATATTCCTAGTCGTACTATCTAGTATCAAGGACTCTTCCATTATTTCGAATGGAATTTACGGCTTACTTTCGACTGAGAATGTTACCAAGAATATACTATATTCGAGCTCGCAGCCTCCACCAGGACGCAGCATTTTCTTTCATGAGACCAGCGGCATTTCTCCAGATTCGGTATCCAACATTATGAATCTGACGGCTCGACAAGCCTGTTCAATAGAATCGGCTGCTCTGAATAATCCCAACTTCCAAATCTTTATTGTGTTTTCCTGTCCCACCTATCGTCCTCTCGTCGGTCGTCAAAAACTTCTCGTCGATGCCATCGAAAGCTATGAGAACGTGAACTTTCGTCACCTAAATCTAAGGGACTATGCTATGAACACTCCTATTGAAGATTGGGTAAAAAGAGGCGAATTGCTTAACTCTAGGTAAATTTTAAATTCATGTTGATTTCCTTTTAGAGTGTAGCATAATTCTCCTGGTGTAATACACAGCTATCCGATGCAACACACATCTGACCTCCTCCGCCTTATAAGTCTCTATCGGTTTGGAGGCATCTATTTAGACATGGATATTATTGTCCTGAAGAGCTTAGAGAAATTACCCCTGAACTATGTGGGAGCTCAATCTAACTATACCCTGTGCAATGCTGTCATCGGCCTAGCAGCCGATGGAATGGGTCATGAAGTTGCTGATTTATTTTTACAGCAGTATCAAAAATATTTCAATGGGAAAGATTATGTACAAAATGGACCAACTCTTGTGACAGCCGTTCTGTTAAAATATTGTGGCACCAGCCTCATGAAAGCCATGGAAGGCGGTCGTAAGAGTTGCAAGGGATTTCGACTATTTAATACGACTGCATTCTATTCAATTCCTTGGCCAGAGTGGAGGCATTTCACTGAGCCCAGGTACCTGGATGAAACTATGGCAAGAACTAAGGATTCATTTATGATACACATGTGGAACAAAGCTTCTAGTGGAGAGCGTATCAAAGTCGGATCCAACGCTGCGTATGTAAAGTATGCGGAAAAGAACTGTCCCAGAACGTATGAGGCAGCTGGTGACTATTTCTAAGGACATTCATTTAACGTTGACACACTTGCAATTAAATAATTGACGGTTAGAAATAAACACATATTTGAATTCCCCAAATATATAACACAAACTAATAATTCACATGTTAATATATTGGAGAAGTGGCATAGAATGCTATAGCTTCAGACTCTATACAAATTGAAGCAGCTGAATAAACTGACTGTTGTAAGTGCAGTATGCTGTATAGACGGAATGATTCGCAATTGACTCAGTTGGTAATTAGTAAAGCGCTTAGGCACAGTCCGCACGGTTCATCATGATCGCAGCTCTAAAGCAGCAATTTAATATCTTGCTAATGAAAAGCCGACGTCTCGTAATACCAGCTCTGGCTGCTATTCTAATGCTGTTAGTTATAGTGTCCACAATTCAGGATCTCTATACAAGTTTAAGCAAAATTTCTGACTTAGAGTCATTCGAAACAGAATTTGCTTCAAATCAAAGTGATACAGAGGATATTCTATACTCAAGCTTACAGCCACCGCCAGGACGCAGCATTTTCTTTCATGAGACCAGCTGCACTTATAGAAATTCACGTTACTATGTCATGAATCTGACGGCTCGTCAAGTCTGTTCCATAGAATCGGCAGCTCTGAATAATCCCAACTTCCAAATCTTTACTGTATTTTCCTGTCCCACCTATCGTCCTCTCGTCGGTCGTCAAAAACTTCTCGTCGATGCCATTGAAAGCTATGAGAACGTGAACTTTCGTCACCTGAATCTGAGGAACTATGCTCTGAACACTCCTATTGAAGATTGGGTAAAAAGAGGCGAATTGCTAGGTAAGTTTTAAATTCATGTGAGGAGCAGCGTAATTCACCTACTTTAACACACCTCTAGTTAGACATGGATATTATTGTCCTGAAGAGTTTAGAGAAATTACCCCTGAACTATGTGGGAGCTCAATCTATTTATACCCTGGCAAATGGTATCATCGGTTTAGCAGCCGATGGAATAGGTCATGAAGTTGCTGAATTTTTATTTACAGCAGTATCAAAAATATTTTATTGGGTATGATTGTGTATAAATTGGACTAACTCTTGTGACAGCCGTTCGGTTATAATATTGTGGCACCAGCCTCATGAAACTCGTAAGAGGTGCAGGAGTTTTCGACTATTTAATAAGACTGCATTCTATTCAATTCCTTTTGAAGAGTGGAGGCATTTCACTGAGCCCAGGTACCTACTATGGCAAGAACTAAGGTTTCATATATTATATACATGTGGAACAAAGTTTCTTGTGGAGAGCGTATCAAAGTCGGATCCAACGCTGCGTATGTAAAGTATGCGGGAAAGTACTGTCCCAGGACGTATGCGGCAGTTGGTGATTACTTGTAATGTGTTTCATTTAAGTAAATACGTTTCCTATATATGTATATATAAGCTATTCAAATAATAGAAGTGTGCATTTTATTTCTGTTCTACGAAATTTAATGTTGTACCCAGTTGCTTACTTTTCAAATAAGAGTAGGTGACCAAATATTGAATTTGTAAACACGAAGCCCAGGCAGTGAGGCAATATTCTCTATGCACATAGAGTAACAGATAGAGTGACGATTGTATGTTTATAAATATAGTTTGGAGTTTTGTATACGCTGAATTCATAATAGGAAATCGGGGCAAAGCTATCTGGCATTGGACTCATCGCAAAATTATCGAATGGTACACCATATATTTTTATAAATATATCGAGGCATCCATTAGGAGCTCATTCATTTTCCGCAATCAATGACGATAGCTGAGCATTTCTCCTTATTATTGTATTTTGGCGATAAGAAATCCCTATTTAAAGACAGTTTAAAAACAAGTAAGAAAGCTCTAGTCGAGACTGCTCGACTAGGAGATACCCTGAACCCTCTAATCTGATATTCTAATCATTCTGCACTTCTTTTATGCACACATACATACAGATGCATCCACACGCACGCATAAGCCTGCGCTCTGCTAACTGCGCAGTAAGCAGCGACTGCGCTTGGGCTGCGCTGCAGTGTGGGCAATATTATGAGAATTTATTTGTCGAATAATTTCTTTTGTGAACATATGATCTTAATGAAACTTTCAGAGTGTAATCATATGGTAAATATGTGTGTACATTCCAAAGCACAAGTCTCTAGTACTTGAAATGCGTTTTTTGCAAATTGGGGGAGAAGGGGGCGTGGTATCCAAAATCTGTAAATCACAAAATCTTTGTATCGATTAACTTTATATACAACACAAATTTTAAGACTCCAGGTCTGAAAATGTTCAAATTAGGCGAAAAAAACAAAATCAATTTTTCGATTATTCTCGATAAAAAAGTTATCGGACGATTTATCGAAAAAATAAAGCAAACTCGTACTGCGTATGGTACACACGAGTATGCATGCCAAATTTCAGCTCTCTAGCTCTTATAACTTCTGAGATCGACGCACTCATACGGACGGACGGACGGACGGACGGACGGACGGACGGACAGACGGACAGGGCTATATCGACTCAGCTCGTCACGCTGATCAAGAATATATATACTTTGTGGGGTCTGCCACGCCTCCTTCTGCCCGTTACATACTTTTTCACAAAACCATTATACCCTGATTTCCCATTTTCAATGGGTTCAGGGTATAATAACATTATGATACATTATTAACATTATATCTACCTATCTAAATCATCATAGCGAACTTGCTTCACCCACTGAACTTAAAATATGTATCAAGCATTTTTACAGCATATTGTTCTTAAAGTTTTCATACCAGAATGTTTAAAGCAAACAAAAACATTAAACAGCTGACTACACTAAATGGCGGTAATCGATATTTAGTAAAATTCAAGATGTACATATGTAAACCTTATTATTGGTCTTATTGGTTAGTGTATCGTAAAGCCCCAGCAGCATCGGTTCATCATGTTGAAGAAAGAGTCGAAGTATGTTTACAAGATGGGACGACGTCTCGTAACACCAGTTCTGGCTGCTACTCTAATATTCCTAGTCATACTATCCACTATCAAGGAGCTATCCAATACATTAAAAGCTAAATCTGTTTCAACTGAGAATGTTATTGAGGACATACTATGTTCGAGCTCGCAGCCTCCGCCAGGACGCAGCATTTTCTTTCATGAGACCAGCTGCATTTCTCCAGATTCGGTATCCAACATTATGAATCTGACGGCTCGACAAGCCTGTTCCATAGAATCGGCTGCTCTGAATAATCCCAACTTCCAAACCTTTATTGTGTTTTCCTGTCCCACCTATCGTCCTCTCGTCGGTCGTCAAAAACTTCTCGTGGATGCCATCGCAAGCTATGAGAACGTGAACTTTCGTCACCTAAATCTAAGGGACTATGCTATGAACACTCCTATTGAAGATTGGGTAAAAAGAGGCGAATTGCTTAACTCTAGGTAAGTTTTAAATTCATGTTGATTTCCTTTTAGAGTGTAGCATAATTCTGCTGGTGTAATACACAGCTTTCCAATGGAGCACACATCTGACCTCCTCCGCCTCATAAGTCTCTATCGGTTTGGAGGCATCTATTTAGACATGGATATTATTGTCCTGAAGAGCTTAGAGAAATTACCCCTGAACTATGTGGGAGCTGAATCTAACTATTCCCTGTGCAATGCTGTTATTGGTTTAGCAGCCGATGGAATAGGTCATGAAGTTGCTGAACTATTTTTAGAGCGATATGTAAAATATTTCAATGGGAAAGCTTATGCACAAAATGGACCAGCTCTTGTGACAGCCGTTCTGTTGAAATTTTGTGGTACCAGCCTCATGAAGGCGATGGAAGACGGTCGTAAGAGCTGCAAGGGTTTTCGACTATTTAATACGACTGCATTCTATTCAATTCCTTGGCAAGAGTGGAGGCATTTCACTGAGCCCAGGTACCTGGAGGAAACTATGGAAAGAACTAAGGATTCATTAATGATACACATATGGAACATTGCGTCCAGGAGAGAGCGCATCAAAGTCGACTCCAATATTGCCTATGTAAAGTATGCGGAAAAATACTGTCCCAGGACGTATGCGGTAGCTGGTGATTACTTTTAATGTATTTTATTTAAGTCGGTTTCAAACAATATATTTCTAAAATAAATACGTTTCCTATATAAGCTATTCAAACAATAGAAGTGTGCATTTCACTTCTATTCTACGAAATTGAATGTTCCAACCTGTTGCTTACTTTCCAAACAAGAATAGGTGAACAAATATTGAATTTGTAAACATGAAGTCCAGACAGTCAGGCAATATTCTACGATGCGTATAGTAACACATAAATATAGTTTGGATAAAATATTTTTGTGTAAATGTATGTATATACCTGTACATGTATATAAAGAATATATATGTTCTTAACTAGGTTGATGAGCGTGTATATGTTGATGGCCATCAGTCCGCCAGTCCGCCCGTATGAACGCAGCTACATCGTAAACCAGATGAATACACTTGACTATGATGGTGTTTAGTTTTGTAATGATCTTTATTTTTCTGAGTTTATATACCCAGACTCATGCATATTTTCAGCCCTTAAATCTAGTGCTTCTATTGCTGAGTTTGTAAGGCTCAGCGTGGATATATTAGTTATTCTTATCTTATCGCTGAGTTGGTAGGGCTCAGCACTCTCTTACATATTTTTTTTTTTGCTACGATTGCCAGAGTCACAGTTCATCTGTCTATCTTGAGAGTCCATACATGTCGCACATGTTATCTATTTTATGTATGCTAGCCGTTAAGTGCGTAGAGGGTATGCTCTCATTTTTATCATATTTCTATGTTTACCATGAACACCAGAAAGCTAGAAGCTTGAAATTTTACCTGTATACTCTGATTTATTTTATATTTTGTCGAAAACTCATCTGATTTTCTTGTTATCGCTAATATTCAATAATTGTATTTGTTTTTAAACGTATTTTGAATAATGTTATATCTAAAGATTAAATACATACTGTATTTTGTTTACATACTTTAGATATTGACATTAAATTTTCAATTTACAGCAAAAATCGAAATTCTATAAAATACATATGAGTCTATATTTAAAATTTGTAGACTCTACCTCTAAAGGTATAGTCTAACTAGTTTTCGATAAGGGTTTTAATCGATCTTATATTTTCTGGGATAGACGCGTTCATACATGCAGCCGGACGAACGGACGGCCAGAGAGACGGACAGGGATAAATCGACTCAGCTCGTCGCCCTGATCAAAAATATACATACTTTATGGGGTCTGCCACACCTCCTTCTGCCTGTTACCTGCTTTTAAGAAAACCATTATACCCTGATTTCTCATTGAAAATGGGTTTAGGGTATAAAAATTCACTTCATAATTTCATAATCCTACAATACATATGTTAACAACACGAAAATATTTAGGTGAATATTGTTTATTTCTGTGCATGTCTAAAGTTTCGTTAATTTTTTGCAGACACAATTTTATCGTCTAGAAATAGAACAGAACAAAAAGCGATATATGCTTAAGTAAATGCAGCTGAATAATCTGACATGAGCATTATCATTGATATTGAAATTTAATATCCCCTTCACAATTAATTTACAATTTTTAGTCTCACTTATACCTTCGCTCAGGATTGTAATGTTCATAAGAAAGATGGTGACGCCGTGCCTAATCTGGGGACGTGGCCTACTCTTTTTAGCTCTAATTATTGGCATCGTTTTCATTATAGTGTCCTTCAACCCGTTCTCTAAAAAGGAGACCGCAAATCAGATTGAGTTTACTAAGTATAATGACAAATGGAATGTAAATAAGAGTAAAGTTTCAGAGTTTAACAATTCCCATTGCGCAATTCTCTTAAAAACGGCAAATATGATACTCACTCAAAATGGAACTCAGACGAAACCCCTAAAAGGATATAATAAAGCTGATCACGTAAAGCAACATGTTGCTAAGAAAAATTCACCAGAAGTACATAAGAATATTCATTCACACAGTTTAAATGGCTCTTCTACTCATAATAAAAATGCACCTTCATTCATTGTTACAAATCTACAACAGCAAACCCAAAATTTGACCCTCAACAAGCTAAAAATGCCTGAAATGATCGGGAATACCCATGTAAAAGCTTCCCCAACAGTTCAGATAAATCATCTAAATATGATTACTAATCGTCAAAATCTTGTCGGATCTACGCAGAACTTAAAACAGGAAAAGGCACCTGAAAAAATGCAAACGGTGCTATTATCCAATACACATAAACCATCAAATGTAAGCAATATGATTAGCTTAAAAAATTTTAAGCCACAACTTCGGAACCCAAATCCGAAAGTTTTTGCTAAGCAGATTAGCGCGAAACCCCAAGAGACAAATCATCATAATATAATGAATGATAAGAAACTTCATGAATCTAAAATTATTCATTTAAATTCTTCAAAGTTGCAGGCTCAAAGTCAGAACCTAAATATGAATGAGACGAATTCTTCAAAATTACAGTCCCTAGCTCAGAACTTAACTACAAATGAGAAAAAATCAAATGAATCTAACATAATTCATTTATATAATTCCAAGAATGAGAAGAAACCAAATGAATCCAAAATAATTCTTTCAAATGAGTCAAAGTTACAGCCCCAAAATTTTATATTTCACGGTGATAAAATATTTAAAGAAATGCTATCATCGACTACTACTAAAGAGAATATGCAGGCAAAATACTTCAACAGAGATCACCAAAATTTAACTAAGCATAAAGTTTTCACATCAGCAAAACCTATTGCAACACCTACAGTGGAACAACATCAGAACCTAACACAAAGAATTGAAAATATCTTTAAGAATATTTCATCATTCAATATTTTCAACAAAGATCACATCAAAAAGGTGCTCAGGTGTAATATTACGAATTTACCAGTACATAACTCAACAGTAAAAATTGAGAAAATAGTTATGGATATGCTTTCATCCAGTGCTCAGAGCAACAAGCATGTAAATTCGTTTAATAAAACTCATCAAAACTTAAGTTTCAATAAGCGAAAGGTTCCAGAATCGACATTTAACAAAACACAGTTAGAAAACAAATTTCCAAATTTTACATCAAACCTCAGCTCAAAAAGTAACAACTCCGCACCTATTAACATAGCTCATGCTCTAATAGAGGATATTTTGTTATGCAGCTCAAAGCCAACGCCCGGAAAGACCATTTTCTTCTCAGAAAGTAGCCAATATTCAGATATTTCTTATAATATTCATGAAATGAGGGCACATCAAGCTTGCGCCATTGAATCGGCTGCATTGCATAATCCAAATTTTCAGGTTTTTGTGCTGTTTGCTTGTCACACATATCTGGAGAAACCGGCGCCTATTATTGATGCATTATTAAGCTATAAAAATATAAAATTTCGAGAGTTAAATATTGGGACTTATATACTAGATACGCCCATTACGGACTGGCTTAAGTTAAACGATTTTTATCGCTCAAGGTTAGAAAATATTATATAAACTAGCTAAATCTTATATATTTATTTATATTCAACTTAGTTTTCTGATGCATCACATGTCCGATCTATTGCGTCTTCTAACGCTCTATCGCTATGGAGGTATCTATTTGGATACGGATGTGATGCTGCTGCGTACTTTTGAGGACTTGCATCTGAACTATGCGTGCTCAATGGCAAATCAGAGCATTAGCAATAGTATTTTGGGCCTGGAACCTAAAGGATTTGGACATCAGCTTGCCAAGTGGTTTTTGCAGGATTTCCGCAAGTCCTTGGTAAAAGATGCATTCGACTCAACTGAACACAATCTCTTGCTGCGGGTTCTGCAAGAGGTTTGTAGCACAAGAAATGTTACACTCATGGTTAAGGATCCGAAACGTTGTAAGGGCTTCAAAGTATTTAGCATAAGCGAATTTTACAAGGTGCCATTGAAGCATTCCGAACTGTTTCTCGACCCAAAACGTGCGAGTGAAGTGCTGGAACGTATTAAGAACTCTCGTCTAATTCATGTATGGAATCGATTCTCCTCGAAATGGCCTTTGAAGATTGATTCAAAGGCAGCTTATATGCAGCTGGCTGCGAAACATTGTCCCAAAGTATTTAAGGCAGCGGGGAATTTGTTTTCTTAGCTGACATTATATTTTCTACATATACAACAATTCATTATTTATAATTTTAAGATTGTTAACCATGATAGCTTGGACCATATAGCATAATAAATAACACTTAAATAGGTGGAATAAATAAAACAGCTTAATTTAGATGTTTGTTGATACAGCTATACAAACCGATTGCGTATATTTGCATAGATGGCAATGCTATTTTGCGACACGCTTATATATTTTAAGCTAATTTACACCATACCTATAAGACCAGAAGCCGAATTCAGCTAAGGGAAAACCAAACTATCCAAACCGGCTATTCATTTTCGAAGCAATTTTAAAATTTTGAATCCGTTCATTGGCGCCAAAATTATATACCTATCGACACCGATTATTTTTAAGGATATAAATACATAATATAATACAAAATACTTACAAAAATAGAATAGAAATACATGCTGTTTGATGGTATTTAAATTCAGTATAATTGCTGCATTACTTTTTATCGACTACTAAGCAGGGATGGAGAATCGCTATATTGAGTATTTTTAAGTATAAAAGTGTGTTAACAGCTAAAAAAGAAATACCATAATTATTTGCAGCTCTAAATATATAAAGAATAATGATAAATTACAAATCTCTAATAAAATAAACATAAACGATGTAAAACTATTAATTAATAACATATACAAGTTTTTAACTTTCCAACATAATAACAGAATAGGCTAACCAATTGAATAACATAAAATTTGCTACTTAACAGCAGCACCACTACATCGTAAAATCCTCTTTGAGCAAGTATCAATTGCTGCGTCGGAACTATTGGGGATACAACTTTTCTAAAATGCGTTAAGCAGCAGTGAGTGGTTTTTTTAATGTGTAATTTATTGGTGATTATGAACAGTGTGCTGCATTTATTGCAGCTGTAAATAAATCTATTGGCACATAAATATTTATACATTTTTCAAGATATGTGTTTTATACATGTATGCGTTTGAAATATTGCAAAAACGGTTGATTTTGCCACAAAAGGGTGAAAAAAGAAGAAAAAACAACAACGAAGCACAATCATGCGCAAGTGTGTGTATATACATGTACATATTCACACTAAATCACACTTCTCGACTCCAGCTGCTGTAGTTTTGTACAGCTGGGTCGATACAATACCAGAAAACAAAACAACAAACAGTATAATGTAATCAGAAGCAGAACTTTATAGAAATGTAAAAGCACCTTCTGCTACAAATGAAGTCGCAAGCTTAATTTTGTGAATGGTTTTTCCATTTCACCTGGCGTCACTAACGTGTCTTGCTTCACATTGGTGTGCGTGCCAATACAAATACATATTTCTTATTTGTACACTTTGCTCATTAGCGGCATTTTGGACGTCATTGTATACAAAATACACACGCACCCACACAGAGACAGAAAATAAGGCATCTATTCATATTGCTAATTTGCAAGTGTATATAAGTTTGTACATAACAGGCAATATAAATATACACATACGAATTATCTCTTCAACGGTTGTTTATTGCACTCTTTGAGCTCGTTTTACATATTTACATACATAGGTGCAAACATACATACACATAAGTACACATGAATTTTCTCAATTCTTTATTATATAACTTCGTCTCAGACTCAGGTCTACTAGCTAGATAATAAATGCAACCTTTTAATGAAGATTTATATCTGTGTGTTGTAAAAAATGACACATAAAAAGATACTTGGTACTCAAGCTCATCAATACTCTGTGAGTGTGCTGTAATATTTTCTGAGACGTTTGATTTCACGATTTCAGTGGCCTTAGGTATAGGCAATTAAGAAAGAAGTTTTTAACTATTGTGCATAGCCACGTCCATTGGAATTTGTTTTTGCTTAAGCTAATTTAATTATTATCTTTTTTGTCATTTTTTTTTCGCATGCGATGAGCATTTAGTTATTGTTTTTTTTTTTTTTTTATATACATATGTATACCCTATGCATGTTTAAGACGGCTATGATAATGCTTTGACTGTCACGACTGAAAAAGGAAAACTATTATACATATACATATGTATGTAAGTACATATATTATTTCTAATTAGCAAAAGTTTATTCGTAAATATTTCAAAACTATGTTATATTCAATAGAATTTCTATTGGATTTATTAAAAAAAGAAAATCCCATCGATTTCGTTTGTCACAAAAGCCATGTGAAATCTATTAATACAAATATACATAATATATTTTTTCAATCAGCTATAGTTTAGTTTGAAATATATTTACGATTTTATTGATTTATTTATTTTCAAAATCTTTTTCCCATTCAAAAGCCTATAAAAAAGAGCGATAAAAATTTGTTTGTTTTTTGCTATTGTGGAGATAAGACTTTTTGATTCAGTGAGTCTTCTGAACACTTTACATTTAGGCAGTTTTAATTGCTGTTTAAACAGTAAGGTTTTATGACTGAGATAATGGTTAGTACATTGTTTTTTGTTCTGAAAATACATGAATTCCCCTTCAGGAAAAAGTGAAAACTTTTCTTTGCGACTTTCTTGGAAGTCTAAAAAAATGTAGTACAAAAGATGTAACTCATTCGAGACGCCTTCACGGTAATTACATGGTTTGTTAGGTAAACTAATTTTAAATGTAGCTATAAATAGCGGTCAAATTAATCTATTTGATGTTTGTATTCACAGGTGTACTATGCGATCGAACGATGAGACACATATAATGCCATATAAGTTTTTGAGATTGTACACGGAAAAATGGAAACAATATCCAAGAAATCCTTGATATTGGCTGCGTTGTTTGTTTACAATGCTGTCGTCGTCGCCGCTGTCACAGTTGATGTGCCAAACTATAAGCCTGGTTGCAGCACCGTCTACAGTTCGAGGAACGCTACACTGCAGTCGCCGGGAAGAGCTGTAAAGGGAGCGGAGGAGTTGGTGCCGATACGAACGTGGCAGGAGCATGAGTTCTCGCTGCTGGGTTACAAGTTCCATTTGCCATTTGTCGGTCATGCTGTGGACTCGGATGTGGACGATGGCTATAGCCTCGATGATGCCTGGCTGTTGGATAATAGAGCCCAGACATTATATGTTCAACAGGAGGACCAAGAGCAGGAGAGTTCTGAGGAAGGTGATCCTGCCAACAGCATCGTAAAGCTGCGCTGTCAAAATGTCAGCGTAGCTGAAATCAATGCCCAGCTGCAGCTCAATAGCCAGATGAACTATGAGCAGATATCGCTGATGCATGTACCGGGCCATGCTGACGCAGTGCCGCTGAAATTGCAACAATATGATAGTATACAGAAATTTAAATGGACGGTTAGTTCATTACACGATGAAACACTGCAACGGCTGTTTGTGCAGTATGTGACACGCTTCGAATCGGTTGAATCACTGGACTTTAGTGAGAATTTGCTTAGCTGCATCCATTGGGCGCAGCCGCAGGCGATGCGACGTCTTCAAGTACTTAAGCTGAGTGGGAATCGCTTGGCCCACAATTGCAGTCTGAGCGAACTGCAGCATATGAATCATCTGTTGGAGCTGCACTTGGATCGCAATGGGCTGCACGGTTTACCCGTGCAGTTCGTGCAGCACCTAAGCGAGCTCCGACTGCTGAATCTTAGCTATAATCGATTGATCGAGCTGCCACGCAACACATTCGAGGGTGCACTTCAGCTGGAGTCGCTGCATCTCTCGGGCAACCAGTTGACCGTTTTGCCCTTTCAGCTTTTCCAGACGGCACGTGAACTGCGCCACTTGGATCTCAGCAATAATCGTTTGCTCTCATTCCCGGACAACTTCTTTGCACTCAACAATCAATTGCGTCAGCTCCTGCTGCAGAGAAATCAATTGAAGTCCTTAGGCAAGCACAGCCTATATAATCTACGCCAGCTGCGAATTCTGGATCTGTCACAGAATGAGCTGGGAAGCATCGATCGCAAGGCTTTTGAGTCTCTGGAACATCTGGTGACTCTTAATATATCTGGCAATGAACTAACCGTACTGTCCTCCATCATATTCCAGCCACTCGGCTCATTGCAGCAACTGGACTTGAGCCGGAATCAGTTCAAGCAATTGCCTGACGGACTCTTTCAGGCGCAGCGTAAGTTGGTGT
This sequence comes from Drosophila arizonae, assembly GCF_054131065.1. Classification (NCBI taxonomy): domain Eukaryota; kingdom Metazoa; phylum Arthropoda; class Insecta; order Diptera; family Drosophilidae; genus Drosophila; species Drosophila arizonae. The sequence goes on along the minus strand of NC_142923.1, from coordinate 12,015,082 downwards.
TGCTGCGCATCGATGAGACGCCGCTCGAAGAACTGCCCAATTGGATTTCGCGCGACGAGGACTACGTAGATGGGCAAATACTGCAACGCCTACGCTACTTATCGATGCAACAGAATCTGCAGCTCACTCAGCTGCCAGCCACATTGTTTGGCAACGTGCGCAATCTGCGCGAACTGCTGCTGGCCGATAATAGTCTTACCAAGTTGCCCCCACAGATTGCCAGCTTGTCGCGTCTGCAGCGGCTGAGTGTACGTGGCAATCGGTTGGGCTCACTGCCCGAAGGCCTCAAAGAGTTAAACCATCTGCACTATTTGAACATCTTGGGCAATGAATATCAATGTGACTGCAGCATGTACTGGCTGTCCAACTGGTTAACAAATGCGACGACCTCTCTGCGACGGGCAACACCAAATGCCAGTCGCAGTCTGGACTCGTATGAGCATATTGATAACCAGATTGATGCACTGAAATGCCAATACGGTTATCCCGGCGACATGCTGCGCGTGTTAAGCAATCTCAATTGTACCGTACCAGTTGTGGTGCAATCTTCAGAGCCCAAGATGTACAGGTTGCATGCCACAGCCAAGCTAGAGTGTATGGTTTATGGCAGTCCTACTCCAGATATTATTTGGGTAACGCGTACTTGAATAATAATAATAATAATCATATGTTAATTGCCAAATTTGGATTGCTGTTTGCAGGTGACACCACGCCACAAGATTCTACGGCATCATGCCGATCCCGACAAACGGCCCACCATCATCAACAGCGACAAAGAGCATCAGCCGAGTAAGTTTGAACTGTTTGCCCTGACGGATGACAGCAACACCAAATCGCTGCACATGAACATCAGCCGACAGAAGACGATTGTGGGTCAGCGCGTGGTGCTCATTGAGAACGGCTCGCTGCTCGTGCACAATATATCGCGTGGTGATAGTGGCCTATACACCTGCTACGCCTTTAATGTGATGGGGAATTCATCGGCAGGCATTAGGTAGTATAAATCGATGCATATAATATACAAGTCATATCATAGCCGATCATTTAATTGTATTCATATGTCACTTTACAGACTCTACATCGATCCCATTGTATTTTATCGCGTTAAAATTGAAAGCCTTCTGGCGGGTACTTTACTTGCCACGGCATTTTTGTTGCTAACACTTTTGGTGCAAGGCTTACGCAGCTGCCTACAGCGCTGTGGACTCTGTGAACGCTTGAGCTGTTGTGCGAATCGCAATAAAAGGTCACCACGATCACGGCAAATTTATGCCATGCTGGATAGCATTGAGAACTACAAGAGCCAGCAGTTGGAGCGTTTGCGTGAGAATTATGCACAACAAGTGCATCGCATACGGGAGAATTGTGCACTACAAGTGGAATGGATACAGAGCAGCTATACAACACAGGCCAAGCACGTCAAAGAGTTCCGTGACATGGGCTCTAATCATTTGACCGCACTAAAAGATCAATATTACGATCAGGTGAAGAAGGTGCGCGACTATTCCACTGGCCAATTGAGTTGGGTGCGCGAGAACTATGTCTTCCAGCGCAATAAGATCCGTAAGTTTAGTGCCCATCAGGTATTGCGACTACGTGAGGGCTACAAGTACCAGCAGCAATCATTGAACAAGGTATTGGAAAATTTGCCCAGCTTTTACTTTGAAAACTGCCGCGGACGCTGCGAAGAAGACATTGTCGAGGGTAAATATTATATTTATATTTATGATAAGAAACTCAATAATACATGAACATATATTTGCAGACATAGACTGTTACTTCAAGAGCCAAATGGAGAAGGAACTGCACATACAGAAAATCAAATCACTGAAAGCCGCCAACAATTCGGCTAGTAAGGCTTCCGTCTACTACACGCCGCCAGATGACGAATTATTCCAGAGCTCCGAGCTAAATCTGCAAGCCTCACCAATACACATTAACTATATTGATGAGAATCTGGACCAGAAGAAGCTCGATTTGCATGACTTCAAAATGGATCCGCATCTGTTGCTCTTTAGCAAATCGCAATTAAATGTTTATCCAGAGGGCTCGAGCAGCAGTCAGGCAGCTGCCATGGCCCTTGCTCTAGCTGCTTGCAGTATTGAGGATAACAATCAGAATGCGCAGCTGATGGAGGAGAATAGCATTAGTAATGTGGAGATGGGTGAACTGAAGGATGCGAGCGATGTTAAGAATTCCAAATCGTGTCCTGCTATTTATAAGGTATCCAAACAGCGAGACGGTAGCACACTGCACGAGCTACTCACCACAGACGGTGAGCCACATCAAATGGTTCATCTAAATCCAGTCGATGAGACCTCATTGACGATGTTGCACTTGCCAAAGGATCAGCTCAACATCGTTGAGGAGGACGGTGACGGGGCCGCGCTATTTCCAAATCATCATCCGATGAACACCGAACAAAGCAAGGATTCCAAAGTGGCAGTCTCGACAGAACAATGTGAATCCGACAGCAGCCCGGACAGCTGCTGTGCATCATCCTATGTGACCGCAAATGCTACCCCTTCAACCCCTGCTACCACTTAGAGATTTTATTAATTTTAATATATATAATTTAAAAAGCAAAAACAAAATGATTGGACCCTGAAAGCACATTCAACTGAAGTGTTAATGTTTCAAATGTGTTTAATGATGAAGGCATCAAACAATAATTGCGTATAGAATTAATTAGTGCAACTTAAAGAATTCAAATGCTGAAAAAAATGAAATAAAGCCACTTAAAAAAAAAAAAAAAAAAAAAAAAAAAAAAAAACAAGTCATGCGATTTAAATAATAGTAAAAATTAGAGAAAAAAATATATATAATGTGTCTCGTGTCGAAGGTATCATCAATAATGTCAATAATACTTGGAAAGCCCCCATTTGTGATTTCATCAATAACATATGAAGCGATTTATTTATAGAGAGCACATTAAATCTACTTAAATATATGCAGACGTATTTTTAAACAAAATATAAAACAAATTTTATTGAATTCCTGAAATGGTAAATAAAGCAACCATACAAAATTACACACAAATATATTTCTATTATAATAAAAATATTAGCTGTTAACTTGATGTGCACAACTCAGACATGCTATATATATATATTACCAATATTTACCCCCACATACATCTATTTCTATGGGATGCATAATGCCAAACGATCGTATATATTTGATGATGGAGTTTATATCCATTCAAATACTTTACACGGATACTCAGTATATTTGAAAGCTGAACAAACAATAATATGGGAATAGTTTCAATCTAGGGTTCGGGACATTCGGGCTGTTTGAGCACTTCGATGGCACAGGGATTGGCGTCGATCTTGCATGGCTCGGACTCAGTTTCCACTTCACTGAGATCATAATCACACTCGCATGGGAAGCACTCCATTTCGAACTCCTCGCCTTCGTCTTCGGCTTCTTCGCCCTCGCCATAAAAGCTAAACTTCTCCTGGCTGAGTGTGCTCACCTCTGAGGTGATCGAGCATACCGAAAGCTCAGAGTCAGAGATAGGCAATGGCACCGGCTCTTGCGGCAGTAGAGAATAGTCGTAGACAGCGATCTCTTGGGCGAACCACAATGTAGGCTTTATTTCCTCGGGCTGGTCCTCTTCATTTGCAATTTCGTCCTCCTGGTTGTATTCGTCCTCCTCTACATCCGCGGATGAGCGAATAACTTTGAATTTATAGTCGCCCGGCAAGAAATAGCCAAGCAGCATGTAACGATTATCAAAGCTGAACACAGCCGGTCCATTGGGATAGAGATTGTCCCAGAGACCGTGTAGAATGGTGCACTTATCATCGTTGCCAATATACAGCTCAAAGGGTCCCATGCGGACATTGCTGTTCCAAGTGGACTTAAGACGTACCGTCATACAGCAGTTGTCCTTCTCGGTCTTAAAGCTGTAGATGCCAACACCATGGCGATAGCCCTTATACCAATCGCCCGAGTAAGTGTCCCCAATAGCATAATTATAACGACCCTTGCCGTGCTTCAGATTCCTGCGCCAGTTGCCCTCGTAGACGGAGCCATCTGGATAAATGAATATGCCGCGGCCGCAGCGAACGCCACAGCGGTACTGGCCATAGTAGCGAGCGCCATTCTTAAAGACATATAGACCGATGCCATGACGTCGTCCCTTGCGATAATTGCCATCGTACTGATCACCATTGGGTAGAATAGCCCAGCCACGTCCATGACGCTGCCCAGCCGCATTGCGTCCGCCTATGTATTTCTGAAAACGAATGGTGATAGAAAAGAGTGTGAGCCGGAGAGACGAAAGAACCCATTTGACCTACTCCGATATTTGGTCCCTCATCTTCTTCATCGGGAAAGGAAAGTTCGGTTTCGTCAGACCCCTCTGAAACGCTCATAATATAATTTTAATTTATTACTTCGCTTTGTATGTAATAAATATATCGTACTTAAATTAGTTTTGGGAACTGTGTTCTATATTTACATAAACTATGTTAAATATATATATATATATATCGACATATGTATGCTAGGCGAACGCTTGCTATGTTTCCAGGGTGTAGAAATAGTTGGCCAGTGGATAGCGTATGAAGAGGGCCAACAAGGTGCACAACAGCTGGAAGGACATCAACATTTGAGTGGCAATCCGTTCATGCACCGGTCCAAAGATGAACAACACAAAGTTGATGAGCGTGAAATTGTTGGTGATGATACGTCCATCCGGCTGCTCCTGCCAGCTGATCAGACGGAAGGTGCGCAGTACTTTAACCATCAATCGACCCAGGCTACCCAGTTCATTCAATCGAAATTCCGTTGTGCTGATGTGCAACAAATCCGTTTTGGCATCATATTTGGGCAGTCGATGCCGCGGGCAGGGTACAAAGTGAAACAACTGCGGGGTTGAGTACAGGAAATTTAGTATCTGAGGCAGAAAAAAGAGTAAGAGCGTTTTGCTAAAATGACCCAAAATGCCAACCACAGCGAAGGACATTCCGGCAAAGTAACAATAAGTATCGCCCACAAAAACCTGTGATGGATATCTGCAAGTAAATAAAAGGAAAACATTTCAAATATAACGATCAGTTATAAAGTAAGGTCACACTGGCCACATAGAATATATAAAAATATAAAAATAACATATAAACCAATTGATATGTTAAACAAACAACAAACTAGACCTTAATTCGATTTATTCTAAAAATTTGTACCATTATGAAAAAGTACAATTTTACTAAAACAATCTTCTTTTAAGTACAATTATGTATTTTTATGTATGAGGAAGAGTGTATATAGTAAACGAAGGTTGTACGTATCGTTAGGGCGAGCATGTATATAACGAGTAAATGAGTGACGTCACAATAGTACAAACTATAATTGTGAGAAATTACCAATTGCTCATGAACTGAAATGCCAAAAGTGTTTAAAATTAAAGTATGATTAAATTTTGTTGATTGTCGCTTACAAAGAAAATCCGAAATAAATTTCCATTCTATTCGTGCTCAATATTGAACAGCTGAGAAACGCAGACATTGCTAAAAAAAAAAAAAAAAAAAAAAAAGGCCAGCGACAGCTGTGCGGGTGGGCAGCAATGTGTGAAAAGTGGGTGTGTTAGCCAAGAAAAAAGCAAGAAAAAATTCATAAAGGCAAAAATCGCAAGCAGAAATACAAATCGAATAAGCATGTACAGTGTGTAGTATCAATCATACACCATGACCAGGAGCACGGCTCAAAATCTAACAGCCGGCGGCCGTCTGGCGAATAGCAAAAGGCTTGTCCTGTGGTCTGTGGTGCTGGTGCAGGTGTGTTTCATTGCCTGCATTTGGCTGCTGCAGAGCAATCACAATGAGCTCCAACTGCAATCCACTAGTAACAACAACAAATTGGAGCTAGAGATGGGGCGTGTGCATTTCGTGCACCAGGCCAGACATGCCAAGAAGTCTCTAGCCTCATCCCATTGTCCGCGGAGCGAGAACATTAATCGATATCAACAGGATTTTTTTCAAATGAAAATCGATCGGATGAATCGCTCTGCAGATTATGCTATGCCGGCTTACATGGACATGGACTTAACTCCAACTCTATGGTGCTACAGTGAGGGCACGCTAAACGAAACCCGTCAGGGACGCAACAGCGTAGACTATTTGCTGGCACAGCCACAGTGCCTGTGTGCCAGCGGCTGGCATGGACGGGACTGCGGACAGCCGGAGATTATATGGCGAGCACTGATGACGCACAGTCGGGCCAGCAAGCGAGGCGGCAACGAGGCGCCATTGAAGCTGCATGAGGCGAGCAGTACGTCATTGAAACGCCTTTACTATATACTTAACTTAGGTGCCTGGGAGCATATAAATATGGAACTGCTGGAACTGCAGCTGCGCACACTTATCAAGGTTGTGGATACATTTCTTATCTATTATTATGTCAGGGACAGCAAGGATAGACTGAAACAGCGCACGCTCGAGCGCCAATTGGACGCGATACCCATTCCCAGTTACCTGGTTTATCAGTGTGAAGAGGGACAGAACCCTGGAAACTGCAGTGGTGCAGCGGCCTACAGCTACTTTCGTCACCAGCTATGGGCGCGTTGCGGGGTGCAAATGCAGCCCACGGATTTGCTTTTGTATGGCAATGGGGAAACTGTTTATGCGCCAGCGGCCTTGAAATATCTTAAATACTTTGCAACTGATGTGCTGCCGTTGCGCTTTAGGCTGAAGCACAACGTCTACGGGTTCTACTGGCAGCATCCGCAGCTGGCACGCTTAGACGGTATCATTAGTTCCCTCGTGCATCTGCACAACGCCCAAATGGATCCGCAAAGGCTGGAGCGACAGGCGGCCTATACGCTGGGCGACCTCAATCATTTTGGCGGCTGGAGCTGTGAGCTATGCATGCCGCCTGAACAGATTGCTCAGATGCTGACAGCCAAAGAAACTGGGAATAGCCCAAATATACGAATGCCCAACGAAACGAGGAGTTCACGCATCGATGCTGACTATATACAGAAGCTGATTGGAGCTGGCATCCTGCTGGATGGCCACACCACGTTGCTGCGTTTGCGGCAACAGAGTGAGAAATATTATGCGCCACCGACGGCGCTGCTTTATAGCAGTCAATTTGGACAATTGCTGGTCAATTTGTATGATGCGAATGCACTGGACGATGTGCAGGAGGACGAAGACTAAGAAACATACATTATCCTATTCGGCTATATATATATACATATATAGGTATATGTGCCTGCTTTCCCAATCATCAACCGAACTTACATGATTTTGTTTCTTCATATCGAACATATCGCCATCATTATATAAATATATACAATATTTATATCGTCTGATTTTTCATAAAAATTATTCAAAATTTAGTATCTCAGCAGGCAGACAGTGCCGACAGACAGACAGATCTGTGATAAGAAACTAAACTAGAAAAGAATTTAAAAACGATTCTCAAATTTCATGGAATTAGCTGTTGTGAATTAAGTTAAAAATATGTAATTTAGGTATGCGGATTCATAATATGAATAAATGTTATAAGCAAATTTAATTTCAGTTAATTTATGAAATAAATCAAATTTGATTGAATAAATATTTTAAATGTTTGCTAATGTATACTAAATTGATTAGAATAATCTTTTTCATTCAATTGTCCACTTACCTATTGAATTTCCATAGAGCCAAAGATGTAGCAAAAAAAGGTATCATAAAGTATAGAGAAAATTGATGTGATTCCACCTGATGGCCCAGACTGAGTTCCATTAGATTGAATACCAATACTGAACCGGCAATGATAATGGATTGACCCACCTCCAGGCCATTGATGCCAGCGAGTATATTAATGGCATTCGTACAGAATACAGCCAGACTGCCCATGAATATGTAATAAAAAATGCCTGTAATATAAAAAGAAAATGTTATTAAATCACGCATATACATATACATATGTAGGTAACCAAATCCTTACCAATATTAACTGATGTACCAAAGAGTCCACGTGCAAAGTTGGGCATCATGACCGTCGTAGAATTATAGTTGACATAGTAGACCATCAACAAAGGCAATGTTGCTATGGTAGGCAGCAGAAGCTTATGCCGCCAGCGTAAGTCGAGCACATCGTCGGCAAAGCCAAGAAATATCATACAGCATATTGATAACAAAGCGGCAATTAGTTCCACAAACTGTTCCGAAAGATAATAATAAAGTAATTTGTTTTTCTTCGTTGAATTGACTCATCGTAAATCACCTTATCGTGGGGAAACGTGACCGGCTTACCGCCAGTAACTGCATCCGTGGCGGCATCTTTGTCAAATGCAAATGGTATGGGTATAAAGAGAAACATTGAGATCAAGAACACGCAGCCAATAATTACGCCATAGGACTCGGGACTGAAAAAAATCAAATAGTACTATTAAGAGTATATGAACAGATGTAACAGCATTACTTACACCTGTGGCTTGTCCTTTTTGCACAGATCTCGGCCGCACAAATTCGCCTTGATGAACATTTCACGGAGACGGGGTATCATGCGTACCGTCATGAGGTACGCACCCACAGATATTGAGCCGATGATCGCTATTGCGGTCGTGGACATGTTGAATGCTGCACTTGCACTAATTAGATTAAAATTACAGGCAAATCAATTGCACAGACTTGTATGGCAACAGCTTAATGTATGGTTTTGATTGCACAGACTTAAATTATGGGTTTGACCGCACAACAGGCGAAAGATCATCACTCAGAAAATCATTTTCTCCTAAAGTGATGCAAACGGTGGGCACAAATGTACACGCAATATTATGACAACAGATAATAACAAATACAGCTGTTCCTTTTGGTATCAAGCGGGCCTGCGATTGGTAATCGCCCAAGTTAAACTCTATCGATTGAAATTCTAAAAAATTAAACATATATCGATGAGTCATCGGATACACGAGTACTTTACTGTTTTTGAAATTCTTACAATAAAGCGGGGTATCCACAGTCGATGAATAATATATTTTGTTGATAAATCTTTAATTTAAAAAATTTTAGGATTAGCAATTTTATGTTTTTTTAATATAGTTTTTAAAATTTTATTTAATATCATTTTGTTATCGTTCAAAAACTCATCTCCAATTTTATACATGTAAATAAACATTACAATAAATATAACAGAATTAACTTAACAAGAGAAAATACTTTTATATATTTTTAAGTTGTTGTTGGTCCAAAGTTGTTTTTGGGTCTGTTGCCATGATACGGATGCTATCGCTCGCGAAAGAATGGGAACACTTTTTGTAATTCCGCCTTCGACTTGCACGCCTCCACCTGTGGTAGTGCCTCAATAACATTCAACATGTAGATTTGTAACTGTTGTCGACGCTCCTCAACAAAGACAAGATTCATGTTGCCAAAATGTTTTTTGGGCGGAAACTCGATGGAGCTAATTATGTTGGGATGCGTGCGTAACAACGATTTATGTAGCTTGTTGAAATCACTATAACGACGAAACAGTGTCCAATGCTCCAGCCGCTGGCGCATAGTAATGTGCATCTCGTAAACGTAATGCGACCCTGAGCGTGGGGTCTTAACAAGTTTCACATGTGGAATGGTAATCAGAAAGTTGGAGCAGAATGACGATGAAGGATCGATGCCCGTTTCGTTGAACTGTTTGGTGAGACGACGTATCAGTTGTCGATTTTGTAACTTCAGCTCAGCCACCCGTGTTTCCAGCAGTGCACAGCGTTCGGTAAGTTGGGTTACCTGCTCCGCCAGTTGCATAGTCTGCTGACTGTTAGCGCCATTGCCCGAAGACGATGATTTGCTCCACTGCGAGGAAGTATCACTGTGGTCCTCAAACAGTTCCTGAGATTCTTGTACAAGCTCCTCATCTTGGCCAATCGGCTGCACATCGGGCAGAGGAGTTTTCAGAAATTCCAATTCTGGTTCTATTGGATCACATGGCGTAGTACAAATGGGTTCTATTGCCATTGCCTGCTTCAATTCCTGCTCAACTGCATCTCTCGACGTTATTTGCTGAACTTCAAGCATTTCTCGAGGAGTAAGTGCCCCCAGTAGGTCCTCTGTAGAGCTGGCGCACACAATTGGCCGCTTTACAGCATTTGCTAAGCGTCCCTTCCTGCGTGCTGCCACAGGCACGGGTTGTGGTGCATAGATGATTGGCTCCTCCTTGACAATGCCAACCGCTTGCACGGAAAAACGTTTTGGTGCATTAAGTTCGGGATTTTCAACGTTCAGAGCAAAGAGCACATCTTTGAGACTGTCTAGAATCTCGGGCAATTTTTTGGCCGCCTCCTCATTAAGTAACAGCGACCAGGGGGTATAGAAACGCTGCAGTTGCGCCTCGTCATTGAGCCAAGTAAGAACATGACTCATCAGACGCTTTTCATTGAGTGTAGCGCGTATAAAAGCGCGGCCACGTCCATATTTCGTCCAGATCTGCTTGAGTCCCTCGTAACGTTGCTTTTCGTGTGGCGTAAGCTGTGTTTCACAGAAGTCCCAGAACGTCGTCTCATTGTTGTTAGTGGTGCTGCTGCCACTGCCACCTGTTACGATCTCATGCATATTTTGAAAGATGCTTGCGGCTGTCAGTGTAACATTTAAGGTCTGTCGTAGGCCATACGAAAGTGTTTCTTCCAATGCCTCACATAATTCCTGCACAACATCATCCTTTTCCGTTGCTAGCTCGCGTTTTCCACTGTAAGTATCACTTGTTTGTTGCGCAGTTTGCTGTAATCGTCGAAAAATATCCTCTCTGCGTTGACCAAAAGTGCACCCACCCAAAGTGGAACGAATCGTTTCTGGCAATGCATTTTCGGGCATTTTCTTATGTTTACATAGATGTTATATATGTGTACCTATATATTACGCTTGTTATTGTTTGGCTATTTATTTATTTGCGTTTTCATTGTTTTTTCTATAACTAGTGTTTGATAATTTCGAATTATATTAGTATATCGATAGATTTATATTTATAAGCACTTACGATAATGTGTGGGTATCCACACTTATTCTATAAATATTACAGCTGCCTGGTTAGTGCTTTTTATTATTAGATTAATAATTTAGTATTTTACACCAACAACATAGTTTTCATATTTTCCTTATTCATTCATTTTATTTATCGACGACTTCAGCTATTAACAAAATGTACCAGTTTTAGAGCACTGCTTGATCCACGCGATTCACAAATTAACAATAACACACCACTAACTATCGGCTAAGTTGCGTTTGCGCATCACCAATCATCGTAAAACTGGCATTAAATTTGCGCGTAAAAGAATGCCAAAAATTGGATTATTGCAACAAAGTTAATATACGCGTTTAAGTAAATAGCAACAAATGTGATCATACGAATTCACATAAATAAACTGCATATTGGGTGTGCTAAAAATGTAAGTTTTCTGATGCGTGAGGACGATTTGTTAGTTTTCTTTTGTGTTCGTTCGTTCGTCGTCTGGTCGCACGGTGCGCTTCATTGACTTTTCGAGCGAGTGTAAAGCATAAAAATGACCAAAGCTGCCTAAAATAATTCGGTTTTTGCAAACCGAACTCATTTGCAATTGTCCACAAGTGATTTGTTTGAATTTTTTATTGCAATTTGAAATCGTCAGAGATTTTGTTGCAGCTCCATTTCAATTACGATTTCGTAGAAAGCGTAAAGAGAGGAAACAAACAGAAGCGGAACTAAAAAAAAAAAACAGAATCAGAAGAAAACGAAAAAACAGGCGCCGATGACGGTCCATATGGTCAGCAAGTGCAGGAGTCTGTTATAAGTGTTTTTGTGTGTATTGTGATCAGTGTGTATTTCCCATTGCAGCCAAAATCGCCTCTTCACAAATGCCACAACAAAAGACGCTACAATTTGTCTGAATAGTAAACAACTAATATACTAAAGTCACAACAACAAAATCAACAACTATCAATAAGCAAAAATATAAACAATGAATCCGGCTGAGCTGCGGATGATGTGGATGAGCAGCCAATACAACTCGGAGCGCATTACATTGGAGGATGCTGCGACTCTGCTAGGTCACTCAACCGTTGGCCTATCCGTTATGGAGGATATGGCACATCAGCCCACTTTGGTAAGTCCTAATGGGACCATTGTTCCCTTATTTTTGAAAATATTTTAACTGAATAAAAATAAAATATTTAGACTTACGATCTATCAACATATTTATTGGTTTTTTATGCTGTGTAATCAAAGTCTTGAAGCCATAGTATTATCGATACGTAATCCTTAGTTGTATCAGACTATGTGAATTTGCAATTTCAAGCTTAGGTTTATATCAACTTTAGGGAAAATCAGCTTAAAGCCTAGTTTTTCCTAACTCGTTAGGGTAAATATTGAATTCTTTTTTAGATTTAATACATCAACAGGTGGAAGGGCATAAAACTTAGCTTAAGTCAGGTATCACAGAAACACCCATCATATATTTATATGCAATATCATATGTTTATGCTTTAGTTAAAAATTGGACTTCGTTTACTTATTTCCTTCTACTTTCTTTTCTATGATTTATGTATTGGTTACGTTGTATCCGTATCCGTATCCATTCAACTGTCAACTGTATGCAACTGTCTATCAAAAATAAAACCAAATCAACACAAACCCAAACACAAACAACAACAACAACATGATAAACACCTCCAACTCTTCACCCATACCACAAAAAGGATATGAGTCCAATGATGAGTATTGTTGGGGGGGACTTTACGGGACAGGCAGCAGCAGCCGCTGCCGCACTGGGCGTTCAGCCAGGAACGCTAATTGCCACAAATACAAATAATCTGTACGGCTTTGCGCATATGGGTGGACTGCAGCAACAGTTGCTGCAGCAATCCGCCGCAGCGACCGTCTTTCAAAACTATGCCGAAGTCATGGATGGCGATGATGGCAACAATGCCGGTGTGGCACTGATGGGCGTCAGCTCGGCGGCCGTTGATGATGATCAGCAGGTCTATGGCCAATTGGAGGATGGCTATGATGATGGCGCTGCCAGTGGCGGCATGTCCGATCTAGAGCCCAAGCAGGAGATCATAAACATTGATGATTTTGTAATGATGAACGAGGATAATAATTCGTATGATGGCACCGATTTTATGACTTCGTCGGATAAGGATATCTCACAGTCATCATCGTCGTGCATGACCAGCATGCCGAATCATGATATGCTTGTGCCGTTAGCCGATGGCCTGCTGCATCACAAGCTGCTGGGCACCACGCATGCGATGATAAATCAAGCCGGCACATCCCTAGCCGGCATGCCAGGAGCATCTGGCAGTGGCAATGGCTTTGCCAACATCTTAATTGCCGGCGAGGAGGCAACAGGCACACCCACGGCAAAAGCAATGCGTCCCTACGGCATTGCGTCCGGCAGCAGTAAGGCTGGCAATAGCGGATCTGGCTCTGGGTCCAGCTCCTCGATGCGTGCCCAGCGCAAGACGCGCAAAATTGAGCCAGTGAACCGGCCTGGACTCGTGCTCAAGACACCGATTGCCTACAAGGGCAACATTGATCCTTCGGTCATACCGATACAGAAAGACGGCATGGGTATGTTCTCACTTACCATCATTTTACATAATTTTTTCTTTTAATTAGATTTTATATATGATTTAGGTTTTTCTTTATAAATGTTTATTTTTTTTTTATTAAAAAATTCAATTTAGATTTTGGTCGTGCTCACAGCAATTATTTTTATTTTTATTTATTATATATTATACAATTAGTTGAAACACAGGAATTTCTGGAACAAAATCATGGCTGAAAGCCAAGTTTCAGCAATTATGTCATATATACCCCTCATATGGGTTCAATTGAATATTTATATTAACTTAAGCATATAGTTATGAATTTCTAACTCAAATATTTCTACATACCAACCCTAAACTAGGTATAAATAGGTAATATCTCGGAGCTTCATTATGTCTGTCTAATGCACAAAGCTACTTGGTCCTATTTGATTTGTATATATTTATTAATGTAGTCAGTGTATTAATTTATATAGATGGCAATTGTTAAAACAATTGTTAAACTAGAAATGTTTCAATTATAGTAATTGTAACGCAGCATAGATATAATTATTGAAATGTTATTGAAAAGCTTCATTAGACCTGTAACTAATTCAGTGCAATTAAGAGCAGCATTGCTTTAATTAGTTAGATATTTGCGAAACTTTATCGACTCTGCAATTAATCCTATCAAATGATAATGCTCTGCTTCGCAGCTGTCTGTGAACGTTGCGGTGCCATTGGTGTGAAGCACACGTTCTACACAAAGTCGCGACGTTTCTGCAGCATGGCCTGTGCTCGCGGAGAGCTCTATTCGCTGGTGCTCAATAGCAAGATGGATGCCAGCAGCTCGCCAGCTCCTGCACTGGAGATGCCCGAGTCAACGGGCGCAGCGGAAACAAATCTGGCATCGCCGTCGGATGCGCAGGATCAACATCATCAGCAACAGCAGCAGCAGTCGGACATTGAGCTAACACTGCAAGCGGCACATATCAAAAATGCCAACTATCGTTTTCGTATAACGGATCAGTCGAAGATAACGCAGCTGAACGGATTCGGAGAGCCCATGTCGCTGGGCGGGGATGCAGCTGCCAATAATGTGCAAATGGCCACGGAGGAGACAATTGCAGCACTGAATGGAGCTGCCGTTGGCGATGCTGCTGCGCCGCCGGCCGAAGCCAGCGGCAGCGAGCTGAACGCCGCCGCCAGCAATTCTTTTGTGAATGCTGCGCCAACGCCCAAAGCACTTCGTCTGTTTCGAGATGCCTTTCCGCAGGAAGATCTGCCTCAAATACCCAAATACGAACGTCTTCCGGCGCCATGCCCACAAATGGAGAAGATCATCAGCATACGACGGCGCATGTACGATCCGATGCACTCGTACGACTGGCTGCCGCGGCTGGGCAAACCGAACTTCTATGCGGCGCCCGTTACCTGCTTTCCACATGCGCCCGGCTACGAGGTGTGGGATAGTCTCGGCGTGGGCATGAAGGTGGAGGTGGAGAACACCGATTGCGATAACATTGAGGTCATTCAGCCGGGACAGACACCCACCTCGTTTTGGGTGGCCACCATACTGGAGATTAAGGGCTACAAAGCGTTGATGAGTTACGAGGGATTCGACGTCAACTCGCACGACTTTTGGGTGAATCTCTGCAATGCCGAAGTCCATTCGGTGGGATGGTGTGCGACGCGTGGCAAGCCCTTAATACCGCCACGCACCATCGAGCACAAGTACAAGGATTGGAAGGACTTTCTCGTGGAGCGTTTGTCCGGCGCACGCACATTGCCCTCCAATTTCTATAACAAGGTCAACGACAGTCTGCAGTCGCGTTTCCGACTCGGCCTGAATCTGGAGTGCGTAGACAAGGATCGCATATCACAGGTGCGCTTGGCCACGGTGACCAAGATTGTGGGTAAACGTCTGTTCTTGCGGTACTTCGATTCGGATGACGGCTTCTGGTGCCACGAAGATTCGCCCATTATCCATCCAGTTGGTTGGGCCACAACAGTTGGCCACAATTTGGCTGCGCCGCAGGACTATTTGGAACGCATGCTGGGTAAACACATTAACAGTTCAATATGGTATCATATATGACATATGAGATTTTTTAGCGGGTCGTGAGGCCATGATTGAAGTGCACGAGGATGATGCAACCATTGAGTTATTCAAAATGAATTTCACATTTGACGAATACTTTCTGGATGGAAAAACCAATGGCTTTATCGAAGGCATGAAGCTGGAGGCTGTCGATCCGCTCAATCTATCCTCGATTTGTCCCGCCACTGTGATGGCTGTACTCAAATTCGGATATATGATGATACGCATCGATTCATATCAACCGGACGCCTCAGGGTCTGATTGGTGAGCCAATTTTCGAGTGGAAACTCAGGAGTTAAATAAAACAAACCATATTATGTGCATTTGCAGGTTTTGCTACCATGAGAAGTCGCCTTGCATTTTCCCGGCTGGCTTTTGTGACTCAAATAACATAGCTGTGACGCCGCCGAATGGTTACGATTCGCGTACCTTCACCTGGGAGGGTTACCTGCGCGACACTGGCGCCGTTGCGGCCGGCCAGCATCTGTTCCATCGCATTGTGCCCGATCATGGCTTTGAAGCGGGCATGAGTCTGGAATGTGCGGATCTGATGGATCCGCGTCTAGTGTGTGTGGCCACAGTGGCGCGTGTTGTGGGTCGGCTACTCAAGGTTCACTTTGATGGCTGGACGGACGAGTATGATCAGTGGTTGGACTGCGAGTCGGCGGATATATATCCTGTAGGCTGGTGTGTGCTCGTTGGCCACAAACTGGAGGGACCACCGCGCGTCTCCCACCAGCAAGTGCCGAAGCCAGCCCCCAAACCCAAAGTGCAAAGAAAGCGCAAGACTAAAAAGGGAGCCAATGGCTCAACTGGCGCTGCTGCCAACAAACAATCGCAACATGACAATAGCACGCAGACAGGTGGGTTCAGGTTTAAGCCAAATGTACGCTTACTTATTACTATTAACTCTAAATACAATCTTTGCAGCAGTCAAGCCCCGCACGATCGCCTTGAAGACTACGCCGCACTTGCCGAAGTTGAGCATTAAGCTGGAACTGAAGCCGGAGCATCACAATGCTGCCTTCTATGAGAATAATCAGGTCGAGGAGGATGAGGATGAGGATGGGGTGGCTGAGGAAGATGCCGATGGCGATTGCAGCACCAGCCACATGTCTGAACAGTCTACCACAACGAGCTCCGATCAGTTTGCTTCACTTGGCGGGGCTCCAGCCAACACGGTAACGCCGACGGCCAGCGGCGGCAATAGCAATGCCAGCAAAACAATGGTAAAGAAATCTTCTACTACTAAATCTCCTGCGCCACCAATTATGGGTCGCAAAGCCACTAGTTACATTGCGGTGAGTACTGTAGGATAATAGTGCGTATAGCTTTTAGAAACAATTAAACAACCAAAGCCCGTCCGCCCGCTAGCTCACCTATGTATACATGTATATATAAGTTGTATATGTATATATATATATATATATTAACAATCATCAAAAATTCAGCAAAACTTGAATGCAATTTGTATATAACTTATGTTACGCACTGTTATTTTGGTACTTACATAGCTTCATCAACAATTCACCCAGCTCGAAGCCCAGCCACGCCTCCAACCTAACTGCCCTCTAAGCAATATGAAATTAATATTCTTGATATCCTTTGTCGTCAAACAGAACTCTGCGGTTACGAACAGCAAGTACATTCCTCGTTTGGCCGATGTCGATTCGAATGAGGCGCATCTGGAGCTGATGCCGGACACCTGGAACGTGTATGATGTGTCACAGTTTCTGCGTGTGAACGACTGCACCGCACACTGCGACACGTTTAGCCGCAACAAGATCGATGGCAAGCGATTGCTGCAGCTGACTAAGGATGATATAATGCCGTTGCTGGGCATGAAAGTGGGACCTGCGCTCAAAATCTCTGACCTCATTGCGCAACTAAAGTGCAAACTCAATCCCAGCAAGTCCAGATCGCACAAGACGAACAAGTCACAGTTCTTATAGTGCGGCATCAGCCAGGACATTATCTTAATGCCGGAAGCGAAACCCAAACAGTGTTTAACAAAGCCAAGCGTAGTTGTTTTTCATTTTTATGAAACGACGAAACGCCCGCATCTACACGTGTATATTATATATAGACATATATAATATTATATTGTATATCCCATATATACATATATATACATACAATTGAAGTATTTTGTTAGAAATCGAAACACATACGTTGCCTATAACGGATTTATATATCCACATACAGTTTATACA
The DNA here is from genome assembly GCF_054131065.1 of Drosophila arizonae. Lineage (NCBI taxonomy): Eukaryota > Metazoa > Arthropoda > Insecta > Diptera > Drosophilidae > Drosophila > Drosophila arizonae. Next base: position 11,997,275 of record NC_142923.1, on the reverse strand, counting down.
ACTAACTCAAGTCTCAGAGCGCGGTATTTTATATCTACTCTAGATATAGATATAAACATACATACACATATGTATAAATATAAAGACATACGCATCCCCGTAGTTGTCTCTAATGTACGCTCATGTTATTATCAGTCAGAGTTTCTATATAGCAAAGTGAATTGGGGAAATTCATTTTTATCATAAACGCATATTTTTATAATCGAAAATCGAAAGCTAAGGTACAACACATATAAAAACATATGTACATACACACATACACATACAACATTATATATAAATCTGAATATGGGTATATACTAAATTGTTTACAAATACCGGTTAGGTTTACTAGGATGTAAATAGAACTTGAGTTCCGTTCTAGCCTTGCAGCTCCATAAACCCAACATCACGCAGCTATATACCCAACCCTACACATAGTATCAAAGTAAAGCAAGACATAAATATCAAATATCAGGCAGCATCTCGTGAGCACATGCATCCAGTTAACAGCAGAGCTAATGGCTCCTAGTCCGTAAGCAAAAAGTCCCAAGAAAACAGAAAAAACCAATTAATAATAAATATATATTTTTTTGCGTTGTGGTAGCCAGCATATTGCATGAAATGAATTAATTGAGCACTTCTGCAAAAGGTAACCTTAAATTAGAATACTATGTATCTAGATATGTTTAAGATATCAGCTAATGTCTAAAAAACAAACCGTAATTAATAAAAAACGAATTCAAAATTGCAAAGTGTAAACGATTTGCGAGTTATTGCATTTGGAGCGACTATTTAGTGTATAGATATGGGAAAGCGAACATGTGCGTATTGGATATACGATATACTTATTAGGCACACTTCATATTTTAGGTTAAAGAAATTGGAGAGGTGTATTGAAATGATTAATATCAAAGCCCATTTCTTTGAATTCTGTGTTGAATCAAACTTCTATAATATACTGTTTACATATATTAAATTGTTTTGGGTAATGGAAATATTTAACAATACATAAAATTTCATTGATGTGAGTACCAGGATCCCGATTTTGATTTGAATGTTTAATTGAATCATCTTGAATCTCATCTCAATGGTTGATGATGCAGTTAACTTTTTAGATCTATTGTACATGTAAGTTAATGGTTCAGTCATTTAAACTTACGGGTCTATCTGCTCTTTAAAGTTAATGAACAAGAACGGTATCTTCAGATGCAGTTGTAGATCTGCATGCTCTCCCTTTAGATAATATGTAGGTGAAGAGAAGTTTCATGTTTATCTAGAATCCTACTCCTTTAAGCTAATGATTAAGAAAGGCTTCTTCCGCTGCACTTATAGAACTGTTGAATCTCCCACTTAGTATTAGGATATACCCATTGTTCGATATTCAATTGAATGAATAGGATGCTCTTGTAGCTGCTCAACAACTCTGAATAAATTGGTTTATTACGTTTTTTTGTTTTTGGATATTAATACATTATATATTGGTATATTACAACTAGTGCTTAATGAATCATTTACACATACGTTTGGTGGCTATAACATATATATATATATATATATATATATATGCATATGTATATCTCTGAAAATTATGCTAAATTTTTGATTAAACATTCATTAAAACTCGCACTAAACTGCAAGCTAATATGTGTTTATGTGTGTGTGAGAAGTGTAAATATGAATGCAATACATTTATATATATATAAAACTGCCATAACCGAGAGTTAAAAATAAGGAAACAGATTATTTTTAATCATATGAAATAGAAAAATTACATTTACAAAGTTACCTATATACAAATTGTTTTGTTTTTTTTTTGTTTTTTTGTTTTTGTCCGGTTCTTAAATGCTAGAAAAAACGTTGTTTTTCATCTTACTTCTGAACTTAGCCTATTTTGAATATAATCGAGGCAACATGCGCTAACAAATTGCAAATTAGAGAATTTGCGTGCATTTTACCCACCAGCTTTCAGTGGATTAACTAAAAGGCCTCAGCAACAACTTAACATGATAAAAATACTAAGATTTTACATGTACATATATATAGATCGCTATATATCTGCGTAATGAATAAATATATAAACTAAGTTTCCAAAAAAATATCAAAAATGGATACGCAAGCCAGCTATGAAACCGGGATCTCTCGTCTGGTTACGTTCGAAGAAGACAAATAGACATTTTACAAAAGCCTCAATTACTGTTTTGTGTTGAGCTTCTCTAGACATTGAATAGTGTTCGGGCTTTTGAGTCGAAATTGAATTGACTTGCAAAAGTCGCAGTGAAAATTATAATAAATAATAAACTTAACTTAACCGGCAACTAAATATATATATATGTATATAAACATTTACACAGTTGTTAATGTGGCTGCAGCTGTTGCTGTAGCTGTAACTACACTGGGTCGTCGCTTCTTAATAGGCGGCGGCGTTTCAGATTCAATCGCTGGACTGGCCGCAGACGTTGGCGACTGCAATTGCTCCATGGCTGTTGCACTTCGCCGCTTATTGCTGGGACTGCTGGTGCTCGAGGTGCTGGTGGCAGCAGCTGGTAGTGCATCGACGTCGAGAGCGTTGCCATTGGTGATTTCGGTGACAATGTGTGCCTCCAGTGCCGGCGGTAGAAGCGGTGATAGGGGCACCGCATTTAGATCGCATGCTTCCTCATCGCTGGCCACAACGTTGCTAAAGAGATCAGCTTCGCGCACACTTGCCCCATCCTCCTCCTCCTCGTAGTCCTCGCTAAAGTCACTATTCCAGAACACTTGAGCGCCGGGAAAGACATACGAGCAGCTATTGCTGTGGCAATAGAAGGTGCCGGGTTGTAGGCGTTCGGCTATGGTCTGTCGTCTCGGCTGCGGCGGAGTCGGTGTTAGGCTGGGCGCCGCTGTCTTAGTTTCCACAACCATATTCGCAGAAAGGTTTGGGTCCAAATTGCTGGCATAGCCGGCGGACACTTCAATATTGCTGGGATTGGATGCCTCACATTGCTCAATGCCACTATCCTTTGACGAGTCAACGGACAGATGACGGTAGCCGGCGGTGGTGGCACCATTTGCCACTGGAGCCGCCAAACGATCACAACTTAATGCCGTCTCATTCAATTCGACGAGTATGTCGCTCTTGATGCGTTCAATGGCTTCTCGGTCTGCATCGGCTGCATTGCTGTGGCTGCTGCTGGCAACTGGTTGCGGTTGCTGCAGCATCAGATGCTGCAGCTGATCTCGCTTGCTGTGTTCCGCTGTAAATGTGGAAGACTCGAAGCCGCTATCGGAACATGTGCCTGCCGATGACCCGAGCAGATAGTCAACCGAGCCATTTGATTTTAGGGACTGCGTATCCGTGTCTAGTTGTGATGGTTGCTCACACTCTGAGCTTCGAAGTCGATGATGGTGATAATGATGATGATGATAATGATGCTCTGTCGGTGGCAATAGCTCTCTCGATTCACGCAAAACTTGATCGTCACAGCAAAGCTGTTTCCAATCATGGTCGTCATCGCTGGACCCAGCACTCGACAGACGTTGACAGATCTGATTAATTATAACATCCGAATCGCCCAGAAGTTCCACATCGAACTTCAGATGATGCAGCTGCTCGCGATTGATCAGAATCTGCGGCACCGAAGCTGGTATGCTGCTGGGAATGTGTGCGACGGGGCGTACCTTGAGCGACGAGCCGATCACAATCAGCAAATCGCATTTGTCTTTATCTGTGGCCATAACCGTGTGGTACTCATCCGGTAATCCTATGATTATGATAAAACAGAAAAACAATTGTTTATATAACTAAATAATAGATTATAAATAAACAAAAAATAATTAAAAATACGATAATCTTTCAGCAATTGAAAAGGTTTGAAATAGTGTTGAATAATTTGAATATTTCAAACTATAGTGTTGGCTGCACTTTTTTCTCCTTACAAAGTGAAGTTGGCAGCGATTCGCCATATCTTTATTCAAAATTAGTTTTTGAGCTAGTTGGTTTCTCTTAGTGACTTGAGTTTAAAATTTAAAGACTAATCTACTATCTACTACGTACCTTCGCCAAAGAAGACTATATCTGGTTTCATGATGCCATTCTCTACCAGCTGCTTCAGCTGCTCCTCTGTTACAGCTACGGAAGCATCAACGCTGTGTTCCACATTCGGCTGGCATTGCGGGCACACGGGTATGCGTTGGGCAAATATATCGGCACGTAGTGCATCCGCATTGCACTTGTATTTGCATTTGGTGCACGATGCCGTCGAAAATGAGCCATGGCATTCAATCACCCGCTGAATGCCCGCAACACGCTCCAATGTGTCTATATTCTGGGTATAATTCCGCAACAGCTTGCCCTTTGTCTCCAGCATCTTGATGAAACGATGACACGGAGAGGGCTTGAACTCGCCGGGATAAATTTCGCGAGCAAATTTATAGAAGGGTCGCGGATCGCGCTTGAAGTAGTTAATATCGAACATGGCCTGCGGATCAGGCAAGTCGGGAAAATCATGCGCCAGTCGTGCATAGATACCATTTGTAGAGCGAAAATCTGGTATGCCGCATGAAACAGAGACACCGGCTCCAGTGAGCACAATAATCCGCTCCGACTTGTGAACCAAATCAATGACATCGTCAAAGGTGTTAACGTTGCTCAGCTTAGTGCGACGCTTCGGTTCATTCAACAAATGTGCCAGGTAATCCCACAACACCGAGTCCTCTGTGTCTGCTGCCAATCCAGTGGCAAAGTGCGGCATTATGCTGGCAATCACCTGGCGGGGTACGCGACCAGTGCAAAATTCGCGCTGTAGCCAACGCATTTTCCAGTCGCTGCGGCTCACAGATGAGCAATCCGAGCTGGAGGTGTCATCATCATCATCGTCATCGCTGTTGGCCCAGCTAAAGAAGTTATAGATGAATATTTTATACAAATGTGTATTTTTTTTTTTTTTTTTTGCCAATTTGATATAAAAAAAAATAAAAGATATTTTTAATTTAATTAAAATAATTTAAATTTTATTTTAAATTTGAGTTTGTACAAAAAAAAAAAAAAAAAAAAAATTAAGACCTAAGTTGAAAAAAGTTAAATTTAGAAAGGATTAGTTTGTTATTTATAATTTTGTAATTGGTTAATAATGTTAATTTATATGAGCATCATTCAGATGCGCTATTTATACCTTGATTTGTAATCTTCATTCTCATCCTCATCTCCTTCATCATCATCATCTGCCTCGGAGAAGGATCTTTCCAAATTGTTTGTTTGTTGCTGGCTGTTTTGCTCCGCATTGGTTACATTTTCGGCATTTCGATTGGCGCCAATTTGATGTTCTCCCATTTGAGGCAATGTTTTTGTTTTGATTTCACTATTTTCTTTTGGTTTCGTTTCGCTTGTTGCTGGCGTCGTTGCTGTTGCTGTCGCTACTAATGTTGTTGCTGCTGTTGCTGGCTTAGCATTTGTTGTCACAATTTCAGCGCCAAAATCGAAATTTGCCTGCGTGTGCTCAAAAATTTGTAGCTCGTTGCGCTCGGCTTGTACTTGGACTTCGTGTACATCCCCAATCTCTTTAAAATTAATATGTCCTAGTCGAACATCCATGTCCTCAAAATTTTCCATCATTTTTGCCAGGCGCAACACAGTTTTCGTGTGTTATGCTTTATCTGCTTCTTACCAAGCACTCACGCACACCACCAGCGAGTAGTTACGATTTCTTCTTTTTACTTTCTCGCGTTCCGTTTTCTCCTCTCTTTCGTTGGTACACACACAAAATTTTTACGTCTCTACTTTGCATCCATTTTGCTTGCGTAAAAACGCTATTTTACGGCGAAAAATCCCACTTTTTTAATTCAATCACTTCTATTTCCGATTTTTAACTTAAAAGAAAAATTTTAGAAAATTTAAAAGCGATTTTTATGAAATTTTTTTCGTAAAATTTGTACGTAATTTCTGGAAAATTTTCCGATGATGTGACGTACAAGTCACCTAGTGTGCCCAAAGCAAGCGTTGGAATAAATAATTAAATTTCACCACGCCCAACGTGTTATCTACGAAGACGCGCATTGATGACTCATGTTTGTGCTTTTTAGCAGACAGCATACGGTCACACTGCAAATAATTGGTATTCGCACAAAAAATATGAACAATAGCTCAGCAAAAAAACGTAATAGCTATTGATTCGTAAAATGAATGATGTTTTTGTGGTTTCCATTAGTACAGATGCATTTTAAAAATAATTACAGTACTTTACCTATTTTTAGGGTGACCACTTTTTATGTATCGTAGTGCAATCGTGTCTTTACAACACTAAATCGACTTCGCTATCCCCACAGTTACCCTTTAACAATGCAATTATTGCATTCATTGAACACTTGTCCTCAAAATCTTTATAAAATGAATAATTAAAGGGCATAATTCAAAATTGATCAAACAAAAACGTACAGAGGCTGATATTCCAAAAGACTTCGGTAAGCTGAACCGTATAGCATGCCAGTTGTACAGCTGTTAACACAGCTGCTTAGAATAGAGCCAATTCAAAAATCAAATGAAAACAACATAATGAACATCGTAACAATTTGAAATGCAAATCAGTTTGTCACAATTGTTTTAAATTATAAAAATTTTCTATTGATTACCATGTACGGGCATTGTCTTTGAATATAGGGGCTAGCGCGCAATCGCAATGGACAACCTGAATTTGTACCATATTCTTGGCGTGGCAAAGAATGCGACCGCAGATGATATTAAAAAGGTTCTTGGTTGTTTTTCTCGTATTCAATTTACTGATACCTAATCAACCCCGTGCCCAACATAGAATTATCGCAAATTGGCCAAAGAATTCCATCCGGACAAGAATCCCAATACGGCTGATAAATTTAAGGAAATATCGTTCGCCTATGAAGTACTTTCCGATCCGGCAAAACGTCGCATTTACGATCGGTATGGGATAAGGGGTCTGCAGGAAGGCGCCGAAAATGGCATGGGTACATCGGAGTTTTTCACACAATGGTTTGGCGGCATAAACGATGGTAAAGTTTTGATCAAATTGGAGTTGACGCTGGAGGAGATTTACACGGGTGGCAGTAAAAAAACGTTGCAATATAAGCGACAGAAGCTATGTGACAAGTGCAATGGCGAAGGCGGCCCACCGCAGGGCCGAGAAACCTGCGAGACATGCGAAGGTGTGGGCCACAGACCTGCCTTCACATTTATGGGTATGGCCAGTTTCGATGTGGTAAGTGGGAAGTAACCAGCTGAGAAAAGCATCAATTAATTGTCCACTGTTTGCTAGCCTTGCTCCTCATGTGATGGTCGTGGCTTTACCATCAAGGAATCGATGCGCTGCAAGAAGTGCACTGGCTCCGGCTTTGTGGAACAGCAAATGCATCGTGATATTGTGGTTGAACGCGGCGTGCCACATATGTTGAAGTTGCCCTTTGCCCATGAGGGACATCAGTTGCGTAACGGAGAGTATGGGGACCTCTTTGTGGTTATCGTGCAGGCTGAGCATCCCTTCTTCAGGCGTCGCCATGCAAATCTGTATATGGGCGATCTAGAGATTAATCTAACAGAGGCTTTGTGCGGCTATACGTATTGCTTCAAGCACTTGAATGGACGGCAAGTGTGCATGGCCACGAAGCCGGGCGAAGTGCTGCGGCACAATAATATCAAAATGATGAAAGGAATTGGCATGCCGGTGTTCACCAAACCGGAAGATCATGGTGATCTCTTTGTACAGTTCAAGGTGAACTTCCCACCCGATGGATTCGCCACGCCAGAGCAGTTGGCCACGCTAGAGACTGTGCTCCCACCGCGTGTAAAAATTACAGCGCCGGCCGGAGCGCAGCATGTGGAAATGTCAGACTATAAGCCACAACCACGTCTGCCAGACACCGATGATGAAGATGAAGCGCATTTCAATGGCGTCCAATGCCAGACAACTTAGTGGTGGGCATGGGCGTATCCGTGGCTGTTACAGGCGCGTTACCTCGCCATCGATCTTTGGAACCTGCGGCCCACGCTTGGCGTGGACGAGTTGTGCTTTTTGGTGCCGCTAATCGTTTTACTATGCATAGTATTATTTTTCATACAGGAATGTCTGCTGTGATCAGCGCGTGATGCAAAATTTTGGCTAATTTTTTATTAGCCAGAAAGCCCCTAAAAAAATCTTAGACTTAGCTTAGCTAAAAGTATGGATAGTAGTTGTTATTATGCTGTTATTAGGACCCCAAACTGAAAATTCTGTGTTATACTATTTACTCAAGCCTAATCATTATGCAACTAAAACTATATATTTATCGAAAGCAAAATTATTTGCCAAGTAAATTTCAAATAACATGTACTTTTGACTACCTATATCCTATAGCTCCCTTTAGAAGAAATAAATTAAGAAAAGACTCAATTCAAATTTAAATGTAAATGTAGAACAAATCGAACAAATCTCTAGTTGAGTCGAAGACTAACTACTCTTATTGATCTCATGCAATGCTTTATACTCTAGAATGAATTTCCCCAGTTATCTATTTCTAAGCAATATTATATTCCAATATGAAAAAGTGCTATTAGCTGAATATGAATAAGAACTAATAATATAGCTATAAAATTAAATTTGAATGTAAACGCAGACAAATTCGAGCAAAATGTTTAGCAAGTCGAATCTGTTGGTAAATCTCGTAAGCTTTACTTGTAATGATCTCATGCAATACTCTCAGCATAATCAAGCCCTTCAGTAAAATTCGATTCCTTATAGCTGTTCTGCAAGACTTTCAAGGAATATAATTTAAGCAATCTTTTATTCAAATATGAAAAAGTGCAATAAATAGCTATATATACCGTATAAACATAACGGATAACAAATAATTCCTGTATAAATAATTGCAATGCCAGTTTGTATAAATAGTAAAAGCAAATGATTAGTGTAATTAGTGTAATAGTCCTGTTCATGATGCGAGTTATCCTTTATGTGAATGCTTATTGGATTTGCTGCTTGTCTTGCTGTGCTTTTGCTTCTGTGTCGAATGGCTGCGTTCCATGGACCGTTCATTGGTGTGCGCTGGGGGCTGCTCCGCGTGGGATTTGCTGGACACACGCAAGTCGAGAGCAGCAAAAGAGTCTGATTGTGCATCCTGAATCTCTAGATTATCCTCCTCGAGCTGAGGCAGAGCAGCGAGCAGCTGTTGCTGGTGCTGCTGCTCCAGATTGCTGGGCTGCATCTCGCCGCAGCGCATGGTCTTGGCATCGGCTGCCTGCTCGGCGCTGACCTTCATGAGGGTGAGATATTGATTGTACTTGGCATAGTTGCGTCTGCCCGTCTCATCGTTCATCAGCACCTGCGCCTGGGTGTGCGACTTGTCGCGCATGGCCTTCAACCGAATGTGCTTGGTAATGTCCCAGCGCCAGTTGGAGCGGTACGAGCACAGCGAGCACTCGAACGGCTTGCGGTTCAGATGGCCCACGATGTGGACGTGGAAGCGTGAGGCGGTCGCTGCCCAAAATGTGCAATGCGGACATTTGAAGACCTTCTTGAGGGCATCCGAGTCCTCCGGCTGCAGTTGCTCCGTGACCTGGCAAAGGGCAGAAGTTACTGCTGAATCGTTTCTAGGCTGCTCCTGAGTACCTACCTCGCCATAGCCGGGTGCCGTCTCGACACCACAATAGCTCAGATCGGTGCTAGCACCGCGAAAGTCCTCCTCCCCGGTCAGATCCATGTCGCAGGCCAGCTGCGTGGTGTTTCGCAGCGCCGGCTCGCACTGCTGCAGATGGCTGATCAGCTCCATGGCGTTGGGCACGCGCTGCTGGCAGTGTGAGCAGCTGATGGGCGGCAGCTCGGACAGTGGCGAGCCAGAACTAGACCCAATTGCCCCCACGATGGGACTAGGACAGAGCTCAGGGTCCATCGATTCTGCCTGATCAGTTGACGAATCCAGAGCGGCTGCTCCTGCTGCCTGATGTTGCACTTGCTGCTGCTGCTGCTGCTGCTGTTGCTGTTGCTCCTGCGAGCTCGAACGTCGAGCCACATGATGGTTGAGCTCATGTATGGTCAGCGATTGCTTGATGTTGGTGCTGAAGTCGCAAACGGCGCACTTGAAGTAGCCATTGGCGCCATGGTTCTTCGTGTGCCTGTCCAGGTTCCATTTGTAGGGCGAATGAAAGTCACACGAGCCGCACTTGATCAGCGGCATCGTGTGATACTTGACGTGCTTCTTAAAGCGTGCACGGATCGGTGTGCTGTACGAGCATTTCTGGCACTGGTACTGGGTGACCGAGGAGCTGCCGGCCGACAGATCGAGCGCCTCGGGTGTCACACACTCATCGGCAGGCGGCGAAGCCTCCGAGTCCGAGCTGCTGTTCTCCGGCTCACGGCCCAGCTCCTCGACGGGTCGAGCGCTCGGCAGGATGGCCGATGCCGGCATCAGCATGCACATCTGGAACTCGAAAGCCATGGAGAAGATGTTGGCGCTGCGCGAGACCATCTGCTGCAGATGCTGCAGCTGCTGCTGGCGATTGAACGCCTCCACATTGCTCAGCAGCTGCTGCTCCTGCAGCTGCAGCTCGCTCTTCAGCTGCTTGAGCGAGGGCCCCGCCTGCATGGCACTGCTCGCCAGCGTTGCTCCCCTCTGGTCGGCATCAACTGCAAGGGGTAGTGGTAGTGGCAATGGCAGTGCCAGTGGCAGTGGTACTACAGGTGCAGCAACACTCTGCTGCAAAGGGGCTGGCATCCCAGTTGGCGCCTCGATGCTCTCCTCCAGGCGACGCTTGCGCGCCTCCCGATTGCAGTGGCGTCTGCCGGCCAAGCCGTTGCTGTCATCGTCCGAGCAGCCGTGCACCATCTTCATGTGACGCACCAGCTTCTGGAAGTGGCGGGAGGCATACAGGCACAGCTTGCACTCGTTTATCACGATCTTCTCGCCGTGCACGTCGCGCAGGTGAGACAAATGGCTGCGCGGATTCTGCGTGAAGAAGGCGCACGCATTGCAGCTGTAGTTTCGCCGGATCTTGCACTGCGGCAGCTCCTCCTCGGGCCGCGACTCTAGCATGGGCAGCGATTCCTTGCAGCCGTCCTCCTGCTCCGCCTTGGACATGGCCGACGGCACCATCGGCGGCTGCGGCTGAGCAGTTGCTGTCTGATTGTTGAGGAGCTGCAGCTGGCGCTCGAGCATCTCGGCGCTGACCAAGGGATGCGTGGCCATCGGATTGGCACTCTCTGCCGCTGCTGCGTCACTCTCCTCCATTGCTGTCTGAAAGACTGTGACACCACTCACCAGGCTGCGCACCACCAAACGGCCACCCGAACGCTCTACCATCGACGGCAATTCCATATTTAAGTTTTGCCCTCAGTTTTTCACTATTCAGATTGCACGATTTTTCCACAAGATTTTTCTTTTGTTTTTTCTTCAATTTTTTCCTTAGACTTTAAGTTTTTGGTTTTTTTTTAGCGATGTTCACACTACGACAGAACAGATTGAACTAAACCACTTTTCAGACCGTCAAACGGATGGTCGACTTTTTCTATTACGCAAAGGCTACTGGGTCTCGAAATCAAAGCGGTTCCTCGAGTCCCATGCGTGCTATCGGAAAGCCTGTCAAATTCATGGGCTTAACCAACATCAACTACAAATTTCATATACGACTCTGTATATATGTAAATATATTACGAAATCTAGACTGGCATCAACTGAGTTCTGTAAATAAAACAGAAAAAAGGCAAAATCAAGAGACTGAAACAGTGGCAGAGCTAAGCTAGGCAAGCAAAAGAGCAGAGGGCGTAAGCACAAAAAAATAACTAAATAAAAAGAAAAGTAAAGAAAATTAGCCTCAAAGTGACAGCAAAAGACAGGACACAATGTGTATGTGTGTATGGACTTTAAGAAATATTGCTACAGATGTGAAATTGAAGAGTTTTGCGAAAAGAGAAAACTAAACTGCAGTACAAAATTCCTATTAGCAAAAATGAAAAAATGAGAACTAAAAGTAAATAGATAGGATATATAACTGGAAATGCTTGTTTGAAAGACTAAGAGACAGAAGGGACTAAGGGTAAGACCCGAGAAAGTCGGTCAGCACCGGGCTATAGCGTCTATAAAAGAGTCCTATCAGTCTCAAGGCATAAGCTACGTGAGAAATATAGAGTCGGACGAAAGCTATAGAGAAAGACCTAGCAAAACCCTGTGGCTGCCGAGGTCGACAGTAATGCAAAATGATTTCTGTACAGGGTAAGAATAGATTATATTAGAATAGAACCGGAAAATTTGTTTTTATAAATTACATAGAATAATATAAGATAATAAAGAGCTCATAAATCATGTGCATAAATATGAAAATAAATATTTGAATTGACACTTATGTAAAATAGCTTAAAATTAATGTTCTTTACAAATAGATTAATAGATACTAAGGATAGTAAAGGAGTTGCTCGTAAAATGACCCGCATTTAAGTTAGATTTAATCAGGTGCATAGGTAGAGCTGCTTTTTTCCATACTCACCTCATGTTTAGTATTTAAAAAGCTAGGTATATAACTAATACAGCCTTGGGTGACTATAAACAATATGAACTTAAAATCTAGTGTTGCACTTGAGTCGCTACTGCTCGATGACTTCCACCAGGTGGAGAGGTAATAGATGCATCCAGAGGCCGGGATCAACCTGCAGCTCATGCTGGCTAAAGTTGAACAGCGATGGCAGCCGCACTCCGTTGGGCATGTGGGTGTTGAGGGCATCCATGGTGCGCAGCTCGTCATAGCTGGCGTGGGCACAGGCTCGCAGCGGGGCGATGCGAGCTTTGGGATCATACTGCAGGCAAGCATCCAGCAGTGCTGCCAAATCCTGTGGCACCCAGACGCCAATCAGGATTTGCCAACTGGGTCGCGGGATGATTGTAGTTGCGGTGTCCAGGCCACTGGCTGCTAGGATATGAGGCGCACGCTCCAAGCCGTCGGTGCCCAGGACACTAATCATGTGCAGCAGCTGGGCCTCGTCGTGCATGTTGCTGGCGAAGAGCGCGAAGCTCTTGAGCAGCTCGGCGAGCACACAGCCGGCGCTCCAGACGTCCACCGTGGTGCTATAACGCTGGCACCTGGCATAGAGTTCGGGCGCCCGATAGAACCGCGAGCAGACGTACGTGGCACTGGACTCGTTGACGTCCAGGAACTTGGCGCTGCCAAAGTCGGCCAATTTGAGGCTCATTGTGAGCGGATCGATCAGCATATTCTCCGGCTTAATATCCCGATGACAGATGCAGTGCGAGTGCAAATAACCGAGGCCCCGGAACAGTTGATAGGAAATAATGCGCACGTAGATCATCTGCAGGGGTCGCTGGCGATGCTTGATTATGAGCTCGGCGAGCGTCATTGGCATGTACTCCATGGCCATGAGCAGATAGTTTTGCTTGGAGCAGTTTATCTGGGCATAGCAGTACATGATCAGGCGCACTATATTGCAGTGCCCCTCAAGGTAATTCATTATTTCCGGCTCACGTTCCATCAGGTAGGGATCGAAGTCGACTTGCTTTAGAGCCACCAGACGCTCCGATTTGTCGAGATGCGCTTTGTAGACGCGCCCGAAGGTGCCTTTGCCAATCAGCTCCTTAACGGTAATTGTGGTGCGGACCGGTTCCCTGCCACAACGTGTATAGGCCATGACCATAAAAACGCTTCCATTCGATATTATTGAGTTGCATGACGGTATCAGCGTGGATTCCATTTGCTTTGTAATATAAAAGACTTTAGCTGGCAGTTTAAAGGACATTACAATTAGCGTCACAGAAATGAAAGTATTTTAATTTTTTACTTACACATGTTTATTTTTCCCAATTTGTTTATATTTGTTTGATCTATACATACATATGTAGTTGATATTATGCTGGCAGCTTATAAAAAGCCAAGCTGCGCTAGCATTAGCTAAATTAACGCCTTCATTATGTCTATGCTTAACTTAATAATAACATGCGAATATACATATACGAGAAAGGCAAACCACACTGGCAGCCGTTATCCTCCTCTCGCTCTTCGTTCAGTCAATGTCCGGCAATTGATATCTCTATCGCACACACAGCAGCAATTGACGTATACAGATTTCTAGTGTTATTTATTTATTTACTTTGTACTTTTTAAGCAATTTGTTTGCATATTTGAGTTAATATTTAAAAAAGAACCGCGTTGTTTTCAGCGCCACGCATGCTTATAGGGCAGTGCTGCCACCTAACGTTGGCGTTGCCACAAAATTATGCATTTGCAAGCATTGCGCTGAAATTCACCACGCACTGTGCGTTTTCACCAAACGGTTAAGTGGTGGATAATGTATTTAAAAATAAGCTTCCATTGTCGTTTGCACTGTAAATGAAATTGAACTGAAGAAAGGAGATTATCATTCAATTTAAATCAAGCAATAGAATCAATTCGATTGTATATCTAGTGGAATTGCAGTTGATGCTATCTTTCTCTTAGTTTGGCAGCTGAAGAACATTTAGTTGCATTAAGCCTTAGACTTTAATATGTTAAGACCTCAGCGAATCGCTAGTGTTTGTTTGTTTGTGTCTCTTGCTATTTCCATTTCCGGTTGTGCTGATGAAAAGAAAAAAGCAAACTTTCGCCACCAAAGTTTATGGGCCGTAGCAGCAGCAGCAGCAGCAGCAGCCGAAGTAGGCAACACTTCAACGAGAAATGTCGCTTGCCATCCTGCTCTGCGGTTCAGAGTTGAAATTCATGTAATTCCATTAACACAGACAACTTCCGTTAGACGAGCAAATGACAGGCTCGCCTAATGGGCGACGCGTGTGCGATGCCATCGTTGACGATGTGGATGCGGCTGGGCATTGTGGCATTCACACACACACACGCAGGCATACAAATATATATTATATACATATACATATATATTGTGCCGTTTACTGCACGGCTTTGCGTCAGTTTCAGTTCAGTTATCAGAGCCCTTTTATTAAGCATCCGCCGAGCCACCCACCACCCTTGGCATTAAAATTAAATTCCCAAATTCAAATGGCAGCTTTTACGATGATATAAATCGCAGCCGGTGCAACAGGTCCCACAAACCCAAACACACGCACACACACTAACAAAATGGCTAAAAGTTCATTGAGAGCAGAGCAAAACCCGCAAAACGGAAATGACTGTCAGAGCAAAGTGGCAAGTAGCATAGCTATGGACAGATATTCCGGATGTCCGTATGGACTGAATATTTTTTGCGTTTGCCCTTGCAACACACACACAGACCATTCTGTCTTCCGCTTTTTTCTTTTTCACTTCTTTTTTTTTTTTTTTTTTAAGGCTGCTCTGCATTACAAATTCGAGAGTAGGAAATTTTTAGAAGTGTATGGAACTTGGATTTAGGATACGTATGTATGTGTGTTAGGTGTATAGGATTAGGTAATAGTAAATTTAAACATATTTAAAATTAAGTTTATTAGGCAGGTGATGAAAATGAGAAGTCCTAGGTAATCGACTCAATAAGGCACAATCGATCCTATATAGAGGATACCTAATGACCGGGAAGTACTCGGAAATTTCATTCTTCATTTATATTTATTGAATCTTGTTCAAAATATGCTACTGTCTAAATGATTCACATATTCTAAAATAAACTGAAGTTCTATAAGATTTTTTAATAAAATATTAATACTACCAAATTCTTGAGCTCTCAATGAAGGGAGGTTAGGTTTTAAGGCGTCGTTGCATCAAAATAAGTTCTCTAAGACCATATTGAATATATTAATTAAAATATCATAAATAATTAATTAAGTGAAGCTATTTTTTTGTTTTGATTTAAGCAGTAAATTGATTTAATTATAGTTAATTAGCGAAACAAATGAAAAATTAAGGCGTGTTGGGGTCTAGTAAAAAATGGGCTTGTTCTCAGAACCTTTAAATGAGATTCGATACTTAATGGAATAAATTTGAAGTTGTTTTCTTTGGAATGGATTTTTTTTTTTATTACTTAATGAATGTAAAATGTTATTTATATAATATAATATTATATTACAATATTTTGATTCTACTCACGGTCCCTTGAAAATCAATAAGAGTGCAAGCTGGAATCATACCTATCTATGTGTAACACTGTTCTATGCATTCTCGAGCGTTGCTGAAGCACATTCTTTAGCGCTTCAAAGTGGAAGTCGTGCCCGGTTCTCGGCCGGCTCGGAGGCACTTGACGTCTCAAAGTCAATGGCAATGGCGTAATTCGTGGGAAAATCTCTTGATTGCATTCTATTGCAAAAAAGTAAATATACATATGTATGTATATATGGCTGTTTGACTTACTCACAATACATGTACGTGTATGTGAATATATATTATATATTTAATTAACAGTCAATGCATTGCACTGCTGACAAACAACTCCTGTGCTCCGCCCACCACCGCCTGCCCTGACCGTCCCTTTCGGACGGCTCCGCCCTCGCCAAAGATTGAAAAATCTTTTAAGACAACGCCGCCATCGTCACACCTTAGTGATGCTGTATATATATTTTTTTTTCACGCTGCTGGTGATGCACACTGCGGTTACTGCGATTGAGACTGCGACTGCGACTGCGATCTTGACCTTGAACTTGGTATTAGATGTGTGAGCTCTCTTGAAACCGGTTGGTCGCTTGCGCACTCGCTTGGTTACCTGGCTAACCGAGGCTTTTGTACTGTAAAATTAATGGGCAGCAGAAAAAAATGCGCCAAGACAACGGTGACAAGCACGAGGTAAACTCGAGCCCAGTACCAACTGCGGCGTCAATTAAGAGCAGTCGGTATATAATGAACCGCAGGGCCCCCATTCCACCACCTCGGCACTCAGTGTGCAAATTTCCATTTGAAATGTAAATTTAAATCACATTTCTATGTCGATAAAAACAGTGAGCAAACAAACGCCCCTGCTTCCCTCCCAAAAAAAAAAAAAAAAAGGAAAACTGTTATGAACAGCAACAGCAAGAGAAACACTTGTTCCATGGCTGAACATTTCTAATTGTTTGGCATTAAATACGAGTCCAAACCCTTTTCAGCCATAACCGCAGCGCAAATAGAAGCTAGCCAAAATATACACACACACACAAACACAGACCACACAGTGTGTGTGTGAGGGAGACAGAGACAGAGAGAGAGAGAGAGAGCGAGTCCGGCAACATGTTGCGCCGCAGCCGCAGCTAATCTGACGTCCGTTAAGTATGCCCTAAGAGCAGGCGGAACAGAGCCTTGTTTTTATCGTGGGCGGTTGTCTGTGGTGGGTCGTTGTAGTGGGTGGTTGGGTGGCTGGCTGTGTGGAATGCACACAGCCTGTGCTGCTTAATTTTAAAAGCTTCGTAAAAAAAGTAAACCAAGCAACGGCAAGTCGAAGAGCAAATGCCCTTTGCTAATTGAATGCAATAAAATCAATTAGAAATTATATATATGGAAATATGATATATATAGTTAATCAATATATGCGCTCACTCAATGTACAATATTTTCTATATCTATATTCGAACTATTGCTCTAAGTATTTTTTGTATTCTTTATTATTATAATATTTATATATATTTAGTATATTTATATATTTTTTCAATTAATTTAAGTTTGTTTAAATATTTGGGTGGGTTGGCACATATGGATAGGGATATAAAATAGTTGCTCGATATATAAAAATGATAGCTGCTCTTAAGTCACCTTGAAACTCTGACTCACCAATTACATTCCTAAACCCTAGAGTCGCGAGGGCGTGGTGAGTGGGATGTGACAATTCAGTAAGAATCAACCCTCCATTATCCCACCAATATATCTCATATATCTCATATATCTCATAATCAAAACAACCTACATAAAGGGTATGCAAAGCACAACAAACAAACAAGAAAGCAGCGACCACATGATGCCAGCTGCTCACATTATGGACTAATAAATTAAGCTTTAAGCTAATATGTTTGCTTAGCGACATTTTGGGGCAGCATATAGTATATGTAAGCATATTTGTGTAAAAATATACATATATAAAAAAAAAATAAAAAAATGTATATATATATATATATATATATTTTATTTGCAATCTGTCTTGTACAAAACAATAAGCAAATCTTTAAACTATAACTATAAATAACCGGATGGTAAATAAATAAAATAAAATAATATATAATAATGTGCTGAATATATTGCATATATAAAACACTGTTTGGCCTAATATTTATTTTATAGTTTGGGCTTTTCAATACATTATCCAGCCATACTTCAATAATCTTAAGTTTTTTACAGTATTTGTTTCATAATTTTAGCTTATTAAACATTTACAAGTTATATAATTTTTATCATTATCAGATCGAGTTACGCTAGTGACTACTTGTCTTCCCTCTCTGCCACGCCCCCAATTTTAGCCAGTGCACTGGTGGCACGTCCAACAAATTTGACCGCCAAAAATGTACAAATCGATGCTGTTGCTGCTGGCGTCTCTTAAGTAAACGACATCAAACGAATTGCCATAAACAGTGTGAAATAAGTGAGATTGCAGCGGAGCATGGGGGGTATGCGCGACTAGGATGTACGCTGTAATGAATAAATAACTGAGATATTACTTGTTTTTTATTGAATATCGAAATTAAAATATAGAATTATTATGCTATAAGCATATGTTTACGAAAAAATTACAAAAGAGGGCAGTTTAGTGAATTCGCAGGAATTAAAAATAAAAAAAAAAACGGTTTTTTCTTATAACAACTTAAACAGAAAGTGGGGAGATCAGTCAAGTCCCGATAATTCAAAATGGCAAAGGGATCTTATTATTTTTTTTTTTTTTTTTAGTTACACAGAAAATTATTGAGAATGTAATTTTTTAAAAGGGGATAGAATTTCTTACGATTTAAGGCGATTTTCGATTTAGCGGGCTACAAATCATCGAGACTCGATTTAGACTCTCCATTTCCATTCTAGTTTGATTTGATAGACTCTCGCCTGCAAATGGCTTTAGCGTCCACTACCTTGTTTGAAAATCGAAAAGTGTACAGGGTATGCAGGCAACGGCAAACCGGTTAGGTGGTTAACCAAACAGCTGCAGCAGTTGAATGCAACAAACTAGTCGCTGTCTCTGCCAGACTTGGCTGCAATCTGTGTGCTGAGTGCTGTGTGGCATGTGGCTGGAGTCGTTGTTGTTGCTTGTTGTCAGTTTTCAAGAACCAGGTCAAGGCTGCCGCAGACGGCCATGCGTAGATCATCAGTGGATTTCAATTTGCAGCCGCTCAATGTTGCGTGCGTGGTTGTGTGTGTGTGTGTGTGTGTCACTATTGCTTTGTTGCAGGCATTTGCAAGCGTTTGCTGCCAGCGGTTGCATGAGTAATATTTGAAATAGCTCGAAACTCAATTTAGAGATTTTAAGTGGCTAAAGTCAGCTGAGTCTGATTAGTCAGATTTGTGCATATGTGACCCCTGCACCGTAATTAGACTATCTGTAACTGGCATCAGCCACAATTTGCATTGTTTTATTTTTTTGGTAATATTCATATTAAAATATGACAGCGACTACGCCTCGCTGGGCAGAGTTCAATAAACGCCCGAGCCAATAATGCGAGAATCTCGGGCATAAAACAAACCTTTTATGAAGTCTCTTCTCTGGCTTTCAAGCAGCTCGTGTGTATGTGTGTGTAGTAAGTAGCTAAGCAGCTGACTTCCTGCTTCAATTTAATGACATTTTAACATGCATTTTAAATTAAGTGCGTCTGATACTTTGGCTTTAATGTCATACAGCAGCCCTGCCACTAAGCGCCGTGCCGCGTGCATTAGCCAAGTGATTAATCATACGCAGCGTTGAACGCCGAAAAAATAAAACGTACCGCAGCAATGTCCCCGATAACATTTTATTTAACAAAATTTAAGTGCTTCATTGTTTGAGTCAGTATTCAGTACATTTGTAGAAGCTGCAGTGATTTTTTTGTATCATTTATCAATATCATCTAGTATAGTTGGCAATTGCTAATTATTATTATTTTTTAAGACTCTTTCATTTTCTTACTTCACTTATCGTTATCGTATAACGGTGCCCGTAATAAATTTGTTGAGGAAAATCACAAAGGAAATTGGGTGAAATTGAATATATCCCTATATAAGCCATTAGTTTCAGCGATCAGACATGTTGAATTTTGATTTAAAATTAATTTATTTTTAAAAAGGATTAAAAAAAAAAATAATAAAAAACAATATTTAAATTGACTAAAGGCATTTCGTATTTACAAATTTAAAGCAATTATTAGCACGCTTTCCAACACAGCTCGCACGTTTCTTTTCAACAGCTGTGGCGGCCTGGGAGTGTTGCCACCTGGTTAGTCTTTGCAGCTCGTTAAGAGCCATTTGTCCCACGTTGATTTGTTAAAATAAATAATAAACATGCAGAATTAACTAAATGAACGCTCTGTTGTCTCAATACTTAGCAGGTCAACACCTGTGATGCTTACATCTCATTTAGATACCTATGCAGGTCTTCTGACTTCTTCTCTGGCATTAAGCGGACTTGAAAGCGCTTCGGCAGAGCTTCCACACACTTGGGCGCCCACTTATGACACCTCTGCCAAGTGCCTGTAGAAGATGCTCAGTTGCCATTTAGACTGTTGCGTCGAGTAATGCCCGCTTGAAGCGCATTGAACTTTTGCCTAATAAGCGCTATTGACATTTTTAGCAGACAGATTTAGACAACGAGCAGAGTTGCCACCCCAACGATGGGGCACATGGCCAGGGCGACGCGCCGGCTGCTGGAACGGAGCACAACCTTCTAAGCGGCTTTGTAGTCATTGTTGCGTGGCATGGACATGTGACTTCTTCCCTATCCGCTGCCGGAACAGCTCTCCGTCCGTTGAACAAGTGTGCACTACGTGCTCGCTACACAACGGAGCATTAAACTGTCCAAATCAGTGAGTATAAAATCAATATCCTTAAAGTTCTTGAAATTCACACAGATTTGCGCTGTTGATGCTGGGGCATTAAAATTTCATAAGCTGTTTACGACTGTAAAACTGCTGTAAAGTTTGTTTTATGTGGCCAAGATAAAAGTTAAACACTTCAACAGGCGCTCTCTACCTGGCATTTTGAACCAGGCTTGGATTAGCCCACTACCGAATCGGGCAACACACATTGTGCTTACTAATGAGTCCGTAAACATCCTTATCCGGCTCTTTTAAATGTTGCATCGTCTTCAGCTAAGTTCAGGGCATATCGCAACATTATTAGCTTGTGTTTTATATATTTTTAACGGGGTATTGTTTCAATTGAATGGCAAATTGGAGAAATAATGAGATACAGAGAATTGAGCTCATGAATTATTTGCCCTTTGCAGATATGTGTTTAACTAGATAGGTTTTATAGGGGAATAGTCTAAATACGATACTTCCAGTGGCTGCGCTGCATAGCTTTACCATAAATATACTTTTTCTATGATAAAAATGAGGTAAGACTATTTACAATATCTAATTAGAGGGTTCAATGTACAATAGCAAACTGAGAAATTCACTAAAGAGGAAAATAACCAATCACAAATACGGACAGCCATTGCTTTAAAAGTATGGCAGCGCTGCAGAGCCAACAATTTCACCATAGAAGAAATTTCCGCACTACAAATGTAGCAATAATATTAAAGGATTTTTTGTATGAATAGGGGAAAAGTTAATTTAAAAACTAAGCAGCGCTTTATGAGCTACACCACTGCAGTGGTGATTGAATTAATAAGTAACAAGGGGGCGGGGAAAAGGCGTGGTCTAGTCGTAGAGAAAAAAAAAATCGAAATTCTAACTTAGTCTATCCTAGGTGTATGTAAAATTTCAACTTCCTAGCTCTACTTTTAGAATTGATGCCAAAATTTCGAACTTTTTCCTATAAGTGCATTGTTAAAAGGCATTCAATCGTGGGGCTACACTAAGAATGGAATAAAAGGGAAAATTTCCCTATTTAAAATTCGATCCAGGATTCTGCAAGCTATTAGGAAATGAATATTTATTTATTTATTTATTTTTTTTGGCCTGCCTCCATCTCTTGTAAATTTCAGTTTCGGTTTTATTGTTTTCTGTTTAAAGCACATTTTTGCTTGTTTTTTCTTTGTGTGTCTGCCCATTTTTTCGCCTTTATTATATGTTGAACAGATTTTCGCTTTTCCGCACACGTCCGCAATACGAAATTTCCATTTTTTTGTTATCACTGTATGACATCGGCAACCCCAATTACCATAAATATTGTATGCTATGTTTAAAATTCCACAAAGTTTTGCAGCCACTAAAAGAAAATAAACTTGAATTTCAGTGGAAATTTTATAGTAAATTGAATAAGAAAGCTCTGAATTTGAGTTCAATATTTCAAAAGGACGTAACTATTTTCTTATATAATACACACACAAGCACAGCTGGAGATGATATACAAAATCTTTTCTCTTGTTTCACAATAAAATTTGGTTGTTACAAAACTTTGCAATTAAATGAGTCTTTGGTCGTTGTCAAAGGCAGCGCAGCCCGAGCCATGTCAAGCGAAATCCATTAAAACCGTCTTAAGGTACACTCAATAAACATATGCATGTATGCGTGCGTGTGAGTGTGCACAGAAAAATGTATTAGTATGTCTGGCTGTCTATTTGTCTGGCTGTATGTGTCCCTTGCCGACCATGTCCCAAGCATAGTTAAAGATTTCACATTAAGATAATTCCAAGGAAATAACAAAAAAAAAGTAAAAAAAAAAACTTTGACTTGGCTTGGCCCAAAAGCTGGCGCCGAATACATCAATTGACAGTTTCGTTTCGTGTTACTCGAAAAGGTTTTTTTTTTTTTTTTTTTTTTTTTTTTTTTTTTTTTTAAATAAGAAAAAAAGCCACGGAGAATTGGTGGGTAAAACAACGGCAATTTGTTGGGGGTTTTATTTGCGCGTTAGGCCGCCGCGAAGGTCTGCAAAATAATAAAAAAAAAAGTTGAGTGTTTTTAATACATTTTTGTGACCAGGTAGAAATTAACGTGTTGACCATCGCATTTGACCATTCTTCAGAGTCCACCACACCCAGCTCAATATATAATAATAATAATAATAAAAAATAAATATGTACATATATGTATATGTATATCTTTAGGTTTTTTCCTTTTTAAGGCTGGGCTCACGTTCCGCGGCGGCTTAATGAGATCGTTGGCCAAGTGAAAACGCAACGGCACAGTTTAAGGGCTCATTAACTAAATGCAGCAGCCGAGCATATGTGATGTATGCACTGGCTTATTGCCAATATCGGTCAGGCAGATCGCAAATATTTCGAGTGCTAAACGTTTTTGAGGTCGGCAATTGTCTTTTTGTTTTGTTTTTGTTTTGTCGTTTAATAACTGCGGATGCGCACGCATTTTGGGTTTTTGGGGGTGTGGCTCGGTGGATTGAGGAGATAGCGATTCTTCACTTTTGTCTTCGTGTTGTCGACAGATCGTTTTACCGTAAGCCACTTTTACTTTTTTTTCCCTACTCTTCATCATCCACTGACATTTTTATAGGCATCTCATATGGAAGCCGATTGCAGCCAGATTGATTGACAGCTGCCACGGCTACTTGAAGCGCAGTCGGTAAATCACAACGGGGCCAGTTCTCAATATCTCCTATATTTGCCTCGCATGCATACATGTATGCATGGCTGTGTGTTTGTATATGTTTTATGATCTTCGGCTTGGCACAGCTCATAAATTGTGTATATGAATATGTTTGTATATATGTATGTTTATATATGGCGAGCGCGTGCTTGCCCTGCGGCTGCCTTTGTCGTCGTTGAAGCTGCTGCTATGCTGTCTGGCAGAGTATCTAAGCTAAAAGCTATAGAGTCTATAAGTGACTGATCGATTGGAAATCGTACTCTTTAAATGGCAAAGACTTGCAAGTGAAGATATGCTTGGTTGTTCAGTTATGTAGTTATGTGTAGTTAAATTTAGTTAATTAATATTAAGATTAAGAAAATTATTAGAAAATATCTTGTATATAATATCTTAATAAAAATAAAATAATGTGGTATATTCCTATTTATTTACATAAAATTAATTTAAATAAAATAATGTGGTATATTCACTTAATTTAATTTTTATTTACATAAAATTAATTTTCTATTTATATAATAATTTCCTATAGATATTTTATTTTATTTTTAAATTTATTAATTTATTAATTGCCTCTATCTTTAAAAAAAAAAATATTTATATAATAATGTCCTATAGATATTTTATTTCATTTTTAAATTTATTTATTTATTAATTGCCTTTATCTATTTTTTTTTAATGTTATAAAAAATTTTACGTATGCTTAAACATAGTCTCTATTAATTATTTATATTCATTTAAAATTTAACAAGTTCATCATAAAAATATATACTAAAACATAATCACTTCGTATAGTATACATATGTATATGGGCCACATAGCTTGAATATACATATATGTATATTTATTTATACATATTTAGATCTAAGTGTGCTATTTAGAGTCTAAATTTGTTGATAACATAGAGTAGCTCTTTAATTATATTGCGTAATTAGTTAAACGTGAAGCTTACAAGTTTTTTTTAATGTTATTTTTATTTGTACTTAAGTCGTATTACTTCATATAAAATGTAAGTTTAAAACAAATTTGAAATAGCTAAAAGAAGCTAATTTCAGGTAATGTACATAAATAAAACGTTTGTAGAGTATCTAAAAAGTCTCCATTCCATTGAATTTCAATTCATTTTGTTTCATTATTTACCACTTAAATAATATTTGCATATAAAATATTTTGAAACATAATTTTGCGCGTCTTTGAAGATGTTTGTTGTGGAATTCCTTTGGCATTTCGCAGAGTGTTCAACAGTTGTGGTATGCAGTAGCTCGCAGCTACTTTATGATTAACAATCTCAAAAATTTTGTTTTGGCAATCAAACATCTGCTCATTCATTCAGCTGACGGCCTGCAATTTGTTTTGCAGATATGCATCGGACTATATTTCTTATGTAATTCGTTTAATAAGTGAAATAAGCAGAAATAAATCAACCTTGCAGCCTGTGAACTGTTGCAATAGCAACTCGATAAAAAATAAGAAACCTTTACATTCTATCATGAACAAGAACTCCCTTTTTGTTGCGTTTGTTCGCGAACCGCCATAAATTTTGAAAGGCATCTGGCAGACACCCATCCACGGCTCTACACATCCGCACACATTCACGCATTCATTTGAAATCCGATTGCCTGGCCTATCGGGCAGACATCGCGATCCAACTGTCCAGATAGCTCAGCGAAATGTCAACAATGTCGCTCTTAAGCGCCAGGGTTAGCCCCTTGACAGAGCTGCGGGGCCAGCATAGACACGTTTGTCAGCACACGATAGGAACTTCCGCCCTAAAAAAAAAAAAATAAATAAATAAATACATATACATATACATAGACTGGGACGGACACGGAGCCTATGCGTCACAGCATAAAGATTGCATAGCGGGAAACAGCATTTCTCTTTATTTGTTAACTGACAAAGTTTTGATGTTATGACAATCAGTATGCAAATTGTTTGGACACTTTTAGTTGCCACAAAAAGCTCAAGAGTACAAAGCCCCAAAATAAATAAAAATAACAACAAAGGACATGCTGGAATATGCAACGTGGCCGTGACACAGAAAATTTATACGAAATTTCTAAATGAAAGTTGAGTTGCACATATTTTGTCTGCTCTAACTATTTGTGAACTAAAAATAATATTGTTAGGGGCAAAGTGGAGTGCATATGCTTTGAAAGTATAACTTAGATTGAAACATTGTTCGAGCTAGCTCCGTAAAATTAAATGGTTTTTTATGTAAATTAAAAGAAAAATAGTTTCTAAATATTTATGTTTAAAATTATAATACGTATATTTATATATTAATATATTCGCAGAGCATTTTAATTTGAAACTATATAGAGCTTTGTTAATAACTCAAAATTGGATTAAAATACCTATTATGTTATAATATAGTCGATGGGTTATTGGCCATAGAGACACTTACGTTAGAATGTAGCGTATCTTGAATATAATTAATTTGTTGATTAGTAAAAATTAATACTTGCATGATAAAAAAAAGCATTTGGATATTTATAATTTTAATTGTATTATTATTATTATAATTTTTTGCTCTTATTTGTTTTGTTTTTTATTGCAGCTTTAACTCTTTTCGCTTCACAGATCTAGAGTTGAGGAATGGAAATTCAAGTATTAATAACTATGTAATATTAAATATTAACCTCATTTTTTCTTTTCATTATATATATTAATAATTCCAAATTAATTTTTAATATTTTGTGCAAGTGACAAAAACATTTTCTTCTATAAAAACTTAAATAAACCCAAACAATTCTTAACTTCATTCATTTTCATTCACATAAATCACAAAAAACGGTAACTACTATTATAAAAACAATTTAGATTTGCACCTTCGTATTGATAAGCAGTCTTAGCATTTAGTCAATTAGCCAATCATTCAGTTAGTCAATTCAAACGAGCAAAGTTGATGGACATAAACACACATCAAGTGAAACAAACACCAATTGAGTTCAGTTGATGCCAACGCTTGCCTCAAATAGCCAAGTTTTTGTTTTGTTTTGTTTTGTTTTAATGGGTTCTAACCACATTAAGCATTTGGGCACCCTCAAAGCAGAATATATCAACTGTCATAAAAAGAAACTCTTGTTGCCCACATGCCGTAGCTGGGTAGAGAGTGTTTGGCTATAAACGGATAGACAAACAGACAGACAGAGAGAGACGGACGAACAGACGAACGGACGGGTGGACAGACGGAATTAACATTTCAGTCACACAATGACCTTCACCTAGAAGCCATCAAAACGAACCGGTGGCCCAGCCCCAAAACGTAACTCTGTATAGGAGACCAAAACCCGTACAGCCAAATGTAGATAGGTTGGCCAAATAGCCAAACAGCCAAACAGCGGACGAGCAGATAGCCAAGCAGAATAGCCAACAACACGGCCCAACAGCATTTGTTCAGTCGGTCGCGTAATTTTTTTTTCATTTTCATTTTTTTGTTGTTGTCTTTTTTTGAGCTACTTGATTAGCACGCTCTTAGCCATGTTTAAACGTGGGCTGTTTAACCAAACGGCGGGCAATACAAAAACGGCACATCAACAGCAACAACAACAATTTGAGCAAACAGCCCAAAAGAACCGAACCACAAGCTACAGACACTTTAACGCAAAAAAAAGTGAGAGTGCCATAGACATGAGTCGACTATGCACTACCCTGTAATCAAAGAGGTTGCCGTAGGCTAATCTGATGCCTATCGAAGATAAAGAGTATGGAAAGTGTAGATAAAATTTGTACAGGCCAGTTTAAACTATATATGATTTTTGTTTTATTTATGTTTATGCAAAGTTAGACTGAAACTAGCGTAAAACTATACAAATTTGTTTTTTCATAATTTAACGAATATGTTCTTTGAGTTTAAGAATCAACAAACCCTTCTTCCACTTCTAATACAAACCAATATACCCACTTTTACGTATACCTATATAGATAGAGGGCATCGAAACGGGCTTGTACGTGCCACTGATTAGTAAAACAAACAAATTAAATTGGTTATGTTACGACTGTATGAGTACATGCCAGCCTTGGCTTAAGAACTGGCCCCAAATCATTCGAACTGAGATCGAAAAAGTTTGTAAGAGCTACAACGAAATATCGAGAATATGTTGAAGAACTAAATAGTTAAACATTATTGATAAATATAACATATATAGATCAAATATTATTTAAAATAAGTATTGATAGAAAAATTCTGAATAAGGAAATAGATTTTTATAAATGATATAATAAATAAATAAATTTAGTTTTGACAGTTTCCAGATTTGGCTGGAATATAGATATAAAAAATGTCTTAGATAGACGAATGTATATTTTGAGCAAATTACGGAAATATTTTAGATTTACAGTATATATAGATTATAGTGTGTATATAGATGTAGCTTCTCCTATTTGACAGCGGTGCAAACGGCAGTATCTTCCTGTGTGCCGTATGAGTAACAAGTGAGTTATGGGCGCAGTATTTCAGGAAAATGCTAGTTGTGGGTGTGGAAAAAGTGTAAATTTTACACACATAGGATAAGCATTTTCAGTTCAGTCTTTGTACTGCACCTATATAGTCTAAGAATAATAATAATTCATTCATTATGAATTGAGCGACATGAAATTATTCATAAATTTAGTATTTAGATATGTTTAGGGAAGGTGCAACATACTCAAATGTAGTAAAATAAATCTTTTCATTTATGTAATATAATTGAATATAATATAATATTCAATATATATAAAAAAATATTGAATATCTAAAAAGTATTTTACAAGTAAAGAGAATGGTTAGCTATATATTTATTTGCACAAATAATAACCAATTTCACTAGTATTGACTAACTTCTATTCTATAATAATACAGTGAAGATGAGATTGTGACTTTGCGCGCTGTCTTATCACATTCTTTGGCTGATTGCAACGTGCCTTTGGGAGAAGTTGTTGGCCAATCAATATGCAGTGCACAGCGCTGGTTATATTTTGTTTTGTTTGCTTGCGAGGCATCATTATATGCCAGAGCAGCTTTGGTATGGGCTATGACTGTGACTTGGGTAAAATGGGCTTAGCCCATTACTGGACACCAGTTGGGTAACTGCTGCCGTTGCTGCGATTGCTGCTGCTGCTGCTGCTGTTGCATTGTTCTCTGCGTCGTTCTTAACGAGCAGCGCATGCAAAACAAGGCGCAAGACGCCATTTGGCCAGAAAGAAACGCAGAATCGTTTTATGAACGCTGCGCTTTATGCATGATAATTGAGCCATAGAAATACTGACATCGTATCCAAGTCAGAGAGACAGAAGCAGAGTCCGAGGCAGAGGCAGAGGCAGAGACAGAGACAGAGTCTGAGTCTTCCACTGACTGACACTGACTGTGCCACTGCTGACTGATTGTGCGCACGCGCTCATAATCAAAGATTCCTCAGTGGGATTCCGTATCGGCTGCCACTTTGGGGTGAGCTGGCATTTATGATGGATGGCGCATATTGGGTGATTCGCCTTGACGCTGATGTGCCATCAAAGAAAATTATTGCGTGCGCGCAATTAAAACTAAAATAAAGTAAAACAACAACAACAACATAAAGAGAAAAATGAATAAAACACGATTCGAGCCACATTTGCATTTTGTATAGCGCAGACATATGAAGCATTCAGTCTTTTATTTCTACAGAAAAATTCCTTGACATTTGCTGGAGTTTCTGTTGAATTCGTCATCGTTGGCTATACACCTGTAAGTACATGTAGCAACATTTGCAAAGCGAAACATATACATATTCCTATAGTACTTTATTTTAGTCAAGGGAATCATGTGAATATATATACTTCCAACTTATATTTACTTTTTACAAACTATGATAAGCTGTCGATGATTCAATTTGAGCTAATTCACCGTGATGTTGACAGTTTTCTTTGTCATCAGCCCACATTGAGCTCTGAACTTTGTTTTGTTTCTTTTTGCTTATGTTACGTTCATCTTTAAATTTATTTATAATTAAATATAGTATTAAATATTTTCATTGAATACAGATTTTTAAAATATATTTATTTGTTAATATTACTAAGTAAAAACATTATTATTATTAATCTTAATCAAGACCAATCTTTTAAGTAATTAATTTAAGTATTTCCTCCAAGGTCTTTCCACCATGTATTTCCTCTACGTATTTTTTCCAAGTATTTCCGTTAGGTATTTTCTTTAGGTATTTCCTCTACGTATTTCATTCAAGTATTTCCTCCAAATATTTCCTCCACGTATTTTCTTTACATATTTCCTTTACGTCTTTCCTCCACGTATTTCCTCCACGTATTTCCTCCACGTATTTCCTCCAATTATTCTTTTATGTATTTCTTTAATGTATTTCCCTTAAGTATTTCCCTAACGTATTTCCCTTACGTATTTCCCATACGTATTTCCATAACGTCTTTCCTCTACGTATTTCCCTTACGTATTTCTTCCAAATATTTCCTCAACGTATGTCTTTTACGTATGTCGTCCAGGTTTATAAAGCTTGGTCGATCACACACTTCACTTCAGTTCTTTTTACTCCACTGCACGACTGACCCCCACCAGGCCTGGGCGACTGAAGAAATTCTGCAGCTGCTGCCCTTTATATAGGGCGACATTAACTCGAAGCCTGAGTCGCTATCAAATGTTGAGCCCGACGACAGGTAGGTATCGTAGCAGCCGAGCTGTAAGTGTCCAATGGGATCACTCTCTGCTGCTGTAAGCATTCTCTTTTCGTTTTAATTGAGTATAAGTACCAAATGAATACTGCATACACATAGAGAGCCTAAAATATCTTCTGTAGCTCTTCTAAATACCTTGTTTTTCATAGGCAGGCAGACCGAGAGACAGACTGTGAGAGTGACAGTAATACAGAGAGACATACAGGCAGACATAATAACTTGTATATAGACAAACAATACGCATAGTTAGATCGGATTATTTCATTAAGTTAATATGCTCAATAGCTCTTGTACATTAATATTTGTAATTATTAAATTAAATTTTCTTTTATATTCTCTTAACTGAGGTTTTTTGTATTATTCTTTTATTTATTAATTTTATTTTTTTATTAATTTATTATTATTTACATAATTATTAATGGTATATCTCTCAATGGTTAATATATTATTTCGTTAGCTGAGCTACATTTACTAGAGATCGTGTCCATTTTGTTTGGTCATCCAAATTAATAAGCTTTAACACTCTACTTAATTTTAATCAAGTCCACATCTTGCTTATTCGCACATATGCACATGCTGAAAGTATTCTTAAAGCATAAAAATCGAAAGTTGTTTGGTCAACGATCTGTGTAACGGTAAAGTTAATTTCTGTGGCAGCTCGCAGGTTGCAGCTCCCATTCCGCCAGTCTCTCCATCTCCCCCATCTCCCCATCCCTCCAGCTCACAGTTTGCAATTCCCTGTTAGGGGTAGGTAGACAAAGGACGCGAAACAGACGACCTGCAAATGGGATACATACTTAGTGCCATGTCACCAGCTTCCATCCGAAAAATAGATGGAGATGGGGGGTGGACGAACGCATAAGCATAATGAGCTGCCGTCTGCGCCAATATGAAGGCTAGATGCCAGCCTCCGCTAGGGAATGCCTGCTGGCTGCTCCTGCTGCCTGCTGCCTGGTGCTTGCTGCTTGCTGCTGTATCTAATGGCTCGCGTGGTGGATGGCGTTCTGTGCTGGATGCAGTCGGAGCGAAGGTTTTTGCTGATGCGGTACTTTCGAAAGCCATAAAAGGGCATTAGCCTTGTGAGCACATTGCTGCAGCTGTGGAAAATTGAATAACCAGGCGGCGCACAGGAGAGAGAGGCGAACGGAGGCAGTGTGAGAGAGAGGGGCGGAAGGCTGTTGAATGAGGCTGTTTGCACGAGGCAGCAAGGAATTGGGGAAGCGCGTGTTCGACGTTGTAGCCAAGTGATTTAGGGGTTGCCCTGGCAGCACAGTAGCTGCGGTTTTTAGAACAGTTTAATTTTAATGGCCTGCCAATGAGAGTGGCTCAAATAAACAGTGCTGCCTTGAAGTATGCACACCAGCGACAACAATGATTTATAAATTGCTAAGCGGATCATATTGAAAGCGCCTTTGTTAATTAAATATTGCTGTCATTTAACAATAACATTAACTTTTATTGGGCACTAATACAACTCTTCAAATTTACATAAAAAACATTTTACATTGTTTATATATATGCTTAATGGAACTTATTTATAATTTTGTTTGCATATGCTGTGCATGTACACGGATTTTAGCGCCACTGTTTGCTTTTGATATTTTTTTTTGCCGACAATGTGTCGTAGTGTTATGTAATCCTAGGCTGTTGAATACGTTTGGTTACATGGATATTGATTACGATGCTCTATATTCGGTAATTAAAATTGCAATAAAATTTTACTTTTAGATTTACTTTTATTACCCACAGCTGGTGCATCTATAAAATCAAAGCTCGGCTTTGTTTTGGATCGTCATAAAACTGGAAACATGTTGAGATTATGGACACTTTTTGTTGGTATTTGAAAGTGACTAGCGGTTTAGCTGACCAAATAGTTAAACTTGTCTCTCATCCGAACAATCCTCTGAAATGTACGAAGACTGGATAGAATAATTCTAGCCATCTATCTATCTGCATAATGTATTGTTTGTCGTTATGCAAATATTGAAAGCTATCTAAATTATCCACAAAAATTAAGTGATTTATATCTGTACATAAATTAAGCGAATCAATATATCAAATTTCATGACTCTAGCTTCCACAGCGTACCAGACCAGCTCTAATTAATTTAAATTGATTTGTTGGAGACGTGAAACCTAAACTGCATTTAAGCTATGTTCAAAGACTATAATTATATAAGCTGTGATTATAAATGCTTCTAGTTGCCACTTCTAAGATCAAAATATCATATTAGAGTACCGAGAGATGAACTAATAGATTCGATAGAAAAGCTGCAGAGCAATAAAAATATATTTATAAATACATGCATTATGATTCCCTGGCTTAATAACAAAATATTTAAATATTTATTTAAATATTACATGTAATATATAAAGCTATTAGTACCAGCCACGCCTACATCTATATGTTACATTTACAGGAAATCAGCTTACCATAAATGCCCATTTTCAATGGATCAATCGACGGGCATAGAAAAATGAAACGAAATGCTCGTCACATTCTCGAGTGCCAAGAAGCGGAAATAAATTTCTTTATGTGACGACCTTGAAGCATAGCCAATATGCTACGGATGATATACAAAAGGAAAGAAAAATAAAACTGGTGTTATCAAGAAGTCAACGCAATTAACACGCTACAGAACTCTATTTGACCATGCTCCGGCGACATAAATCGCATAAATATGCTAATTTATGTTGTTGCCGCCCATCCGATTTGGATGATCTCGCTATATTTCTCGGCGCTCTCAGCTCAGTTCAGCTCAGGTTTCGTTTCGTTTTGATTCGTTACGTTTTGTTTATTTTTTGCTCATTTTATATTCCGTTAATTAGCATAGAATTGGTTTGGATTGCCAGTTCTTTAGTTAAGCACGGCATTCAGTATTAAGTGTCTAACATTTGATAAAAGTGAAAGTTCTTAATGTTTTTTATTTTGCTTTATTTCGGATCATTAAATGAAGACGTGACGGGCATTTAAAAATTAAGCTTCTGCTCAGAATTTGCTGTAGATAATGAAGTCGATTTTAAACTGCAGTTCAAATGAACATATACTGTTCATTGTCATCGATAATTATCGATTATGATATATTGATTTTAAGTGAATATTTACTATTGGTGTAGAAACACCCACTTCTTGTGGATACAGACTGTTTACATTTATCTTTCATTGTTCTTCTTTTGTAAAGAAATTTATCGATTGATACCTATCGATGAACAGCCTTTGGCAACTGGTTGGTTGAAGTTTTCCACAGTTTCTTTTAAAAATACATATGCTTATTGATAATAGTTCTTACAGTGTGATAGGTACATACATAGATAAGTTATTGATTAACAAATAATATATTTCTTTTATCATTTGCAATATATTTGTGACTGCAATATATTTGCCTCTTAAAGTTTTGATTTTCAGGAAAATATTTAAATGGATACATAGTCGATAACACAGCACTATTGAATTTAAAGGGTATCAAATATATATACATATAGATGAAATTAAATGAAAATGCATTTCCCTTTGAATTGGCCAGTAATTGTAGTAAAATATTGCCTATGGCAATTTAAAAAATATATTTAATATAATCCAATTAGGGGTTGAGCTCTTTGTCATGTCGCTCTGTATGCATACCGTACTGCAATTATTTGTACAAGCATTTAAATATTATTATTTATTTTAATTGAACGATGCAAAAATGAAAAGAAAAATTAAAAAAGCAATATTAAATTTACATTTCAAAATTTACATAATGTTAAGCGCTGGCATTAAAACATCAACAAGCATATTTGTTGGAGTGAAATTGTGTCCAAACTCAAAATAATGATAGTACTGCGGCTTAATAATACCAACGAACCGAGAATATATCCACTAAGTGGAGTCTACAATACGCTTCACATTATATGATATCAACCATGAAGTGTAAGGGCAATAAATTGACACTTATAGTTTGCCAGTTATTACGTATACGCCCCACTGGCCGCTGAGCGAACATCGAAGCATAAAGAAAATTCTGAAAAAAAAAATAATGTAGAGCAGCGCGATAAGCAACCAAATGACATCCCATAAAAAAAGAGGCAGCGTCGAAATAGACAAAAATATGAGCTGAAGCAACAGCCAGTCCAATAAAAAAAGCAGATGATAGACAGCAACGAAATCTTGAAGTAGACAAACAAAATAAAACCAGAACAAGAATCCAAGATAAGTAGTAGGCTGTGCCCAGCCCATGGCGGATGGCAAACACAGAAAAACAAAAGCAGAGACAAAAGCTGAAGCTGAAGCGACGGCAGGGACGCATATTAAAGCGAATGTTAAAGCTCTCTTGGCAGAATTAGAAGCGGATTTCCAAGCACTTGTCAACTGATTAAATTTATTTATTATCAACTCGCCTAATGGGCAGCTCTTAGGCGTAATCGCAAATAGATGGCCCTTCCAAACACTTGGGGGCAGGTAAGCACTCAGCTTAGCTTCAGCCTGTCTCACTCTCTCACTCACTCACTCTCCCCATCTCGCTCTGTCTCTGTTGCTGGGCATCGATGGTTAGCTAATTGAATTTGATCTGATGCCTATCGGAACTGTCAGTTGAGAACTTACTTTGAGTGCAAGCCAAATTTCAAGCGGTATTTAAAGGAATTCCCCAGATAATCTCGGCCAATCCATGAGCATTTGGCGGCCCAAGAGCTTAGGCACCTCAAGAAGCTGACCTAGAAATTATTTAATTGAAATATATGCTTAAAGGTATTCTATGGAGCAACTCTATGTTGCTTTGATTTGTCTTTAGAAAAAAATCAGCTTTTTATTAGGGAGCTGAACCTACAAAACTATGCTTAGAGATACTAATTAATAATAAGAATACATTAGTATATAATACTTAATATTTCAATATATAAATATTTCAACAACAATGCAAAAAAAAAAAAAACAAAAAAAAAACATTATATAAAAAAATTATATAAAGAAATAAGTACAAGATATATTTAAATTAAAAAATAATAATAAATAAATATATTTTCATATGTAAAACCCTACATAATATAATAATATAATTTTTCTGATTCAAAATTCCATTGCAGTTCATCTAAAGTATATATGTATATAGCATTTCTGATTCTCATTTGACAGGCTTAAATAAATTGTCAATTTGTTAACTTAACACAAGTCTTGGTAATAGAAATGTGGACTCAGATTTGATGTACTACATAATTTAAAATTGATTTCAGCTCTTCGAGTCAGAATGATCCTAATCATAGACTCGATTAATCAATGAATCTGCCCTGTTCTGCTGCCTACCCCACTCATTATATAGAGCTGCCTGATAAAGGTTTTTCCATGAGCATATTTGATTAGCCTAAATGATAATTTATGGTTTGGGCTTTTAATCATAATTAGTCGACCAATTGCATTAGCCACATATACATATACATATACATATATACGAATGTGTGTATATATTGTGTGGCACAATTAATTACCATATTTTTGGGTTTCCGAATTCGAATTTGAAATGTGCGCAATAAAACAAAGGCTGCATTTACCTGTTTGTCTTCTTTTGCATTACGTTTACCGCTGGCCATTAACAAGCGAATGTGGCTGGGGGAATGTTTGTTGTTGCTGTTGTTGTTGTTGTTGTTATCGTTGCTGCTGATGCTGCTGCCTGTGTTTAACAAATGCAAAAATAATTATAATTAATGCAGAGTTTCTGGCCTTGAACCTGCATAACCTGCACGCGGCTTAAACAAACGTAATTGCTCCGATGATGGCGACTGATGATGGCGTCGTTGCTTTTTGGTCTGACCAACAAATAATACACAAATTTTTTAATATAAATGAAATATACGAAAAACAAAAATGAAGAAAAATTAACCGTCATCATTTCATAGCGAGTGTGAAGTCCAAAAATTGCACACATTCCGCACAAATTTATATTGAATATTCAACAAAGCAGTTAACGTAGTTTTTTTCCTCGGTTTCCATCCATTTTTGTTCTCCATATTTTCAAGCATCGCTGCACAGCGTTCGCTTTTTATGCAATTGCACACAGGAAAAAAGCTTCAATTGCCATCATCAATTACGACAAAAAAAAAACAAAAAAGAAAAAGCATTTTAAGTCCCACACGCAGCGAACGAGGGAGCAGCTCCAAGTTCAGCAAAGATCACTTGACAAGTTCAAGGTAATCAGTCGAACGCAGGTGTCACCCAGACAGCCAAAAAGCTACTTAAGCTATCTACATAGCTCTACACTGATGAAATGAAAATGCTGAGCTTTCGAAAAAAAAATCCCATTGGATATCTGTTATATAGAGGAGGGGTCTAGACCCTTAACTAGAAGAGAAAGAGATTTACTGCACTGTGCGACTAGATGTGTTGATGATTTCGTACTTTACTTTATTTTTAAATCATATCTGAAATACCACAAAATATTAAAAAAATATATATATTTTTTGCTGAATGATTACTTCCAATAACTACGCAGATTAAGTATAGTTTGTATTATAATTTTTTTTTTCTTTTTTTTTTTTGCAAATTTTGACAGTTTAGAAAATAATGCTTCATGTTAAATTTTAGGTTTTTAAACTGAAAGATTTGGTAAATGAAACTGTTTCGTTTCAGCTCAAGTCAAATATTTTAGTTTGCAGCTGTGGCAGCTCAATTAGTTAAAGCTTTATCCCATTGCGCCCATTCGGTCCTGATTCATTTTCTTTTGCATTATGAATCAGCCCATGAATTGGCTGCCGCATCGCCTATATCGACTCGATGTCATATAATTAGCTAATTTTTGGCCATTCTAATTTATTAGCCACTTCCATTCGGTTGCATTCAGGCAGGTGATTCACACACACATCCCGTGGGCAGTGCGGGGCGTGTTCGGCGTCTCAACAATCAGACAGCTCCTGCTCACGCGCGACTCGTCATCGTTTGCCATAATCTGATCTCACTTTAATTGCTTCTAATGAATGTCAACGCTAATTGCCACTTGAACGCCGGCATAATCGCTGCCTTGTTGCAAGTCAGCTGTAAAAAAAAAAAGAAAAGAGCTACGAATGGGGCGGGGCATGGAAGCGGAAAGCCAACAAACAAAATTAAATAAGAGCTAAGATATACAGAGAACTGTGGAAATAAAAACCAAGTGTTATGGAGAGTGTTATTTTTGCAATTTTATTGCTCAATCTAAGACTGGTATAGATCTAGATATTCTTTTGTAATTCCCCTACTTTTATTTAGAAATTGAAACTTGACTCGGCCTAATTAGATTCGTATATTTTTCATTAACAAATTACATCTTATATTTTAGCTATATGACATTTATGGGAACCATCAATCATGTCATGCTAAGTTATTACATTATATAATTTATTTATTTATTTATTTATATATTTCAATTTTCAGACCAAGTTCATGAGCCGAGCTCAGTCCAGCTTTGGTCTAAGATAAAGCTTCACATTTTGCAAACCTATTTATAATGCATAATACAAAACTAATTAATGACTTTTATATTTTATAATATTCCATTTGAAAACAACAACAAATATTTGTTTGTTCTTAAAATCTAAGTATTTATTTTTTTTTTTGGTTATAAATAAAATTCGAAGAATTAGTCGCAAAAATTGATTGTGCGATTCCATCTTCAGAGTTAGCTACTTCAACAGCAGCAACTACTGCAGCTGCTTTGGCTGTTGGCCATTTGAATTTGGAGCTCAAAGTGCTTTGTCATAGCAACAGTTGGCGCTGCGACTGCGACAGGTTGAGATTTGCTGTTCTGTGTACCAGGTAATTGTCGAATGAGATGATGACGCTGCCGATGACGATGATGATGTCATGTTGTCAAAGCCTCGGCTTGAGCTGTTGCCGTTGATAGATCTGTTCTGTCATGGACCTGGCTTCAATTGTATTGGATGCTGCGCATTTTGACCAATTTTAGCCAAACTCAATTAGTCTTCGCTGATGCTTAACAATCGTTCGCGTCTCAGTTCTGTGCACTCTCAGAAGGAGCGCTGATGCCGCCGCATTCAGTCTGGGGTCAAGGTGAGTGGACAACGGCTGGGAACCCAACTGGGTATCAATAAAATATAATAAAAAGCCATTTTGCGACTGAGCTGCGTAATTCAAAGAAAGCCGTGCACATCAGCGCCTGCTTAAAAAGTCTTGTCTGTATTTTACTCAAACGAATCTGATTCTTTCACTTTTATTTACTTTTGCATTCTGTTGTTGTTGTTGTTGTTGTTGTTGTATTGTTTTGCTTCTTTCTGTCTGGATCTGTGACTTTAATTAGCACTCGAATTCAACTTTTTACCGCGGCGCTGTGTCATTTGCTTTGCCCGTTTTACCTGCGACTCCAAAAAAGTTTATAAACTCCCAAAAGCAATATCTTTTTTAGATATGTATTCTATATATATATATATACAGATTTATATAAACATATATTCCAGTTTACATACGATGCTGATTAACCGGCTAATTCTTTGTTAAACAATCCGAGAGAACCAAAGAAAACAACAACAACAACGACAACAAAAGCATCCTCCACTGTGCAACTCAATTCCCCATTGAGCAGCGCCCAAAAATCTTCGTACACACGCTAAAAAAAAGTTCTTTTGCTGATGACCTTGGAATTTTATTTCAATTTTGCTGCTGTTGTTTGTACATCGAATTTGACTACCCTTTATGATGGGTATTTCAATTACATAGATGATTTTGACTGTAGAATGTGTTTCATTTCTATAATACACATCTTTTCATCACACTCTGTATATATATATGTATGCCACTGGGAAAGCTCAGATAAAAAAAAAATAAATTATTCAGAATTGCTTATCAAAATTTCTTGAATTTCACTATATAATGGTATAACTATGAATATATATACTTTAGTTTTTGGTTGTAGTCCTACTATGATATTCCCGGCTTCAGTCGGAAATGTAAGAAATGAATATTTTTCAAAATATTAGGAATTTTATTTTATTTTATTTTCTTCATACTACACCAAACTTCTCTTCTTAATCATATGCTTATATAGTGGAAAGACGACATATCATAGGATAATTATACTATCCTTTAACTCGCCGTCCGCCCTCAGTTGAATTAAAAAAAAAATTGAATTCTAATGAGAATTATTTTTCCCCTGCTTTAAGCTTTATTTCCATACATTTAAACTATGTACATCAAAATAATATAACTATATCAGCATGCTTATACCATCCCATAACATTCTCTCTCTCTCTCTCTCACTTATTTTCCGGTAAGAGATATTTATTCACGATAGTTTGTTTTCCCTTCACTTCATTCCCTTCATGCTATTATGACCATGTTTCTATTATTTCCGTTTATCATTACCATCTTTCTATTATTATTCCTCTACTAAAGTCTGGTCCTCCTCTAGTTAGTGTATCTAAGTTTCGGTCTGCCCTAAGAGTTTTACATTTTATCCCCTTGGCCGTCTTCCGCTGCTTCGGCTTTTTGGTTTTTTTTATTTATTATTTTTTAATGCGATTTTGCGGCTCGCCATTTATATATCATAAAATGCTAACTTTGAAATTTATTATTTTTTTTACATTTGGTTTTTTATGAGCTTTTCCAACTGTCTTTTTATGCTCGTCTTTTTTTTTTTTAATAACTTCAAATACTTGCGCTTTTCAGCTGTTTATCTAGCTGTTTATCGGCTGTTTGTTAGCTTTAGTCGAGCTGAAAGCCGTACCATTTACAAATTGGGGGCGCCGCATTTGCTAAATGCAACCAGCTGCAGTTCGGTAGCAACAACAATTGCTTTGATTTAGCTGTTGCGCAAGTAAGCACACACACAGACTCACACACACGCACACATGTCTATGCACTCCCATTAGCCCCTTTGACTCCTATATGGCTCACATTTTGGCGTGGCCTGCATTCAATGGCTGCCCCACGGCTGTGAACTGCATCTGCAGAGCTCATTCGAAATGGAAAACAGAACCAGAACAGAATACATAAAAGAACTAAATGGACAGAGCCCGCTTCTCATAGATACCGCCTCGCAATTGCACCGATGCACATATGCAGATACGTCAAATAGATATATACATATATATGTATATATATGTATATACATGCATATACATATACAAATGCGCAGACAAACGCATCTAAATTGCAAGAATCCATAACTGACAGACTTGAGTCGGTTGAGTGTGGGGACTGGCTGCTTGAGGCAGAAACAGAGGCAGGGCCAGGGGCTGGGGCATGGGCACTGGGGTCTGGTCTGCCCCAGTTGCTTCTTGCACCAATTACTTAATTTAGCAAGAATACTGCAAAGATCAGAACAGAATCGCACGAGACGGACAGTGGGCAGTCCGGCAGTCCGGCAGCCGGGCAACGAGTCGAGGCTAAATAGATCCACAAATGTTGCATAAGAATCTTTGGCGAGCCAACTGAAATTGCCGCGCGCAACAGCTTCGCATTGCTGCCTAGGAAAAAGAATAAATGGCGAAACTAGGTCACTTGCGCCAATTCGATTATGGCCCAATGTAAACGCAGCGTATTAATTTTTCTGATATTTTTGTATATTTTGTTCTCATGCCACTAACTGTGTCAGCATCTCTATAGCTGGCCAATTGATTTGTTCTGCTCTTTTATTGCACGCGTGTCGCATTGCCAATTTATTCCAAAGTCTGCACATCGATGCCTTTTAATACTATTTCATTTTCCAGCTCGAATAGTAGCTTATAATGATAATTAATAATAATGATAATGAATATTTTATGCAATTATAACATATATATACATAATTAATATTATAAATGATAATTAATTATGTATATATGAGTTTGAATATGAGAATTACTATTATAAAAAAATATTATAAGATATTATGGGAAGAATTACTTTTGTTTGCTCATTCATTAGAGAGGGAGAGACATAGATAGAGAGAGTGAGAGAGAGAGAGAGAGAGAGAGAGAGAGAGAGAGTGAAAGAGTGAGGGAGAGCGAGAGAGAGAGAGAGAGAGAGAGACATAAAGGATAGACAGTTCTATGTATGCTCTAATTTTCTTTATTCCAAGATTTGACTACAATTTTTATTCCTGAATTAAATTTATGAATTCCATTGATTAAAAATAAAGTGTCCCATATAAATAAATAAATAAAATATTATATATATATATAAAAGTGCTATGTAAAAATCGTAAATTTTGTCAGCGAGTGTTATCAGCAAAGTAATGCGTGCTGCTTGCGTGCTTTCTCTCTCCCTCTCTCTCTAATTTTTTTATTTTCTATCTCTCATTTTCACACATAGATCGTGGGCGTACCATAGACATTCGGACTGCACTCGACAGACAGCCGAATATTTCTCTGAGTTAAGCTCAGAGAGCATGCGAGCTGACTCTGCGTCAAACACCAAGCCAAGTGGTTCTTATTTGAATAATGATGTATTTTGTGGTAGGGGAGGGGTCGTTGTCAAAGGTGAGCTCTTAATGCATGAGTAATAATCTACACGAATATGGTTATGAATGCCTTGCTTCCATCTCTCTCTTTGTCTCTCTCGCTCTCTCTCTCTCTCTCTCTCTCTCTCTCTCTGTGCTTTTATGCAAACGTTCACCTTGAACTTGGCAAATGAACCTGGCGGAAATGAGCAAAGTTCTTGAGCAAACAATTTTTTTTACTAACTGAAATTGACTTGAGGAATTTTGTTTAGTACGTAAAAGAACTACGTAGATGAGGAAGCACTTAACAAGATTTTTTTTATGTGCTGATCTGCAGTATATTTTTAAAGAGTTTTCTTTAGAGTTGAATGTGTATTATTAACCCCTAAACACATTGTTTGATTTAGAGTATATTGGTCTTTCAGTTGAAAAAGGCAAGGCAGATGCCATCAAGTGTATTCTTATTGATGAGCTGAGTCGATAAAGCTGGGTTCGTTTCTTCGTCTTTCCGTCCGTCCGGCCATATGATCGTCTCGTAAAACTCAGTGCCTTGATAAATTTTGCAATTTCGATAATAATCGATTTTTTGTTCATTTTGGAAGCATATCTTGATTATTATACATAAAAGTTATAGATTTTACATTTAATTTTTCTGTTAATATAATGAATACTGGAGATCTCTTCTGGTTCTTCCAAAGACTTCTGCTGACACTTTTTATAGCTATGACACTTATGGACACCAATTTTACGTTCTTGATTAGGAAATTTGAACTAAAACAAAAGGTTTTGAGCCATGGCCATCTGACATATTGCGTATTCATAGGAGCAGCCCATTACAGCCGTTACGTCAACTGAGTAGCTAGCAGAGCAAGTGTGCTTATATATGCATGCAGATATCTATAAAATAATATTAAATTGTTTCAGGGTGTTCAGGGTATCATCGAGTCGCGCACTCCCGCAATGCGCACTCTTACTTAATTTATAAAATGAATTGCAAATATTGCTACCAGTTGAATGTGAATGAAATTATGCAATTGTCATTCGTTTCAGTTGAGTTCTATACAGTTCCGTGAATTGCATTCGCACACTGGGCACAACTGTGCGAGCAATGCGCAAATATTGACAAATCAAGATCTCGAGTAGCCCGAATGGGACGTGCGAGCCCTTTTCCCCCTTTTCCCAGCGCTGGTGCAAGTTACGCAGTGACGCAAACAGAAGCGACACAAAACAAAAACAAAAAATGTATAAAAATAAAAATGCAATAATTGCATATTGACCCATTTTACACACACGCACACACTTACCCAAAGTGGGCTGGAGGCGGGGCAGTTTGTGGCGATATTTACCGATTGAGTTACGCATGCGTGCGCGTTGCCTTCGATTAATTAGGCTGCGACGGCGGGCAGGTGTCGCGTCGCAGTCAGCGTCGCAGCTGAAGTCGAAGTCGAAGTCGGAGTCGGAGTCCAAGTTGAAGTTGAGGTCGCCATCAATCAGCGAACGAGTCGTTAAGTGAGGCGTGAAAATGGCGAAGAAAACGAACAAAAAGAGCAAGAAAGAAAAAAAAAAAAATAATGCATGGATGCATCGAAATGGGAATGCCCTAACCCGTAGTTGAAGCAGTTCCGGGAATATCAGAGTGACCCTTCATGCTCCTGCTACAAGATGCGCCTAAAAGTGTATATATGGAAATATGCAATCAAGTTTTATATTACTGCCAAGTCAATTGAAATATTTATGTGAGCATTATTAATATATTTTCTGCAATACCCATTGTTAGGGTATTTAACGAGATGAAAACGAAACTGCAGTCAAAGATTGCTGCATAAATGAATGAGACGAAGAGGAGATGGGCTGGGTGACTGTGGGCAGGTCTGCTGACTGTGGGGCTGGAGGTGCAAAGGCACTTCATTGAGGCGTGGCAGCCTGTTTAAGCTCATTTGACAGTGGAGTGCCTCTGATGACGACGCGGCTCTGGGCGCGTTTATTATTTGCCTGGCCCACTTTGCGTACAGCGGCGATAATTGACGCCACGGTGGCTGCAACTGAACCAACAACAACAACACCAACAGTAACAATTCGGGCTGCACTTTATTAAAGTGTCCCCCAAGCAAGTCGCGACGATGCGTTTTCGTGAGTGTTTTTCACTGTTGGACCAAAGCATTTGGCTAAATTGCATTTTTATGTGGCCGGCCGCTGCAGTTGTTGATGTGTGGCAACACTCACACACACACACGCACAGCATATGGAAATGCACTTACGCACATTGCTGCGGATGAGCCGGGCCATTGGTTGGCTGGGTCAAGCGCTGCTTAAGGATTAAGTATATATATGATATAATGGCTGACTCTGCGAGTTATTTGAGAGTTGAAGCTAGGCTAAGTCTGAATTTCGCTCTAGAATAAATTTAAAAATTATTAATAATTTTTTGTAAAACTAATTATTAATAATTTTTAAATTTATTCTAGAGCGAAATTCACAAAAAACCTGATAAAAAAAATATTCATTTATTTATTCAATTCAAAATCTGATATAGTATATAAGAGAAAATCCGATGAATAAATATTAAAAATAGTCTTTATTTTTATATACAATGAGAAGAGAAATAGTAATACAAAAATAAAATAATTAAGAAATAAAATATATTATTCAAACAAAACTCTTTCGTTTTACTCAAGCAAAATATTTCAGCTACGATTAGAGTATAGTTTAGCATAATATACAAATCGTATATTTAAATAGATGAAGAGAGATTAACTCTGCCTCAATATACACATATTTACACAGTGCATAAATCTATTTGCTATTTACTGTCACACAGGTCATCAGCTAGTCGATCATTTTAGATTTTCATGGTTGAATTGTCCGTCTAACAATAAATAAATGGGAATTTCCTGGACATTGTTTGAGCTGCCAGCCAAGCCAAAGTTCTAACAAAGCCCTCCCAAGCCGCATCAAATGTCAGTTTTCAGGGTTTTATTTTCGTTTTATTTTTTTTTTATTTTCAGCAAATCCAACAAATTGCAGCAGCAAACAAAAGAGCGTTATTCACTGCTAACCACTAATTAAAAAGCAAATTATTTGTACTTTAAATAAACTTTCACATTACAACTGATCAAATTTAAAGCTTCAATTTGATTTCCGTTCCCAAGTGCTGCTGCATGCTGGTGTATATTTTCAAGCAGGGACCGCAAATAAGTGTTACGCATTTAAAAAAATTGAGGCTCAAAAGTATTCCCAAAAAGAGAGAGGAAAACACACATAAGGATATTTTTTTATGGCGAGTTCAAAAAAAGGATAAACTTTTATTGGTAATTTTTTATAAAAAAATTATTTTTAATTATTAAAATTGATTTTTATGATAAAAATCAAAA
Source organism: Drosophila arizonae (assembly GCF_054131065.1). Lineage (NCBI taxonomy): Eukaryota > Metazoa > Arthropoda > Insecta > Diptera > Drosophilidae > Drosophila > Drosophila arizonae. The sequence continues at coordinate 11,952,380 of NC_142923.1, read as the reverse complement.
ATAATTATTACAAAACAATTTTATATAAAAATCAAATCATAAGTCTTATATTTGATTTTTATTATAAAAATCAAAAATAAGACTTATGATTTGATTTTTATTTTAAAAATTGAAAATAAAAATTGAATTGATATATCTCTTGAAGTAAAGGAGCTAGATCATATATCGGCATATATATATGATCTACGCATTATTACCTTTCAGATGATATATAATATGTATGTAAATATGTACATATATACGTACATATACATTAATTATATACTTAGACGCTTTCCCAGGGCACTTGCGCTGTGCACTTGCTCGTACCTATTCAGCAGATAATGTGAGGGGGAGACAGATGCAGATAAAACATAATCACTGTATATATGTACATACATATGTTTATATGTATATATACGTATTATTGTCACCTTTCCCTGCTCCCATAGATAAAAAATTTACTTTAGGCGCAAAAGAGTGAAAGAAATAGATTGAACTAGAGCATAATGACATACGCACAGTGGGCATCTATCGGTCAATGCATTTTATAAAAAATAATACCAAACCTAAAAATTGTTCAATATTGTAAAAATATCCTAAAACTTTGAATTCTAGAAAAAAATTAATTTTTTAAGAGAAAAAAAAAACTAAGCTAAATGGGCCGTTTGGCCCACTGTGCAACGGGGAGAACCGTTAAAAATCTATTTTTAGAATTCGATTTGCGATAAGAAGTGGTTAACGCAGCATCGTTAAGCTTTTTGTGTGCATTGTTTCTTTTATAATTTGGTGATTGATTGCAAAGCCAAAAGATTTAAACGTGGATATTATGTGCTATTGGGAGGACAAAAAGTTCACATATCCACGATTGTACCGTCTTGCCAAGATAGTTCACTCGGTGCCTGCCACGCAGGTTTCGGTGGAAAGGGCATTTTCTGCGCTTAAGCTTGTGCTGACAGACTTAAGGTCTAACCTAAGTGCAGACTCTATAAAAAAAATAATGTTCTTAAAACTAAATAAATAGTAAACTTATACCAAGTGTTATATCTATGAGAGCAGGGAAAGGTGACAATAATACGTATATATGCATATAAACATATGTATGTACATATATACAGTGATTATGTTTTATCTGCATCTGTCTCCCCCTCACATTATCTGCTGAATAGGTACGAGCAAGTGCACAGCGCAAGTGCCCTGGGAAAGCGTCTAAGTATATAATTAATGTATATGTACGTATATATGTACATATTTACATACATATTATATATCATCTGAAAGGTAATAATGCGTAGATCATATATATATGCCGATATATGATCTAGCTCCTTTACTTCAAGAGATATATCAATTCAATTTTTATTTTCAATTTTTAAAATAAAAATCAAATCATAAGTCTTATATTTGATTTTTATAATAAAAATCAAATATAAGACTTATGATTTGATTTTTATATAAAATTGTTTTGCAATAATTATTTTTGATTTTTATCATAAAAATCAATTTTAATTATTAAAAATAATTTTTTTTTAATTTATCAAAAAATAATAATTATTTTTTAATTTTTTCGTATAAAAGTTATAATCGTTACGGTCCCTGTTTTCAAGTGAAACATGTATATATATATATTTATGCCCTGTTTAGAATCGGCTCGCCGTGTGAATCATGTGCGAATCTAAGCTGGACAGCACGAATAACAAAAGAAATGCAGAGCTGAAATGAAATTAAAGCGTCTGCTCATGCTGCGACGATAAGCAACATTGACGACAACAACGACTCGAGTCGAGAAGGGTATTCGTAGTATAATAAAAAAATCAATTTCGATTTCTGTTGTGTTTTGTGTTTGGCTTGGCTGTGTCTTGGTTGAGCTGCGACGTGTAAGCACTGGGACGTGAATCGAGCCACGAACTTAAACTCTGAGACCTTAGCTAATTTTATTTTATTATTATTATTATTATTTTTTTTTTTTTTTTTGTATCAGAAAGACACAAAATAAGTATAAAAACTAAAGAGCGCACGTAGCCGGAGGCGAGACTTCAATAGAATGTAAAATAGGAATATGAAATTGCATTTCCGCTAAGGGAAACTGTCATGGAGACATTCAGTTCAGCTGGCACAAACCCATAGGCAGACACATACATATACATACATATATATGTGTATATATGTAGGCCAATCTCATATATCAGCTGTTGGGGTAATCTGTATCGATTCGCCAAGCAGATAAACAACAGTCTGTGAATTCAATTGCCGCACAAAAGGCAGTCGGCCAAACTGCTGACCAAAGTCAAATTGCCACCAATCAAGGACACTGAAAAGGACACACAACTGCCGTTCTAACGACTGCCAACTGCCGACTGCCCACTCCATAGGCTAGGGATGATGGCGCTTAAGAGCTGCTCATAAAGCGCACATTCAGTGTTCTAATAAATAAATTTAATCAATTGCCGTCAACATCTGTCGTCTCGGGCCTCCAGCCCAACTCAATGGGGTGCTTGCGCTATTGAAATTCAAATTTTTGGATTATTCTGGGTCGGCAGCCACGCACAGAGCGTCTGTCTTTGTGACATTCTTGTGTGCTTCAGAGTTTGTCACTCGTCTATCTATGAGTTTATAATTTTAGTCTTTAGCGTTCATTTCATTCGAATTTCGAACCTTTTATGAGCTCTGCTTATCGCGCTGGCTGCCTTTGCCTTCGCTCTTTGCCTTTGTCTGGCATGAAAGAAAAGACATTCTCTGCGTGTGTCTCCCTCTCTGTGTGTGTCGGTGAATGTATTTCAATACATCACAGAATATATTTCACATTATTTACAGCCGCACAGCCACACAGCAGACTTCACATTACATCACACATACGCACTGTTGGCTTTATCAACCCCAAAAACTTTGAGAAGGTTAATGTTTGCGCATGATTTGCAGTTGCTTTATAGCTAATTAAATTTCATGATATTGCACACATTTAAATGTAATTTAAACTTGTTCAATTTAGCTACTGTTTTAACTTTTTTTCCTTTATTTTTCGCTTTCTGTTCAGTAATTTTATTCATCATTCCATTGACCCAATTCGTGAAATAAAAAATGTGTTTTAGACTTATTGCCAATAGCTGCGAATTACTTTTACTTTTTTTTTTTACTTTTGTTCTCTAGAACTTGTATTTCATAAGCTCAAAGACTCACACACACACTCACTCAGAGTTAACTTATGCTAATTGTGCAAAGCTGAATTTTAAGTTAATGCGACACAGAAAAAAAAAAAAAAAATGATAATAAAAATAAAATGATATAAAATACCTGGCCGCAAAGCGCAAAACGTCGCTTGAGTGAAAAATTAACATATTTATGCGATTTATGCGAGCGCCTCTTCATTTTAATATCAAATCGCTGAATCGCGGAGAATCTCGCTGAATCGAAGATGGCTTTCCTGCACTGTGGCAAGTGCTAATTTCTGATCCACCTGCTCAGGTGGTTGCTCCGTCAATTCGAGCTGGCTTCCAGCTGGTACCAGGCAGTTGGAATTAATCGTAGAACTTCAGATGATTCGTGTTCGCTCACAGTCAAGGACTGTTTGTAAATGAAATTTGTAGAATTTGCTTCCGCTTTGGCCATTTATTGTAATTTTTATTTATTTTTTTTATTGCTATTGCCAAGCATGTAGCTAGTTATATGACCGAAACCAGTTATTAGACTTGGTTCGATAACCATAGTTCGTGGTATTTATAAATTACACATTTTTACATTCCATGACTGGCCAATCATAATGATAATGCTGATGATGATGCTGATAATAACAATTCAATGGCAATTAACTGAGCAATTTGGTTTCATTCAACTGAAAGTTATGTAAAATTTAAATGGCAATGCAAATTATATTAGATAACCAAACTGCTGTCAATATATACCTAAATATATAACTGACATAAATATTTAGAATGAAACCATGGTAAATCGACAATAAAATATTATGTAAATAATCTAAAATAAATTCAAAGAAAATTAAAATTAATAATAAAAAATAGTTTTTATATTTATTTATAATTCTCAATAAATAAGTAATAATCTTATTCCTTATAAAATAAAAAATAAAGCATAATACATCGAAGTTGTTTCCAATTAGCTTAAGATCCCTTAGGATACTATTTAAATATATAACCCAACAAATGGGACAGCTTTTTAGCCGTTAGCAAATTAAGCAATATATCATTTATGTTAATAATGTCATAATTCATGGTTGAGCTGAAAATTTTGTCTACGACGACTGTGCGTTCATTAACCGTTGTGCATGGGTAAAAAAAAAAACAACAAATAAGAGTACTATAGTCGAGAGTGCTTGACTAATTGATACCCTGAAAGTTGAGCAGATCTGATAGTCCTATTATTCAAAACATTTTTTTTGCATATGTAGCAGCAAAAAATTAAAAAATTATTTTACTAAAATTTAACAATTAAACGGGATTAGTAATATTTTTTTTTAAGTGTCAAGTTTTTATAGGTTCTGAGATCGACTTGTTCACACATATGGACAGACGGATGCATAGACTGACGGACAAAGCTAACTCGACTCAGATCATCGGCTCGATTAGAAATATATATATACTCTATGGGGTCTGCTTCTGCCTGTTACACACATTTTAAGAAAATCAATATACCCTAATTTCGCATTTGCAACGTGTTCAGGGTATAATACAATATATAAATCAGGCAAAAGAAGATCGAGCGAAATATATAACTCAAAGAACAATACGTAAATTAATCAGACGCCCCCACAGAGTGGACGGCAGCACAGCCTCATTCCGTTCTCTCCACAAAAATGCGACAGTTAAAGCGTTTGCATTGCGCGGCACTGTGTGGCACATAAATTTTATTGCGTATACGCAACGTTGCAGCCGTATGTCTAAATGGTCAACAGCAGACAACATGATGTTTAATATTTATTTGCCCGGCCCCAATGATGACGTTGTGGCGGCCACTTTGCCTAGTCCGGCGACAGCTGCCGGGTGTCGCGTTCAGTTTTCATGGCGCTGGCACAATGACAAATTACAAGTTGAAAGTTGACTGAACTTTGGCCGCTTTGATTTTTTGTCACTGCTCGACTTCTACTGCCGCTGCTCCTGCCTATTCCTCTGCCTCTGCCATTTGCCTTTGCTGCTGCAGCAGCTGATGCTGTCTTCTGTTTCTTGTTTCTCAACCTCTGTCCAATCTCTCGCGCAGCCTATGAAATTGATGGGGCTCTTGTTGTTTTGGCAAATGAGGCGCAGATAAGCGTCAACTTTGACGCCCTTTTCTTCGGCTACTTTTGCTTATCAACACACACAGACGCACGCATACCAAATTTAGCTCTGCTGCGCTCTTTGATTGTTGTTTTCTTGATTTTCTGCGTGTGTGATGGCCACCCATTTGAACCCAATAAGAACTCTCTGCTCACTCTCCCCCTCATTTATTTAGCTAGCATTCGTTCGATCCCTCTATCCAGAGCCATTGATTTTGTTTCATAACTGACTTCATCAAAGTTGCATATTGGATTGCAGATTAGGATAAATCGGAAAATAAATTTCTTGGTCGTTGGACTTGGGCTTTGAATCAATTGACTGGGTCTGGAAGCTTGAGTGGAAATGCTGATGACTCTCTTTAGTTGTGGAACTATTCTTTCACATAAATCAAATAGATGAGCAACGATGCTCTTTATATAGGCATATATAAATTTAATTAATTAATATAATTCAATAAAATATTTTATTAAATTAACGTAATAAATTATAAAAATATATAACACCTAATAAATAAATTAAATTTTTTTTAAATTAATTTAATATAATAATATTTGTGTGTGTGTGTGTTTTTTTTTTTATTAATTAATTATGATTATTATTATGATTATGATTCATATAATTATTAGTATCATGATTATTATCGGCTAGAATTATTATTTTGAGCTCGTTATTCAATTGATATATATTACATATATATATATATATATATATATATATATATATATTACTATATACTCACATATCCCTGGATTATTTTCCTTTCCATAAACTATTTCTAATTAGTTTGCAAATCTAATTATAGTTGAATGTGATGGCATACATTTGCATAATCTTTGATGGAAATTCTTGCCAACTTCGAATCCTTTGAGAATATGTGCATGTATACAACTAGACATACATACACATGTGTGTGTGTAGCTATGTATATGTTGTAGTTGCTATGCAAAACTCAGGCACTCATCTTTTTTAATGCCACTTCTGCTGATTTTACCTCAATCAAAGCAAATCCTCAGTGAGTGGCGGCGGTATTTGCTGCATTTCAATTGCATTTCCACTTTCCTCCAGGCTCATTAGACTTGCATATGCTTGGATTTACCATAGGTACGTCTGGGCTTTCCCTTTGACGGCATACATACGGAGACCGAATCCCCAGTGTCAATATAGAACCAGCTTCTGCTCCACATTTGGTGCTTAACTTTCATTTTTTTTTTTTTTTTGTTTTTTTTTCCACCTTTTTTTGCATCTCTTCTGTTCTGTGTTAGTCAAACTCTTGTTCGACATATGCAATATTTCCTGTTTTGGGAACTTGCCATTCAGTTGGTCTTTGGTTCTTAGCTTTTTGGTATTTCTGCTAATCTGCAAAGATTTTCTAGCAAAAGCTGCCGCATCATTCATTAAAATCAAATCTGGCAAAAAAAAAAATTCTAGTTTCGTTATTCCTAAAAAAAAAGAAAAAATAAAAATAAATAAAAAACTGAGCGCAGAGACAAAGATTATTGAAATGGCAAAAGGAAGACCTTGATCTTTAGATTATCACATCAATAAATGGTAGTTTTTGTTGTTGCCTCACGAGAGCGCAGCTTTGTCGTCTTCTTTGGTACGTTTCGTGTTTGTGTCTTTGGCGTGAAAGAAACGAAAACGAAATTGAAATTGAAATTCTAGCACTGACAAATAGTAGCCAGCCCAGTCAGCCTCACAGCCTCCCAGCCTCCCAGCCTCTCAGCCTCTCAGTCAGCCATTCAGCAGCTACGTCGACGGCGACAGCGTCAGAGACATTAACGTACGCAAACTGGTGGAACCAGTCAAACAGCCATCCAAGTCGAACCAAAAGAACTTCTTGAACTAATTAAGACCTGCCAGAGCAAATAAAAGATATTTTCATGTTTACCTTAATAACTGCGTCTCGCGCTTTTTCGTATTGCAGCTCTATAAAAAAAGAAACAAGTTAGAACGTTGCAGTCGGGCGTTATCGACTGCACAATACTCATTTACGGTCCAAACGCTGCCAGATTCATTTTCCGATCGGCCGTACCCTCAATTGCTATATACATATATTCGAATCAAATGTAAAATAGTCTTTCATTTTGAGTTTCTTAATCTAAAACTGTAGAAATGCATTTTTCGATTCAACACGGATCCCAATATGCTCATTTAACTCTCATGAATGGGCATATAAACTAACAAAAAAGAAGCGGCAAAGAAAAAAGAAAACAAACGTAATTTCCCCGTTGCTAGCCGAAAACATTGATGGAAATTGCCGTACGAGTGCGATTACGTGATTGCATAAAAAACATAAAAAGCGATTTGAACTTGAAAGCCCAGAGAGCGTCATGCAATTGAAACAAAGTAAAAACAGCATTAGCCAAACACACACACACACACATACACAGAAGTATTTAACTTTTTATACTCTGCTTATGTTTTTTATTAACAAAAAACTGCAAGCTAATCGGAAAAGTGATTTTGACAGGTCGTATGCGTATTATTCGTCGTATACGTATTATTTATTATGAATAGCAATGGAATAAATATGTAAAACAAATTTCATTTGTTTGGCTTAATATATGCATATATTTATATATGTTATTTTTCATTTTTACGCTATTTGGAATCTTCTTTGACATATGTATATTGAATGAATGTCTCTGAGGGTAAATAACTAGCTTCGCAGTCGAAACAAATTTTTTTTAAATTATAGTTTCAAAAAAAATTTATATATATTAATAATATTGAGCTCATTAAAATGGATATAATTTTTGAAGACAAATATCAATTGGATAATATTTATGATAAGGCAAAAATGCAGATTCTGACATATGAAACTTCATTTGAATTCTGAACGAAATTAAAAATTAATAACATAAAAATAGTGTCCAATAAACGCAGCCATTTAATCAAAATTGAAAGGGTTTCAGTTCAGAGAAGCTAGTATAGCTATACATGCATATATGCACTATAATGCATCTTAATGATATATAGATAAATGAATAGAGCTCTCTCAAAATGTCAGGGTATTTTCTTATTCGTTACACTGTGGCGTATGTTAACAAGTAAATCGTTTGAAACAAAACGTACTAACCATAAAATTGTTACAATGGCGACCCCAGCACATTAGCAGCAGCGACAACAACATCAACAACAGCAACAACAGCAACGACGAAAGCAATGCAAAACAAACAGATTAAATTGAATGGCAGCAGGCCGAAAGAGAAGAGCAACAACAACATCAACTACAACGAGAATAATACGACTATGAAAACGTTTACCATTTACGTTCGTAGCCACAAACACACACAGACGTTGTTCTGGTTGCATTGATTTGTGGTTAAACATTGCATTTAGCTCTACAAAATTAATAAATAATAATAATAATATACATATGTATTGTAAGTGTTTTAAAAATAGCGTTAAGTTAATTTAAAGTGTGAGCAATTTTGCAAGCTAACAAAATATGGTGCAATTCAGTAAAATATAAATAAATAAATAAATATCAGAGTGAAGTCGAAGCCGTAATGCATAGACGTATTGCATTAGATCATCCATATCTGTGCCCCTGAATATAGTTTTAATAGCTTTTGTAAAGTTAATTTTGTATCTGAACATCTGCATTTATTCCTATTATATTTTGTCCTATGAACTATCATGTTACTATATTAGATCACTTCCCTCAATTTCGGATATATACTTAAATTTATTATCTTAAATTTTCAGCTGCTTGCTTTCCTATAAATTTTGTCGCTAAATAAGAAATTTTCCTATCCATCATTAAGCAACTGCTGTTTCTATTACTTATTCTCGTTTTATGTTGTACCTATGGCAATCCTCATATTATTATACCATTAGGAAACTCAAGTATCGTTTGTTGATATAGAGCGTGACTTAAATTCGACAATACTCAGTTAGCTCAATTTAATGCCAACAATTAGCAATACAATTCGGCAACAATTGAAAGTAAATTGATTCTGAAGGACAGTTTATGTTATTGTTGGAGGAGCCGAGAAGTCGAGCAGTTGGAAAATTGGGGAGCATGAGGTGCGGAGAGGACTTCTTCAGAGAATCCACAGAATCCACTTGACAATGACAATTATTAAGGGACTCTGACTGTTATCCCTTCGAGTGCAGACACACCCACTCAATGAGGGATAATTGTGCGTTACGCATACGCCTGCGTGAGTTTGATTTTATTGCCAGAGCCCGAGGCGAAAGCCAATTTGTGCGGCCAAGCAATTTGGCCTAAGGAAGCCGCACAATAACAAAAAAAAAAAAAAAAAAAAAGGAAAATACAAAAAGAAAACACACAAACTAAAGATAATTTTGGGCTCATGGAAAGTTTTTGCGTAACTGCAAACACACGAACACAGGAGACGGAGCAGTGGCAGGAGCAGGAACTGGGTGTAGTTCATGGTATCGTTCATCGCCAGGATGCCAGGATGCCAGGATGTGGACCAAGCCATATGTGCGTGAAGCACATGATCAACGGCCGATACTGTCGACGTAATTGATTTTGGCGGTCGAGAATCCTAATTAAGTTTGGCCTCGGCCATTATACGATTTCCTCATTTTAATCAGTGATTCAATGGCTAACATATGTACGGCAAATTATGTTACAATAATTGAACATTTATGCGATCAATTCGAGTCTCTAGCGTCCCAATGGGCCGAGCATATTGAATGGCGCCTGATAGGACATCGGCTGTCGTTCCGTTTCAAATCTTAGCTCATACCATTCAAAGCAAAAGGCGTTTGCTCTTAGCCATGTCAGTATTCTGACATTAAATCCTCGACTTATCAAATACTCGTTGGTGTCTACAATCAGTTCGCTGTCAGGGGTGCGCGTGCGTGTCAGTATTCGAAGGGTCCCTAAAAAATAGTTAAATATATTATTCGATTCAGCAAGAATAGATAGATGTTGAACTACTTACTTACATACTTCTGGATAGCTTGATTGTATTTGCATGAATATGTGACGACAACCTGAGCATTTTTTTTGTCATAATAGAGAATATTGGTCTTAAAGTAGGCTGTACCAAGAACATATGTCAGTTGTCCGATCGCGCACACTTCATCGCTTCCATATACTCACGTGAGTTCCTCACATTGTACGAGGCACATCTACGCTGATATTGCTGAAAGGGCAGCGGAGTTGTTGCATAGGCGTACCACACACCCAACAGCCTATGCTTGGGAGCATTCTCTTCCATTTGAATGTACGGGCATTGGTCTACATAGAGAGTGGCATTTACGACATCACTGGCCTCATATGCTTCCACTATTAGGACCCCTAGACCGAGCACCATGAGCACCATGTAGCTAAGCAAATGAAGTAAGAAATATAAATGAAATAAAATACATTATCTGAATTAGAAATATTTCGTACACTTTGTAGGCGCACATCTTGCCTGAGTGAAGTTTCTGTTAGAACTGAACAGTTGAAGTGTTGCAACGATTCCATGAAAGCAGTTGCATATAAGTATGCCTGTTGCAACCAACTGCGTCGTACTCGTGCATTGCCAATAAAAACTTTGATAAGCTCATGTTGCAGTTTTCAAGAGGGAGTCAATTTTGCAGCTGTAATTTTTCAACTGCTTGAGAACACGTTTTTCAAGACATCTGATGAGACATAACTTTTTCTTTTATTACCAATCAATTAGAGAAAATCGAACTATGATAATATGGCTTTCACCAGGAACTCAAGCAAAGGCTCCATACTGTAAAAGTTTCAGCCTATATATATTGCCTCGCTCACAAAAAACGACACTATACAGATATAGTCGTGGTTTTACTATATATACATATGTTACAACCTTTCTTCAATATCAGATATAATATTTTGCATTTAATAGACCAAATATCCAATTAAATTTCTCTAGTTTCCATTGCATCGGCACGGTTTGCGTGCATATTAATAATCAAATAGAGAGACAGCAAGGCGGGCGTTACACAAGCCCAATATACTCCTCTCACATTCTGAAAAAATGTTTATTTATTTTATTACATATTCCAAGTGTCAAATTTCTGCAAAGGTTTTTATTTATGATTACCCAGACTGTTCTATAATATAAATAAAAGTATTATATACATACATACAAATAATCAATAATAATCGTAAATATTATTTGCGACTGCTCAATTATTACATTATTCTAAATAAATATTATTCAATTTTTGATTTCTCTCCCACTAGCTAGAGCATAACTCATTGGGGGTGGGAGTTTAGGTTGGGAACTCAAAATTCAATCAGTCTTACTTCCTTTTATGCTTCGTCTCTTCTGCTTCTGGAGAAGAAACCTTATATATTTATACATACATATATTGTATTAGATTCTCTAGTTGAGGTTTCGGCCACCAATTATAATAATATGTATTATATTCTCTTCAGCAGTACGTTTACATGTGTATGTCCTCTTTCTTTTGATCCTTCATTGGCTCCTTAGGGCTTTCCTAAGGAAAGACAAACGTGTTTCTGTACCGTACTCTTACTTCATTTACAATTTGTTTCTTATATAATTGATTAACACCTAGCTAAGTCTCTCTTAAAACTTTTTGTATGACTCCAATTAAATTCTATTTGAGTCTCTCTAAACAGTAGCTCACACAGTTTCAGTCGTAGTGCAACAAGACGTATCTAAATTTCTGGCTGATTTTTAGCTAGTTATATATGCTCTTATCTTGCTAGTTTTTAGCCATTTTGGTTCTTCTACTCGTTGTTTATTGGACGTTTTTCTTTGGGCAATTTCGCCCAACAATAATGCACGTAATCTTTCCCTAGATATGTCTTTCAAATCGCTCGACATTTGATGATTTATTCAATTTGTGCTATGAAGCGCAAACTTTTTGTTTACAACCTTTAGACGTTGTTGTTGTTATTGTTGCTGTTGCTGTTGCTGTTCTATGGCAGCGGATGTGCGCTGTATGCTGTGCAAACCTATCGCAACGAGTCGTGCCACTCATTGCTCTCTGGCCTCTGGTCCTGGCCTCTGTCCAGTGTGTTTTTTGCTTTAAATGACTTAATGCCACAAGCTGCATGCTCCATGTCCCCTACCCCATGCGCCATGCTTCGCCATCTGACGTTCGCAGTTTTGCTGCATATCTTTGAGCGTGTCATCAAGTGAATATTTGTGTGTGCTAAGCATCGATTCAGCTAGATTATCTATGGCAAAATTCATTCTTCAGTACGCGTTTTTTCCTGTCTTATTGCCAATTCATTACAAAGTCTGTTGTTGTTAGATGGCGCCAAGCCTCTGGGCCGTTTGATGATATGAAAATAATATTTTCAGAAAAGGAATAGACGAGTCGTGGTAATGGAAGCTGCCTTTGTAATCAATGCCAGAATAAAGTTTTATATTTATTATGTTTTTATACATTCCTATTTTTTTTTTTTAATATAATTAAATATTTACTTTTATTTTAATATAGCTTTTAATGTTAGCTTTGTCTTTATCTTCTCTGGAATTAATAGAGATGGAGCAACGGATACAGATGATATATTTTTGGAACCTTTGCTTACGCTAGTCCTGCATATATCTGCAAGCTCAGCAAGATCGAAAGTTTCACTCTCTAGTTTATTGACTGGGAAATTTCAGTTAACTGAAATGGAATTGAAATTGGCAAAACTCTGTCTCTGCTGCAGATTGTGACAGTTCTGTAATTAAATATTTGTTTGCTATTATAGAACGAAAAAACAATTTATAATTACTGTTGTTGACTTTTCCTGTTGATGCTGTTCGCCAACTTTGCTGCAGATAAAAAGACACAAATTATTGCACTTTTCAGCTTCATTTGGCCGAGGCTGTTTCTCATAGCACTTTTACGACTGTTTTGCCAAGTTTCTCAGCGATATTATAAGCTAATTGCCGTTTGTTTATTTGCTTTTCGCTTTTTTCCTTTTTTGTTTTTACTTGACAAATTTGTGGAGCGACGAAGTTTTCAAGCATGGCATACCATCAAGTGGTCAGAGGTGTTGTGTTCTATTAAATACTTGAGATTTTTCGCTGCAAAGAAAAGGAAACGAAGGGAATATTTTGCAAAATTTCAAGTCATTTAAGTGTAATATAAGAGGATAAAAACAGCGAAATTTATTGAGTTCGTATAATAATATAGGAAAAATCCACGCAAAATGTTTGTTGTAATATGGACTTGGAATAACTTCACTCTAGAGCTAAAATTAAGGCTTCAGGTGACTTCAATTATATATTGAATATTCCGCCCATTGAGAGCGTGGCTAATGGGAGCTTTATAAATAGCTTAAATACTATAATATAATGCATAATTATAGAGCTGGGATCAATAAGTTTTGCAACCATAACTAATAGAACTAGCAATTATATGGCTCGTTAATAGGGCGTATCAATTAGAAAATAATTATATATTTATATATATAAAATATATATAATATTTATTTTATATTTAATATTACAGAATATGCCTAAAGGTATGATTTACCTAAGCTCAAATTCCATGCCAAAGGCTTCTTAAGTACTTTTGTTTGTGATACTTGAAAACATTTTTAATATAATTTGAAAAGTGTATGCTTGCCTGTCCTATATATGGCATTTAAGCTCTTTTAGTTTTCGCCTTTGCTTTCAGTTGTTTACTCAATTTCCATCAATTTTCATCAGCTCAGACAGCTACTTACCTACTTAGTAAGTTGGCTACTTAAGGCAGCAGCAGAACATTTTTGAACTTTGTGCAACATTTGGACAAATTGCAGCGACAAAGTGCGGGCCAATATGTGCTGTTGGCCATATAAATTTCATTTTCGCCAGTTAAATTAATTACTGTCAACACATGCGAGGCGGCAGTCATAATAGCAGCAGCAGCAGCAGCGGCTGTCAGAGGCGAGAAACTAAAGCAGGCCAAGCTAAAGTCCAACAAAGTTGTAGAAGAAGAAGAAGAAGAGGACGAAGAAGACATTATGGGTCCAGGGCGTGGCAGAGGGCGGTGTTTGGCCGAGACAGCGTCGGAGCGTTGAGCGTGTAGCGAGCATAAACACAAAGTCATAAAGTTTTTACATAAAAGCATTTAATTTTATTGCATTTTTGGGCAGCCGCCAGTGGTGCAGACCGTCCGACAGCCAGACGGCACAGAACTGGGGCGGGCGGCTGGTTATTGGGTCTACATGGTCTACTGGCCGGATGGATGGGGGCCAACTTAATTTGGTGCAAATCAAGCAAAACTGCAACAGCAGCCGTCAAGTTCGCAACTAGCGCGTTGCAGTCCGGTAGCTCAGCACAATGCAATGCGAACTTTTGTTAATGCGCGCCGTGCTCTCTGCTCTGAAAGCTGACTCAGTGACTCCCCGACTGAATGACTAACCGACTGACAGACAGACGGGCGGACAGGCGGACAGTCAGTCAGACTGACGTTCTCGCATAGCTCATGTGCGCCTCGCTGACGTCAGCGCAAAAGCATTTATATCTATGTGTGTGTATGGCAGTCTCAACATGCATCCTAGCCAAAGCGAAAAGAAATCTCTTTAGCATTTTGTTTAGACATCTTTTGAAGAACGTCGACGGAATACTTGAAATGGAAACCCAGCGAGTGAAAAATGCTTCGCGCAAAGTTTGTTTTTGCTTCTATTTCACTTCTTTCCCCACCATTTGTTCTTGTTTTCCCTCTGTGATATACACATATATATATTGTTTTTTTTTGGCAAGCTAAGCGCACATGTAAATTCGAATTATGCGAAATGCGAAAATTTGCAATGCGTATACGTAATATGCACTCGCATCAACAAGTGAAACAGTTTCTGCGGAAAACATTTCGGACCAAATACATTTGAATGTTTAATGTTTAATGGTTCTTTTAAATGTGTCAGGGGGAAACATTAAAACTGAAACACAACTGAACAGATATTACTTTAATATATATGTATATCTACACTTATGTATGTATAAATATATTTGAATATTCTATATTTTATTAAAATATTTTGATATATATGTATATATATATATATATGTATATATATATATATATATATATATATATATATATAAATATATATATATATTTTTTTTATTTTATTTTATTTTATTTTATTTTTTTTTAATTTTTAAATAGTTCATTGAAGTTATTTATATACTTTTTGTACAGCTGTCAAAAAAAATAAAAATAAAATAAAAATAAAAAAAAGGGTTTAAGTATTACTTAAAGAAATATTTAAAAAAACTAAAAAAAATATGCAACACTTTAAAATTATTCATTTATTCTAAAAGAACAATGAAATGTAGGAAAATTTTAAAATAAAAAGCAAAAAAAAAAAAAAATATATATATGTATATATAAAATATTAAAAACAAATACATATATATTCTGTCAATATCATTTTCGGGTTTCGGCTTAGCATAGAGAAACTGTAGAAAAGCTTCGTATATGTCCTTTTGCTTTAACTAAAATATTCAGCTTAGAATCACATTTGCCTTAACTGCTTTTCAATGCACTTTTGTTACCCAGAAGTGGCTAACACTAAAACGAGTTGTTCAACGGCTTTAAAAGCTTTTTATGCGCTGAGAGCCATAGAGCTCCCATTTTATTCTTGATGTTCGGGAATAAACAGAAAAGCTAACTGTAGTGCGGATGACCCATTAATTCGATCTGTTGAGTGCTCGAAGACTCTCGTGTGTGAGCCGACACGTGAGAGCTGGCATTGTCTTCGTGAAGCAGTGTTCCCTGATTCTCTGAAAACTTCCGGAGAGCAACTACTAGTTGTGCACTGAGAATTGATTACTTCAAGTTTCCCTAGTGATACAGTTGCGACGTGACCAGATTTTTTAATTAGAAGATATCAAATGCTGTATATATGTATGTATGTAGGTTATAAGCTGATTGTTTTTTCTTTAAGTAATGGATTACAGTGAGTCATAAAGTATGTTCAGGCCAGTAATATTTCAAGTTCATTCAATATTTATATGCATACACTGTGTCAAGCAAGTATTGAAACGCGCTAAACTTGCTCTCAACTTATCTATTGATATTGAGCTAATATGTTTTTTGACTAACATACATAATGTTTTGAGATTACG
Source organism: Drosophila arizonae (assembly GCF_054131065.1). Classification (NCBI taxonomy): domain Eukaryota; kingdom Metazoa; phylum Arthropoda; class Insecta; order Diptera; family Drosophilidae; genus Drosophila; species Drosophila arizonae. Next base: position 11,936,110 of record NC_142923.1, on the reverse strand, counting down.
CAAGAAAATATAAAATTAAAAATTAAATGTGAAAAAAAAATTAAAAAAAAAAAATATATATATAAAAAAAATAAATAAATAAAAATAAATAAATTTATATATATATATATATATATATATATATATATATATATATATATATATATATATATATATATATATCTATATATATATATATATATATATATATATTTTTTTTTTTTTATTATTTATTTATTTTTTTTTTTATGTTTCACATTTAGATTTTAATTTTATATTTTCTTGCGTAATCTCAAACCAACTTTTATTACTTTCGCTTTCAACCCCTTGTTCATCCAGTAGTTTGCCCAAATTAAAATGTTTTTCTTGTTTTCAGTAAGTTTTTAGTTGAGCTGACCATCTGCCGCAATGCTAAAAATCGCATTCTTATGGCTAGTGCCTTTTATGGAATTCAGCAATAAAAACACTTTCATATGGCAGCAGCAGCAGCCGCAGCAGCAACTGTCGAAGAAGCATATGCCATGGGTCGTCGCAACTCGGGCAGAGACAACCCCCAAAGTGGGCTGATTTTATTTTCTTTCTGTCTCTCTGTTTTCAAGAATGTTCGTCCAAAGATCTTTGCCTCGATAGAGGAATAAAAGAAGAGCGTGTCGGCGTCCATGTCGGAGGCGGGGGTGGATTATGTAGGTAGTACATGGCCCATGGCATATGTCTGGCATGCTCATTAGGGGACACAGCGTGGCGTGGCTAATGTGGCAACAAGCGGCTGACTGGGGCTGAGGCTGGGACTGGAGCAGGGGCAGGCACAGCGGCAAGAGACAGAGCAATTGGAGCTGGAGCTGCCCTATGGGTCTGATGATTTTCATTTGACTTTGTTGGCGCTTATTTTATTTATTTTTTTTTTATTTTTTTTTTCTTATTCTGGTTTTTTGCTTTACCGGCCTTGTCAACATATTCGTTTCAGGGGCACACTTTCAACTTTTATTCTCGGTTTTATTGTTTTGTTTTCACTGTGGTAGCCGTCGGCCATGTCATTGTTGTTGTTGCTGTTGTTGTTGCCTCTGCTTGGGGTAATTCAATTTTCTGTCACAATTTTCATTTGTGCAAACTTCGAATATATTTTTCCATAGGCTGACTTGAAGGAAAGTCGATGGCTGCAATGGTCGTCCTGGCATCATTTCATGCACAATTTGTTTGGCTTTTATTTTTATTTTGCCGCATTGTTAAATTTTCCTTGGCATTGGCCACGTTTTTACTGCCGACCAAAAAAAGGCCAACGCACATTTAATGTAACTGCCAGATGAGTCAATTTACCCCTCAGGGCAATGCTTAGGGTTGTGCGTGCCAGCCTAACAGCTTTAGTCAATGCCAAAAGAGCTGCTTAATTCGCTGACAGCTGCTAAGCTAAGCCGAGCACTTTAACATAGCATCTACAGCTATTAAGAGAGGGCAGATTAACAGCAGCCGACACGCTATGACTCTCTTCACTTTTCTGCGCTCTTTGCTACGCTTGCTGCTCGGCTCTGCTCTGCTCTGCTCTTCTCAGCTTAACAGCCGCTGTTAAAGCACTGCGCAGTTAACAGTTCTGGACCTTAAGCTCGGCTGACGCCGGCCCGATTAGCGTGCGTCAAATTGCGTAGAAAGTTTTAATTTTCCCTGGAGTACCATTTGCCTGCTGCCTGAGCTGGCGTAGCATTTTTCGTCTTCTTCTTTTGCTTCTCTGTGTGTTTTTTGGCACGTGAAAATTGCGTGTAAATTAGCTGCCCAATAGACAGCTGATGTTGCTAGTCCAATTGCAATTTCCGTACATACCTGGCCGAAAAAAAAGATGGCTATAAACGACATTGTCGCATCAATCATTTCAATGATGGCTGCTATAAACTGATCGCAATGACGATGCTATTGACCATGAAGTTGACTGGGGGCCAACAGCAGCTGCCCTATTTATAAATCTTCTTTTTGGACATACTAAATCTAAGCGCTGAAATCGCTGTGACAGAGATTTCGAGGGTCTTTCCACCATTATTAAGCCAAAAAAACAAATGATTTGCAGTTTGCATTCTGTTTGCCACATGGCGAGCTCTTTTGTTCCTCGATTAGAACATTCATTTATTTCAATTGCAATTCCATTTTACCCTGTAAACAAGGGTGAGCTATTTATGATTGGGGAGGATTTCAGTAAAGCTGCTTGAGTAGGAAATGTTTATTATGTGCTTACATAGACTTAGAGTTTGAGCAACTTTCTTAGAATAGATGTTGTTTATTTGGAATTAATAGTTATGAGAGTTTCTCAGAATAGGAAATTTAATACAAATTGTAGAAATTCAGGATAAATTACAATATTTATTGATGTATAAAAACAATATTTTCTAATTACTTTTAGAATAAAAAAGATATAAAAAAAAAATAAATAAATAAAAAGTCATAAATATTCAATATTACAAGATGAAAACTAAATATTACAAAATTACTTTTCAGAATAAAATAATGATCAAAAAAAAAATGTATTAGAAGATTTGATTCCAAAAGAAACATTTGGAGCTTAACTGGGTATTAGTAGGTGTTGAAGATGTTTATCTCAAATTACCACTTCCCTAGAGGGTATTTATGTAGTTGTTCTTATACGCCCGCTGCCTTTTTCTAAACTTATTTTTTATGTCTAAGTTTACAAGCATCTGCATGCATATGTCTTTGGAATCTTTTTGCTGCTGCTTTTTCGTTTGTCTGTGTAAACAAATGGCCGTTGCATCTATTTTGTTTGTGTTTTGTTGTTGTTGTTCTTTTGGTTTTTTTTTTTTTTTTTGGCAGCCATTCAAAATGCACATTGCTAAATGGCAAACAATTATTTGATATTTGATGTTCGTTCGAATGTTCCAGCTGTGGCAAGCATCTGCAATACGCTGCGTATACGTTACGAGTGTGCCAAAGGCAGCAACAAGAGCAAAAACAACATAAAGAATTTTGTTGTTGAATAGAAGACATGTGAAAAAAGAAATATAAATGTTCTACATTCATATATCCTGACCCGTTTCATTGTGCGGCTTTGCAATTTGTATCCTTGTGATATATTCGACAATTGTTTGTTTTTTATTTGTATTTCTTTATTTGTTCTTCTGTTTCGTGCTCCTGTGGTTGTTTTACCTGCTTGTTGACCATCATCCAAAAGTGATTTAGTATTTTCGTGTGGTTAGCTAGCCCCCGACGACAAAACAGTTGAATGTTTGATTTATTGTGGCCAGCTATGTACAATTGTGAATTACTCGATAAGGAGGAGCAAAAAATATAGCCGCCAGCGAATGTAGACACAGGAAAATGGACTTCGAGTTAAAAGTGTTGCAAATGTGTATCAGAACTTTATGGCGTATTAGTTGAGCTTAAAAAGTCAGAAAGGCAGCCAACTAAATTAAATACTATTAGTTAGTCAATCCGCTTAGCAGTCAGTCAAATTGCTAGCTAGTCAATCAGTCTCTAAATCAGACTATTTGTCAGTTATTAGTCAATAGGTAAAATGGGTCAAAAAGGCTGACTAAAAGTCAGTCAATCAATCAGTCATTTAGCATTGAATCAGTCAATTAGTAAATAATTCAGGCAGTCATTCAATCTGCCAGACATTTGTCAGTTAGCAAGTCAGTAAGTTAGCCAATCAATCAGTCAGTCAGTCAGTTATCTCTTAATTAGTCAGTTTTTAGGAATCTAAAATAATATTTGCCCGTCAGTTTCACAATCAGTGGGCCAATCAATCAATCAGCAAGTGAATAAATTAGTTAGTTAGTTTATCCGACAATCAGACAGATAGTCATCAGTCAATATGTCAATCTGGTAAACTAAATCAATCATCAGTCGGTTAGCCATCCTGGCAGTCAAGCATTCAATCAATGAAATAATCATTCAACCAGCAAGTTAATCAAGTTAGCCAGTCAATAGCATCGTCAATCAAAATATCGTCAATCAGCCAATGTGCTAACAGTCTGTTCTTCTTTCTGTTGTCTTTCCTAGAAGCAAATCTGGCCGTAGAATTGGCAGTCAAGCAACCAGACAAACAGCAAATCAAATAATCAATCATCAATCAGTCAATCAGTCAGCTATTAATCGGTCAATCAGTCTTATATTCACTCCCAGCCAGTATGCTGTCTGTGATTTCAGTCAATCCATTGCATTGCAGTTAATCAACTCGTGTGGAAATATAATATGGTATACATATACCAATAACTTGTTTGGATTAGTAACAATATCAATGTATACAAATATATAATTATACACAGTATTGGCATTTAAGCGAGCACCTTAGGCCAGGATAACAGCAATGTCCTTTCATATGCTACAAGCACTGTCAAATAGTTCAAGTATCCTTGTAAGGGTTGTATTCAACGGCAACAACAGCAGACAAAAAAGTGTCACAAGTTTCTTAGGCGGACGTTAAAGGCGTGTTGAGGTATGTGTGGGTGTATGATTGTGATTGTGCTTGTGTGTATTTGAGTGTGTGATTGTGTTAATGACAAGTGTTTTCGTGCTCTTTTCGTATGTGCCGCGTAATGACAAGGATGTCGATGAGTATAATGACAACATCAATGCTGCTCTTGATGATGGCTGACTGTCTATGGACGAGGCAACGATGGGCACAGAGAGAACGAGAGAGAGAGAGAGGGAGAGAGTGGGGGATGTGAAAGAGACGGTCTGCTGGGCTGCATGAATGAAGCACTTGGAATAGCTTGTCACGGGCGCCAGCTTAAAGTGCTTGTTAGGCGCTTTTCTTGTAGCTGCTGCCACTTTCTATTTTTCCCCATTCGTTCGTTTGCACCATTGAAGATGCTGTCAATGCGAAATTGAGCTTCCAGCATAAACACGTTGTCAAATGATACGCGTGAGTGCTCACGCACGCACGCACACCAACGCTCACTCACACACACACATACCCAGACATGTCCTGCGAATTGGACCAACTAGAGGTGTGACAGGTTAGCTGTTAATATTGGTGCGCTCAACTATTGACGTTGTTGTGGTGCTCAGGTGCTGGGGCTGGAGGCAGACTGTGTTTGTAATTTATCGCTGATTTATTTGCTATAATTTATATGTATTATGGTAGAGTACTCAGAATGGGTGTGCATGGGTCTCATCGAATGATGAGGGATGAAATGATAAGATTCTTACATTTATATAGAATAATATGATACATAAAATATTTCTTTATTAATATTAATATTATTTTTTATTTTTATACCCTGAACCCATTGAAAATGGGAAATCAGGGTATAATGGTTTTGTTGAAATGTATGTAACAGGCAGAAGGAGGCGTGGCAGACCCCACAAAGTATATATATTCTTGATCAGGGTGACGAGCTGAGTTGATTTGGCCCTGTCCGTCTGTCTGTCTGTCCGTCTGTCCGTCTGTCCGTCTGTCCGTATGTTTGAACGCGTCGATTTCCGAAGATATAAGAGCTAGAGACTTCAAATTTTTTGTAAAATGTTCGTAATTACAGCGCGGATATCGAGTTTATCATTAAAATTCGATAACTCATCCCGATCTTTTTTTATCGATGAAAAACCTTATCGAAAACCAGTTATAAAATTATATCTTCTATACCTTTATTGCTAGAGTCTCCAAATTTTTAATGTATGCTTATATGCAATTTATACAATTTCGGTTTTTGTTAAAATTTACCCCCCACCTCTAAATTCACCCCCTCACCCTCACTTTTGTAACACGCGTATTTCAAATACTAGAGACTTGTCCTTTGGCAATTACATATTGCATATTCATGTTATAATCATAATCTGAAAGTTTCATGAAGATCGTACGTCCACAAAAAAAGTTATTAAACAATTAAGTTCTCATAGTAAGCGCACACTGCAGCCCATGCGTGTTTATGCGTGGGTGCTTGTGTGTGTATGTGTTTGTGTATGTGTGTATGTTTCTTGTGTAAGCTGAAAGACGCGAAAAATTATTGAAATAGCTAGCACTCCAAGGGTTCAGGGGATCTCGTAGTCGAGCAGTCTCGACTAGAGCTTTCTTACTTGTTTATTTTATTTATTTCTTTTTTGCAATTTCTTCGGCTTTACTATAAGGCATCGTTCAGTTGGAAATACTCTCACACATGTACATAAATATATTTTTTTGCAACTATTTCGAATATGGAGAGATGAAATGATAAGATTCCTATATCTATATAATATAATAGCAATCTTTGATATCATGCATAAACTATCTCTTTACTTTCTTTTTTTTTTTTGCAATTTCTTGCTTTCAATTATAAGGCATCTTTCAGTGAGAAATACTCTCACACATGTACATACATATATATATATATATCTGCAAAATGTTTATTTTTTTTTTTTGTTCGCTAGGGGGCGCCCTTTTTGCTGATATTTTGCTGTTAGCAGCGTCTCTTCAGTCCAGGCTGGGGGCATGCCCAATGCTATTTATTCTTCTTTTTCACGCACATCACGTTGCAAGGCTAAGACGTCTTGAGCCCCTTAGGTGATTTTCAAGATATTTTCTGACAGTCGTCGCGACTGCTGGGACCCAAAAACTAATTTAATGAAAAAAGTGTGAGTATGAAATGAAATAGAGATATATATTTTGCGTGACTTTAGTTTGCTTGAAAATTTAATAGATGAAAGGTTAAAGGAAACCCACTTAGGATGAATAATTCTTGTTTATGCCTATAAAACTCTTTGTAAACCTATTATCATACTATCATACTTTAAGCTATTTAAACGACATTAATCGCCTCGAACTAATTGTTGAGCAAACGAATGAAGCATCTGAAGAGTGATTTTTCATATTTAGCTGGAAGGATAATTTCCATGCCAAGATGTTAATAGGAAGCACTTAAGCGGCGCACAGCTGAAGCTCAAGTAGCGCGAAATTCATTTGAAATGCAAATGAGAAAATTTACTAATTGAAAACTTTTTCAGGCCACTGGGGCGGGGCTGCAGCAACAGCAGCAGCAACAGCAGCAGCAACAGCAACAGCAACATCGCAACAGTTAGAAGCGTCGGCAACTGCTTTGACGTCGGCGTCTCTGCTGGAGCTTAAAGTGTTAACTCAGCGACTGTCAATACAGAGGCGAGAGAGATGCGCTTTTAATTAGGCTCTGGGTAAGGAAGCGGGAGAAGCGAATGAAAGTTAAATCCACAACGGCAAACACTAAATAGGCGAACGTGCGGAAATGCTAATTGAAATCTGTCTGTGTTTTGAAATAGTTGCGACAGCGAGTGGGCAGTGGGTGAGGGAGCGGGAGGGGGAGGAAAGTTGAGAGGAGGCTGACAATGCCATAGCGAGCGTCTTAAATGGAGGCTAGAAGTCAGCCAGCGGGCTCTGCATTACGAGAGCCAAGTTAAGCCAACGCCATTGAGCAGCATCTAGAACCGGGTCAAGGCTGGCTGCGTCATCGACATCGTCACCAAATCTGATTGCCGGCTTGCCACAAATGTTGCACAACGGGCTTGCGGTTTACCTCTACCTCTACCTCTTGCAACTACAAATTTGTCTATTTAGCTAAAAACAGAAAAATACTTTGTGCCACAAAGACATACTGTGGGAATTTCGAAGAAGTGAATAAATGCGAATGAATGAATAAAGGAATACAACTGCAGCTATGTAACCTCTCTTTACTTTAATGTAGCAAGTTCATTCACTTTAAAAACCCCTATTGTGTATCGATCCTTATCGCCAACAATTATCAATAATCAGCTGCTGTCAGTCACCTAAGTACTACAAAATCTGAGCTTCTCTGTTAATCACAATTGTTGCATGCAAACGCACTTATCCCAACTGACACCTGACTGAAGCGTTAAGGTCAATGTAAATCCGCCATTAAAAACTTTGAAAGTGCTGCAGCCGAAACAGAGAGCAGCGCTCGGGGGCCCTAAAAAGTCTCGAGGCAGTTGGGTCAAACCTTTGAACCCTCGAGCACTTGCTAACAGAGCAGTAATAACAAGTGCAACAACACGGACCACAAAATTAAGAGATTAATCCGAGACAAGCGAATGCGAAAAACCAACGAGATGCGGACAAGAGAATGTTGATGAATAAAATGAAAAAAAAAGGAAAACATAAGCAGAAAAACAAAAGCGAAAACAGAATCAAATATATATATGTATATATATTACTTACATGCGCCTCAGTTTTTGTTTTGTTTGTTGTTTTTTTGGGCTCGCAATAAGGTCTTATAATTTATGGAAGGCAAAACTTGAACTTCAGCCTGTCAACACCTCGAAGTGGTGGCTGCCTTCAAGATTTTTGCGATAGCCAGCCGAGACGTTAACATCGACATCTCAGCCTCTGCCCGGCTGCTGCTAATTACCAGCATCAATTACGTTACTCATACGCAGTGTTAACGTGTTGCTGCTGCTGCTGCTGCTGCTACTGCTGCTGGTTGGCCTTACGTCAGTTTGTGAAAAACTAATGTGCCAGCGCGACATTGCAAGAAAATGCAGTTTCACTTGATGCTGCCAACTAAAGATTCATTAAGCAACAAAGTTGAACTGCTAAATGCAGCGCCCGATTTGCAGTTAGCCATGGAAACGAAACGGGACGATGCAACTGACAGCACTAAATAATTGCCACCCGGCTGTACGCGAGCTGTGCATTATGTCATCCCACAGCGCTCGAGTTCTTAAAAAAAAAAATAAAATAAAATAAAATAAATAAATAAATAAAAATTAACAAATAAAAATAAATAAATAAGTAAAAATAAAAATAAATTATCATAAATATTTACAATTTCAGTTTATTTTAATTTGTATTCTTGAATACTTTTTTCTCCATAAATATGTGCTGTAAAAATTTTTTATGATCTTTGAGATAATTAGAATAGAAAACTACATTATTCATATTGCTATATTATATTATGCAACTAGAACTAGAGTATATAAGTCTATATTTAATATAATATATATATTTATTTAGTATCATATTATTCGACAGTTGTAATATTCAAAATTCCAATTATCCGTAAGCTTTACTTGTGTATTCTTATATGTAGCTTCTTCCACTCCTAAATTCTTTACTCAATTATCATAATTTTTTTCAACTCTGTTATCTCGGCTGCTGCAAAAAAACATACCCATTTCACATATTTAATAAGAGAATGAGAATGGACAAATTACATATTAGTTTATATACTACGCTCATCTCGCAGTGAGTATCATTATCATTAGCAGCATCTGTGCATGGCCTGCAATGACACAGACAACGGCAGCAGAACAAAAACTAAATAATAATAATAATAAAAAAAAGAAAACAAACAGGGGTAAAAAAGTGCTCAGCATTCGCTCTATACGTGCGGTTGTTGCTGACTTTGACCTTGTCGTGCAGTGTATTTTGTTGGCTTTGTTGTTGTTGTTGTTTCGATTTTCTATGCCCGCTACAGATGCACGATGACATTGATGTAAAAAAAAAACAACAAAAAAAAAACCACAAAAGCTGATGATGCTTCCTGAACCTCTAATGATCGCTCAACATGCTCTATATGTGCACTCGAACTGAAATGGGAAGCGATCTTTTCAGATAGCGGTGCCATTTGGTACTTGGTAGCATAATCATAATCATACGCACCGTGGTACCGCGGCGCCACTCTTATTATTATTTCTATTATTATTACAATTATTCATATGTATATTGGGTCACATGGCATTGCATTTCCTTATGGGCGACTCACAAAGCGTGTGCTGAGTGCGCGCTATTTTCACTAATCTCGTCAAAGCAACAACAACAACAAGTAAAAAAACAAAAAAAAAAGAAACAACAAAACAAGAACATTAACTAAGCAGCGCATGGCGCAAAAACAATTTCAAGGCCATTGACACAGTTCAAGCGAGAAGACGGCGAGCGAGCGAGCGAGCGACGGGCTAAGAGCAGCAGGGCGGCGCAGCAGGAAGAGGGGCAGCAACAGCGGGGCATGAAGGGCATTCGAGTGCATATTGGAGGAGCTTGGCTGCTGCGATAAACCATGCAGCTGCCAGTGCCCCCAGCCACCAGCCCCCCGCCAGCCTTCGCCCCGAATCGTCCCAACCCATTCGCCAGTCTCGTTCTTGCTTAGTTTCTAACAAGTAGACGAAGTGCAAATGTTTAGCTTTTACACACAGATGCAGTTGCTATCAACATGCACACTGTCGACGTCGTCTTGGAAGACGCAGTTAAACTGCAAATGATTTGAGCCGCAGTCGGCGACTTTCATGAACGTTAGCATCTCATTCTATATAAGAAACATTGCCCAAATTCATTAACAAATTACATTCTCTTCGCATCATATTTCTTTATCGACTCAATAAATTTCGTTCGATTTGCATTTCTGTTGTCTGCTGCGTCTTTGACTAATGCTTCAGGCAAATAAACAGAAAGTTTTTCAATAAATAATTTATAAATTAATCAATTGCTGCGGTTGTGTTTTTGGCCGCGCTGCAAAGTTGATTGAACTTGTAAAGCACGAAGCTGATTTAACAAAAAAAAAAAAAAAGAAGAATGAATATACAAGTATATACAAGTACAACAACAACAACAACAGCAGCAGCAGCAGCAGCAACAGGATAGCCAGAAACCAGACCAGATCGTACCACCGAATTGTGTATAAGCCAACGACATATAAACAATTTATCAGAAATAAATTGGTTAACAGGTAAAATAAACAAATTAAGCACAGAGTTCGATAAATGCTTAATACACACTCACACACTCACACGTACATTTACGTTTTTATATTATTGTTTTTGTTAAATTGTTGGCTCAATTTAAAGAGTTGGGCAGAGGTTAGTAAACAAATAATGCATAAACAAATTATATATGCAAATTTCAAATAGCAAAATTTTATTCAAATTATTGCAGCTCATTTAATTGTTGTGCGCGTGGGTCTGGCTTATGGACCTATTTAATGACTATAAAACACAATCGATCCAATTAGCAATAATCTTTTGATAATCCAGCTATAATTAGTAACACAAAATAATAGAAAATGCGTTCGTAACTATTTTATTATTATTCATTTTAATATAATTAAATAAGAAATAAAAAAAATAAAAAATTATAATAAATATATTAATAATAGTTTGTAGCATTTTTTATAGGTGTAAAAAAAATTTATAATGAGTTCTAGAATTTTTCTAAAAGGGAAGGGTTTGAGGTATCAGTAGATGCCGAGCATTTCATTTTTATAATAGATATTTAAATATACAATAAATATTTTTTATCAGATCTGTATGCCAGCTTTGAAAACATAATTGATTTAACAGCAAGGGGAAGTAAGTGAAAAAGTTATTAATTATTTTAAACTAAAAGGGCAGCGCGAAAGTATAAGAGGACAACACGTAATGTAGGGGTGTCAAAGTCAAGGTTTATAGGTAAGCTGTTTAGTCAATTACAATTCGTTTAGCTTAAAAGTTAATTTATATGCATGAATTAAATGATTCTACTGTACTCAATGTCCGGGCAACATCCTGAAACAAACTCGATCTGTGAGTGCTTTAGTATATATAAGATCAAGACACAAGTCCTTGAAGCTCCCAGAGCAACGACAATGGACAGACAACTAGTTGAACCTGATTAAGCCTACAGCATGTAGTGCGACAAGCCTTTTTTGGTTTTTATATAGGTTATAAGAATAGTTTTTTACTCATCTAACGGTTTAGGGTTAGAAAGAACAGATAGAAATTGGTTTATCTTCAAAAATTGCATTTAGTTTTCTCTGATTGAGCTTTTTGCAGCTAGTCAGATTTTCACTCAAACAGTTACTCGGGTTGCTCTATCATTGTAGAACTGTTGTTTTCGATTATTCTTCATTAAAGTGAATCATAAAATATTTAACTTTCTTTATCAATGCGTCGAAAATTTGCATGTTCTGAAGGTCAAATTGGGGAGACAGATATTTAGCTTCAACTTCTACTTTTACTTGAGCTCCATCTCCCGCTTCAGCTTCTACTTCTGCTGCAGCTCCTGCTTTAGCTTGAGATATACCGCATCGAGTTCAGTTACAGGTAAGCCGCTGTCCGACTTTGGCATCATTTGCGTCATGCAGTTGCCGACTGTCGCATCCCCTTCGGCTGGCAGGCAGAGCCATCATTTCATTTGCAATTTATTGAAACGAAGTTGACCTTGAATTTGGCTAAAGTCTTTTAACTTTTATTCGCTTTCGGCTCTTGTGACTGCTGGCTGCGTTTTTTCTCTTCTCTTCTTATTTTTTGTACTTCTTTAAGATACCCTGTAGTTTATTCAAGGGTAGGTTGATATGCTGATGTATGGAATGAAAGCATAAAATTAGGTTAGCTATATCTCTAAGAGTCAGAAACGAGAGCCGACTCGATATTATAAATTTTATTTCGTTTTATTTCTGCATTCCTTATATGAGCCCAGCCCGAGAATAAATTGGGTATCTCGTCTCTTATTCTTAACGTTTTGGTTGCCTAAATATTTAAAAAAAAGTCGTAGTATTACTACATATTTATCATAGATAGTCTGTAGTATATTCTTAATATATATATATATTTGTTTTTTTTTTTTTTTTTTTTTTTCAAGAACTAATAAGTTTGATAAGTAGATTTTCATATATAAAACATATCAAGCATTAAAGAGATTTCGAAGATATTTCTGTGTCTAGGGTATTTACATAGTCAGTCACTTATCTGAGCTCTTGCTCATTTTGTCTTCTTCTTGTGTTAAATGCTGCCTCGCTGCCGTCTGCTGATGATTCTTGCTCTTACTGTTGATTACTTTAACGATGATGTCCATAAAATGTATTTCAAGCTCGCAACATTTTCGGCAGCTTGTGCGAGGTTCGTGGGCAGCAGGTTTCACATTCAAGAATAAAAACGAGTAAAATAAAACCGATTAAAGATACGTATTCAAAACAAGAAATCGAGCAAAAAACAAATTACCTTTTTTTTTTCTTTTTTAGCTGAAGTGCAACAAGTGGCAGCTGCCCTGGCCTATGCCTCGCTCGCTGCACATTTAGCGAAAACCTATTTGATTAGCTATTCCACTCTCTCAAGAGACTTCTCCCTCTCTTTCTTGCTCTGTCTCAGTTCGCTTGTGTCAATTTAATATTAATCAGCTGCTGCCCCCACGCAAAACAATGACGTTTTCAATTCACATTTTTTTTATTTTCTTTAATTCTATTAAAATACTTTATTTTTTTTTATATTTCTATTTCTTTTGCTTTTCTATTCTCCACGCCACGCTTTGTGTGTGTTTTTCGTTTGTTTTGTTGTTTCCGTGCAGTGAACTTGCTACTATTTGATTACACACACACACACATACATACATGCCAACAGGTGCTTGCACACTCCGGCTCAGCTGAATAGATTAAACACAACTGAAAATTCAAATATTTTAAATTATAATCAAATAAATTTCATTGTGAATGAAAAATGAAATTAGTATATTTTCTTTACTATTTACACACATTCATATATGTCAAAAATTATTTATATTTATATCAGTTTAAGTAGTTGCCTATAGAAATTTATTTATATTTTTTGTCTATTTGCGCTCTCAACTCAAAATGTTTGCTCATTTATTTGCTCATAGCTTTATTTATCTGTTTAGGAGGTCATTGTCATGGAATTTGTTTATTTTTGTTTCACTCGCCGTTTAGAACACTTTGAATAATACATATATAAATATATATGTATATGTGTGCATAAACATATATATTTAAACAATTTACTGACCGAAAATTGAACGTTTCAGAAATATGTGTCACTCATTCAAATTTTGTGTGTTTTGATTTTGTTTTGCTCTAATTTAATTAATTATGTTATTTACACGGAAGTTTCCACTACCTGCAAAATTTGAGTTCGCTGTTAAAATTGTTGTATATGTGATAACTAAATCCCATTGAAATTGGGAAATCAGATATTTGTCAAGTGTATGTAAAAGAGAGAAGGGGGCGTGGCAGACCCCATAAAGTATATACATTGTTGATCAGGGCAACAAGCTCAACCCTTTTCGTCTGTCCGTATGTGATTTTGATTTTGATTGATTTTTCTATTCCATATCTAGCTCTTAACATGAGGACTGTAAGCCCCCATACCAAATGTGCACTGTGCGGCTGGGATGGACAAATTGTGAGTAAATAATCAGATTCATTTGAGTATCGGGATGGACAAATTGTGAGTAAATAATCAGATTCATTTGAGTATCGCTAACCAAAATAATCAATTGCCTTTTTCCTATTTAAGGGCGTCATGCAGATCAATTTCTTATATGCATTTGAATGAATGAATATGTGAATTTATATCATTCGCTTATTCCAATGTGAGTTTCCTGTTAGAGTTTATTATAAGAATTCTTTAAGCAACTTTTTTGCAAACAACTCATCAATCAAATCTTATTTCTATCTAGCTTCCATATTACGCATTCCATTTCAATAAAATAATCATCCAACTTTTACTCTCACCAAACCCTTTTTAGAGAATAATTACATATTTCTAGTCCAAAACTGAAACAGCTCTGTCGAACCCCATAAAATATCGTTTAATGAAGCACTCAATACTTTTGACTCGACTTGACAACTGTCAGCGCTTGTTAAGATGAAACTTGTTGTTCTGTTGCAAAAAAAAATGCAAAAAAAGAACCTTTGTCATTTACCTTTATTTATTTCACCTTTTCGGTTCACTCAACTTGAGCTATATGTCACAAAGAAACAGATACGGAAATCAAATAAACGCGACAGAAAATAGCGAAAAAAAAAAAAAAAGACTAACATAAAAAAGCGAAATACGTTTTCTAAGTGACAAAAGGGGAAAATCTGTGATCTGTGACAAGGCATACGAACTGCATTTTCCATCAATGTCACAGACTCGGCGACCATTCGCTGAGCTTTCCATTTTATATCTTTGCGCCTGTCTCGCACACTCGACTGTATATCAGCATTATCATTATAGGCAATAATTTTGCAGCTCATTGAGATGTGCAGCATACATTGCGTCAGACAATAAACAAGATGCAAAGTATCTGATATTAAGATAAAGATTTATATGCATATATCTATATATATGTATGTGTGCATATACATATATCTCGATTCTTGTCATGCACTCTCATCAGCATCTGCATTAAGTCGCCAATGATTAATTTTCGCATTGTTCTACGGCTGAAAGTCGCATCTGTTGATGCGACAATAACCTCGCAGACGGTCGGAACAGGCGGTTGGCCATCTGGAGACATGACCAAGCCAACCGCCCACCCCAAATAATGCAATAAGCCTCAATTAAATACAAATTTATTGTAGGCTGCGCCAACAACTGTCCCCAAGTTAATTTATATAGATATATGTAGGTATGCGTGTATATGTATACAAATTCATAAATAAACATTGCTATACAGTGAATTTGTCTGTTTGTATATCATTAAGAACTGCATGAATTGCACGCATTTCAGGCAAGTTTTACATTCAACACAACTGAAGGGCAGTAGTCGAGCTATTTTTGACTGCATTGAGTTCTCATAGTTATACACAGTTATATTGCTTTATATAACTATAAAGTGGATATTTCATTATGTAAAGGGTGTTTGTGCCTCATAGTTCCTCTTGTTGTCTTTGGCTTACCATTTCATGATGGTATTTCTCAGAGTAACGCTCGCAAATTGTTGATATGAGTCACTAGCTGATATTAAATAAAATGTTTGATATTTTATCTACTTTAATTCGATATTTATTAACTCCAATATATCAGAATTCGATGTTCCAAGTTGTATAGAAACGTGTTTACCAACTGAATCTCGGCTGAATCCGGCTTTATGGTATATGTGTTAAATAATTCAAATATTTTCCAATTTCTGACTACTATATTATAAATCCAAATAACATTAATTAAAGTATGAAATATTTCATCATAATTTTTATTATTTTCCTTATTTATATATTTTATTTCATTATTTAATGTAACTAAAGTTCATTTAATATCATCTCTTAGAATAACAGATCTGCCTGGATACACACAATATGAGAATAAATTATAGACTACCATATTATCAGCATGATATACTAGGAATTTCTCCCAGTACGAACAAATATGAGTCTCATCATCTCATCTCCCAACTACTTCAAGCTCAACTAGCTAGTCACTGGTTCTTAACTACAGCTTTGCTATAAATACAAAAAAACTAAGCTTAACAATTAACCCTATCTATATAAGTTTTAATTGATTAAAAATATAATAAAATTATTTTACGCATTTTCAGATAGGTCTTGAGCTAGGCAAATGCCGAAATGCTGACTGTTTCCTGTTTTCATTTAAATTAGAATATAAACATTGTATAAACCTATAAACATCAAATAAAATGTGATTTAATTTAACTTTCGTTTCATGACTTTCACTTTCCAATGCAATTTGATAAGCAATTATTGGACCCAAATCCAGCGTTGTCTTGGAAATATGAGCAGCTGACAGTTTATTTTTATTATCGCTTCACGCAAAGTTCTTTTATTTACGGCAGAGGATTCGACTCTAGTGGACTGAGCTACAATTTGTGGCCTGCCAGCACTTGAGTTGGGTTATCAACAACAGTAGCAACAGCAGCAGGAGCAGGAGCAACAGTAGCAGAAGCCTGAGCAGAAGTCACTTTCATCAAGTCGAACTTGTGCGTCCCTTTTGACAAGGCTTGTTATTGCTGTCGACCCATATTGATTTACATATGTATTTACAAACACACAGAGAGAGAGAGAGAGAGAGAGAGACAGACACAGTGAGATAAAGAGAGCGAGAGGGAGAGAGAGAGAGAGACAAATATGAAGAGCCTGCTTATAAGGCTTATGTTGAGAAAACGTCAACGAAAGCAGCTTCTGGGCAAACTGTTTACTTTGGCTAAACGCACAGAACCACCAAATATTTGGGCTATGACTCAGCAAATGGCGAAGGCGATGGAGATGGAGATGGAGATGGCGATGTCTGGCAGTAGTTTGGGCCAGAGACCCTCAAATATACTTAAATTCAATTTTGATGACTCTCTGCGTGAAGAGCAAAGTGTAGCTGAGTGCCAACTGCCACATGTGTGTGTGTGCGTGTGTGTGTATCTGTATTTGTTTGTGTGTGTGCGCACTTGACTAAACTGCTCGCATTGCATTTAGCCCAGTGCCTTGCCCTGATCCAAAGACAACCAAAACCGGTTCCAATCTACCTTTATTAGTGTAGTATACATGTGCATGTGTATGTGTATATGTATGTGTATGCATTATGCGATTGCGATCGCATCTAATATCAAGTTCAAGGTCGCTCGCTGTAAACGTGTAGCGCTGGCAACGTTTTCAATCAATTTTAAAAGAGTTTCCTCTCCTCTCTCCTCTCTCCGCTCTCCACCCTCCACTCTCCCCTCTCACACGCTCTGTCTCTCGCTGTAATTATTGCTTTTCAAAATGTATCTGCCAGTTGCGCTTGATGAGTTGGCCAGAGCCATAGCCAGAGCCATTAGGTTCTCACGAATACACCTACACACAAATGCCAACGACTAGAGCACAGTCGTTCGTTAAG
The DNA here is from genome assembly GCF_054131065.1 of Drosophila arizonae. NCBI lineage: Eukaryota > Metazoa > Arthropoda > Insecta > Diptera > Drosophilidae > Drosophila > Drosophila arizonae. The sequence goes on along the minus strand of NC_142923.1, from coordinate 11,918,668 downwards.
TATACGCCCCGTGTGTGTGTGTGTGTGTGTGTGTGTTTGTGTGTCTGTGTTTGGCTGCTGGCAGGAACTGTGTAATAGCCGTAAACAGGTGACTAATCGTGGCAAAACGTTTGCTCGTAATTGGAAGCTGCATATTCTATGCCAGTTTGGTGCCAGTCTGTTCCAAATGACTCAGTTGCAATTCCAGCGAACTCGAGAACCAGAAGAAATTCACACCAAACAAATGCTCGAATTACTCATACGCACCGTATGGCCAAAGTTGCTCAAATTCTATTCCGACTAACAACTGCGCAAATTTAACCAAAATGTATGCGCATTCTATCCGCCTCCCAGACAAACACACACATACACACACACACTTACAAGGTTTAAACGCAATTTCACTTACAGCAAGCTACAAACTGTCAAAAAGGTTTCTGTGGCTTACATAAAACATATGTATAATTTGTATAGATATATGTATATGTATGTTCACATTAAATATTTTTTAAAAATTTCATAAAATATATAATATAGTACATGTTTCAACAGCCAGCTTAAATTCATTTGCCAGCAATTCGGCAGCCACAGCAGCTACACAAAATCTATTCAAACACAAGTCTGTCTGCCAGTCTCTCTCTCTCTTTCTCTCTCTCTCTCTCTCTCTATCTATCTCGCTTTGCTTGCCTGAAATGTATCTTCGGTGCCCAACTGTTATCTGCTGGCAATTGGAGGACAGCTTTTTCGCAATTGTACTTCATTTGAACTTAATTTGTATGCAACACATACACGCGCACGCACACACACTCGCCGAGTGACTCGAAAAAATGCAACAGCTGAGAATGTTGAAATAATTCAAGGCAAATAATTATTTTCCATTTAAATGTTGTCAATAAATGTAATTTAAAGTTAAGTCAAGTTAAGGCAGCTGCATTAGATAAAATTACTTCCCTATAAAGAGACTCTCGCTTAAAATTTGTATAAAAGAATTTATATAAAATGTTAAAAAAATATATTTTGAAAATACTATATATATATACTATAATGTAAAAAGTTGTTTACCAAAAAAAAATAAATAAATAAATAAATAAAAAAAATAAATAAATAAAATAATACTAATCATACTCATCATAAATAAATAAAAATAATAATTATTATTCCGATCCCTAGCCAATTGCTTTGATATCTCAGAAAGTAGCGAAAGCCAAACTTGTATTGGTTTAAAAGTTACGCTGAATTGCAACAGAAAGTTTTTTTGTTAAGGCCGCGTATAAAGAACAAACATGCCACACAAAAACTTACACACACACACCCCAAGCAGACACACACACACACATGTGAGTCAAACAAGTGAGGAAAATGTGGAAAAACCACAAACGAACGCTGACTAAAAGCCAATTGTATTTATGCAGTGCATATAGCTGTTTGTGTATGTATGTGTGTACATGTGTGTGCATGTGTGAGAGTCTTTCTGTATATTTAAATAGCCCTCGCTCAACTTTGTGCACAAACTTTAGAAAAAAAAAAACCAAACATTTTAGTTGAGGGAGCTGAAGTTGAGATGCTCTATAGGCGAAGCACTCAGCTTAAAGCTCTTGAAACTCATATTGATTATAACGAATAAATTATAAATAATAATTGATTTGCATATCAATTTTATTTATTTATCATTTATACGAGTTTCATTGTTATAAGAAAAGGTCAGTTAGTCCAGTTCGGTGGCTCTAGCCCTATTATTCGGTTGCCTTTGGCAAGGAATTGTTAGAGCTTCTTTGCTTCCTTTTTTGGAATAGACAAAAATCGAAGCCCAGTCAGAATAACACGTGCAGGCAAAGCAGCTGTCAAAATTCACTGAATATTCAATGCGAACGAGCTTGTCGGCATATTAGAAATACATGAGTACCAGCATAAAGTAACAGTCAAATCGAAAATCAAGTAGCCCGCGGTAATAGCAAAAATTTAATTTGTTATACTTTCTGAAGAGATTTCATAGAAATATAATAAGCGCCAAGTGTACTCAGTGCTAAAATTAACTAATATATGCATATATATGCATATATTTTATATTATATAATGAATAATCTATTTTATATTAATCTAAAACCCAATTCTTAGAATAATGATAATAAAAATATACATATTCATATTACAAGGAAATTTATAAAATTACGACTCATATTAAATGAAGAAGATATTTCGAATAAACAAGCTAAGTAGGACAAGCTAAGTAGCATCAAATGTATTTGAAGTACATTAATTTTAATAATTATTAATTAATTAATAATAAATAATTACTATATCGGTCGTCAATTGCGTTCACATAAATTTTCCTACGCTAATCATGAAAATTCTTGTCTTAATTTCCCATTTGCCATTTGCGGCCTCGACAAATGTTTGCACTCGTCTGTGAGTACGAAATAGTAGTCGCTGCTTGTGTTCTCTTGTGTAAGGTTTCATTTAGCTGAGAATATACATATGTATGCGTGTATGTATGTGCTATGGCCACGAATTGAAATGGAACTTTTTACAGATCGCTTGTGCTACGCCTTTTGGCTGCTGTTGCTCTGAACAGCTGTTGTTGTTGTTGTTATTGGAATGTTTGTTTGCCTTTGGTTTGCTAGCTGCTTTTTCAGTTCGCTTACAATGCGAATATTTTCCCCAAATACACATACACATGCACGCTGCTTGTTGGTATGGGTGACCATGAAATATTCAGACAACGAGCGCTTCCACTCAGCCGATTCCGGTCTCTTTGTGGACCTGGCTGCGACGCAGATTGACGCTTCATTACAAGCAGCGTGTTATGCAATTCGGGTCCAGAGCAGAGCAGAGCAGAGCACACACAGACAAAGTCTCTCTCTGTGCGTGTGTGTGTGTGTGTGTCTGTGTGTGAGAGATAATTTGACGATGAGGCGTGCTAACATTTGCCCGCGGCCGGGCTTAGTGTCCGACTCTGTGCACAGCCATTGGATGGCTGCTTTTCATCATGCAGCGAGTGCATGTGAGATCATCAGGCGGCTAACAAAAATTCTACGTTCTGTATTCGCCCCGTGGAACGGGCCGACAATTGCTGTTGTTGTTGTTGTTACTGCTGCTGCGGCGCTGCCCGTTGGCTGCGAAGCGTAAATTGCAATTATTTCACATGACATGACTTTGGCAGCAGCAGCAGCAGCAGCCGCAGCAGCGACTGCTCTGCCGTCAGGTGCTGAAGTTTCTATTTGGCTCCCCCCCTCCCTGCCGCTCACCCCCAGCAGCACTTCACAAATGTGCAAAAAAGTTGGACCTTGAGGTTAGCGCGACTAATGCGCGACAATTGTTGTAGCTGTTAGCAACAACTGCACAGAAACCAAATCAAATCACACACACACACACACACTCGCATGAAAGCCGAAAGCTCTTTGCCGCAGACTTCTGATGCTAAGACGAGCATGAAAATTTGCATAAAAATATATATGCATACATATATATCGTTTGCACTTGTGCGCTAAACGAAACAAAGATTCACGAGAAGAAACCAAAACGAGTAATGTTGGGAACGGGTGTCAACGACTGGCGAATACCTGTTTACGACTAAGTGAACTTTGAAAAAGAGTTGAAATTAATTTCTGTTCATAATTATAGCTAGATTACGTTAGAAAATGAATATTCTTAGCACAGTGGTCTTAATCGGGTATGAACGCCTGTCTAATGCCTATGCAATGAAAAATGTATATGTGTATGTAACATAAAAATGTATGTAATAGAGAGGTGAAAGCTTAAGAGACATAAGAGACTCTTATTGAATATTATTTCCTTTTCATAAATAAGTCGGGTGTTAATGACGATGTAATACTCGCTTGAGATTATTTTATAATAGTTTCATTGCTCAGACGAACTGTAACGATTACGTAATGAATTTGATTAGGTCAAGTGTTAATGGTTACATAATACTCGCTCGTTTAGGAAAAAGGGTAAGTAAAGTTTTTGTGGAAACTTCGGAAAAACTCATTTGCATTGAAAATTTTAGATTATGTTGGAAACTGAATAAATTGTACTTACAAAGTATACTCAGGTGTTCACGACTACGTAATACTCGCTTGTGGAATAATATTTGATTAACAGTCTCTTGGAAGTTAAATCTTAAGATAAACTATATTTCATTAAAGATTGAAATTTTTAATATAATAAATATGGCATGTAGGATTGGTGTAAACGATTACCTAATACTCAATGGTATTTAAATAACACCTAAAACGATAGTCTCTGCTCCCATAGGAAGATAGATCAGATTAGATTTCCATTACTACAATAGATAAGCTGTCAACAAATATACCCGAAAGAAGCCAAATATGCAGTTGAGCTATAGATAAATCTCATTTGTCACACCTTATAGGGCAAGCAATAAATCAGGTCATTCAAGCAATTTATTATAATCAGACAAGCACGTTTATGAATTCAAACTTTCTGATGACACACTAATATGCCCACTTGCCATGCAGCTGTGGCGGGTATTTAACAACTGCTGCGTGGTGCTAAGAAACGTTTTCCAGCTTCTCGCACAACCGGGCAAGCAAGATCCAAAACCGAAATTGTTGAAGAACGTCCAACGCTGGCGACTCAACCTCGCTTACCCTTGATCTCGTGCTTATTTCGGCAGTCGAGCGATACGAAATAAATAAATAAATAATTAAATACACAGCGAGGCCAGCAAAAGAATTTCTTGTTCTTGTTGCTATTTTTCGTCAAGTTTTTGTTGTTTCTTATTCTGATTTTCAGTTTGGTCTGTCGGCATTGCCTGTGCCGTAAATGGGCGGCCGAACCAAGTTGGCGTGGCACGGAGAGCATCGATGCCATCGTATCGATGAGCCAAAGATTAAGTAATTGAGAACCAATAACGAAAATGTGTGAACAATTACAAGACGTGCTGAAATGCAGCTGTGTGCGAAGCTGCTGAGCTGAACCTTAGCCAGAGAGTGGACGGAGCCAGAGAGAGGCCTGGCTATGATAATGGAGTGCATATGTGTGACAAGTCGAGAGCAGATCGAATCGTGCGAGGTGATAATAAATACTTATACATAGGAAATGACAAAAACATGTTTAATAAGAGAATTCTAATTTTTATAGAAATTTTATGCCTTTTTATGAACACGTTTTTGTTTTCCTTAATATATTTTGATTGGGCTTTGCATTTTGAGCAAGCATTTCTATAATCTGTATTATTATATGACATATGTTAAACTTCTTTATTATTATTATTGCCGCAGTCGCATGCTCAAAATGCTTATAAAATAAATATTTAATATGATTTCAACTTAATGAGTTCTATAAAACTCATGCATATACTAACAGTTCTCTGCATAATACAGATATGTTTTTCATCATCGAATATGCATATTATGAAAGAACAATTCTTTGAAATACTATAAAAAATATCTATATAATATATTACTACCGATTAATATCTGTAGTTTTATATGATCATTGATCTTAGCTATCAGTTAGCTATAGTTTTCCAAGTCTTTTTGTTATTGAATATAACTTTTATATATGTAGCCTGTAAATTTTCATTTGTAATCATTGCCATTTTAATATCTTTGTTCATAAAAGTTTAAAGAATTTTTATTTCAGCTATTTATTGGCTTTACTCTCGAAAAGTCTGTCTGATAAATATTTATTTATATTTGGAATGCTTCAATGAAAAAATCTCTTCTATTAAATGTCCTTTAAGAAGAGTTTAATTCATACTGAAATTCTAAATATATTGTAATCCAATTGCTTTGATCAAGATATATTTACATTTCATCCAAGGCCTGTTCTTCTCTTTGCTGAATTTAACAAATTAATGTTGAGCAACTCTTTGTACTCCTCTTTCTCTGCTTCTCTTTAACCCTCATTCTCTACCTTATTTCTCTCTTACCACAAATGTCAACTGACATCGAGACAGATTTTACGAGTTTCTACTTTGATTCTTCAAGAACCGCACGCACAGCTGCTGCTGCTGCTGCAGCTCGTACTTGGTCCAATTGGTCGATTAATTCATTTTGTACGCTTTTATTTATTGCACTTAATTTAATATAGCCAACCCAAAAACCAATTTTATGGCTACATAATTTAACATTTTACGGCACACACACACACACACACACTTGAAATAAAATAAATAAAACAAAATACAAGAGCGGACAACAACGAAATATAAAAATTGGTTTCATTTTCATTTCATTTTGCCAGTTGCTTGACAGCTGGCCAGGCTGTTAAGTTCTCGTATTTATCGTATAGTGCTATATACATATATGTGTATGTATGTGCATATATCAATATGTGTGCGTGTGTATATATCGCATTTCGTTTACCAGTTTTGGGTTTTTCAAGTACAAACCACAAGACGAATTTGGTCATTTAAAATTGCGGCGCTGTCTTGGTCTTGGTCTGCCCGCTGATGGATGGATGGATGGCTGGCTGAGATGGTTGAGATGGTTGGTTGTTTGCTTGGTTGGTTGGTTGGCTGGTTGAACGGACGGACGGGCACTCGGATGGTTGGCTAGATGTTTGGTCTGCTGCCTGCTGTTTACAATTGTCGTCATTGTCAACGTGTTTTAACTCTCTTGACGGGGCGTTACCAGCAGCAACAGCAGCAACAGCAACAGCAACAGCAGCAACAGCAACAGCAGCAGCAACAATGAGCAGAGCTTTGTCTTCGAGAGCCGCTGCAAATGACCCATTTAACGGGCCAGTGCACAAGAAGCCGCCTTGGCTCTCGGTTAGCCGTTTAGCCAACTTGGCTCAAACCAATTGGGAACGTGGGAGATTTGGTGGCTCCAAGTACACGAGCCTCGGCATGAACTTGAAACCCGCAGCGCCGATTGATTAGAACTCTGCTCGATGACGATAATTACAGCGATCTATGCCAGGCACTTAAATGCAAATGCAAATCTCAAATGAAGTGTGAACTGCAGCTAGTCCATAACTAACCGACAGATTTGACTATATAAATGTATATCTATGGCAATTATTGCATCGCCATTAAAGGCACGTTTCATGTGCGCCGACAAGTGGCGTGCCGTGCCGCGCCGTGTTGAGTAATCAATCTACCTTTTGGGCCAAAGTTGACGAGATCAGCTCTTGCAGTCAATTTTCTAGTTGGCTGACTGAGAATTTTATTGGCCCGACCCATGGCTGCAATGATTTAATGACATAGCTTATTGCTCACTTTTTGCTAAATTGTCGTGCAAGAAAGCCAAATGATCAATTTGCATTTGTTGTCCCGCACACCCTGTAAACGCGGCTATCAAATGGGGTATATGTGATTTGTGGAAAATAGTGAAGAGATGATTGAAGTTGGCTGAAAGTGTTGAATAAGTTAAAGGTTTATATTTATTCTTATTTCATATGTTTTTATGTAAGATAAAGAGATACAAATTTTATAAATGTTTTCTAGTTAGCCTGAGTTAAGTTTCTTTTGTATAATTAATTATACATTTTTTCTAGTTATTAGGCTTAGCATAAATGCGTGTTAAGAGTTGTTTCACGTATATAAAATATATATGCATTTCTATATACACAGGCTTGTATATATATATATTGAAGTTCTATTCAAATCTTGCACATTTTCATTTTTTACTTCCGTCTGAGCATATTTGATTTTTTGATATTTTGTTGGCCTTATTTTGCTGCTCATGCCGACAAGTTCAGCCAATTTTAATGCCCAACTAATGCTTGGCAAAAGTTTTGCTTGAACGAGTCTTAGGTCGTCTTTGATTTTTGCTTAATCGAAAAGAATATATCAAACAAAGCTGCATCCAGTTTTTGACTAATCACAAAACAGACCCGCATTTAACTAGCTACAAGTATACAGATATATTTTATTCAGTTAGTAGAGTAACTTCCAGTCGAAGTGTTCTCACTCAGAGCTCATCCACTTGCTACTGCTGGCAGCAACTGGCGTCCATTTTGTGTAATTTATGTCAATCATTTGTTGCTGCTGCTGTTTGCGCATTAGAATATAAGACGACCATTTGTTCATAAGTACAATAACATTAGCGCCAGCTTGTTTGGATGGAGTCTTCTTAGTCATGTTCGCTTGTTGAGCGAATCCATGTAAATAAATGAATTTATTCATATCTGCCAAGATTTCTGCACTGCGCCAGCATTGAGAATCATTCAATATGCAGTATTATGGAGGAGAAGAGCTCTGCTCCTTTGTTAGCTCGAGAACTAATGTCTAGCTGTGCAAGCAAAACTCCTTTGTTTGGGTCGTAAATCATATAGAGCTATAGCAGAGCAATGGGCCACGCTCTTGGCCATTATCATCGAGCATCGAGCATCGAACAACTGATCAACAACGGCATTAACAGCCGGAGCAGCAGCATTAGCCATCAATTATGCAAACGGCAAAGTGTGAAAATGTTTTCAACCTGTCCGCACATCACGGCTAAGCACTTTGTATCTGTATCTCGAGCTGCGACTGTGTATCTATTAGCTGGTAACTCGCTGACTGACTGACGGACTGACTGACGGACTGACTGATATCTTTTAGTATGTGTAGCAGCAGCTGTCTAAAGCAAATACAATTTGCACGATTTTTATTTATTTGTATTTTTGTAAGTTTAGAGCGAGCGCATTTTGTATCTCTATCTGTATCTGTATCTGTATCTGTATCTGCATCTGTAAATGTATCCGCTGGCATTGAGTGTGTGCGGCTGACTCAATATGCCTACGATTTGTGTGCATTGTGTTGTTGTATTTGCATTGGTAATTTGTGTATGCACTTGAAATCGGCTCGCACTGCAATTACTCGCAATGCAGCGCACTTTTTTTTTTTTTTTTTTTTTTTTTTTTTTTGTGTTACAATGGAAATGCCAGCAGCTTTTGCCGGAGCTGAACTTGAAATGCCAGCAGTTAGGACGACAGCGGCGACTACGGCGATATCTATCAAAGCTTCAACCTGCTAATTTGTATGTCAACTGTGCGTTGGACGCGCCCACAAATGTGCCGCCCACTTGACCGACTCGCTTCCAGCCACCACCTGCCGCCCCTTGCGCCATCGCGTGCAAACAACGAGAGAGGGAGAGAGAGAGAGGGAGAGCAACAAAAAACAAACTTGACATGCAATTGCCAGCAACTGTCATGCGGTTGCCAATTGAAGCCCCAGCTCAGCTCCAGCCTTGTAATAATCATCAATGTCGTTGTTGTTGTTGTTGTTGCTCTTCAAACACCAAATAAATTTCCCATGCGCCAGTTTCAAGTTTCAAACAAATATTGCGCATACGCCGCGCTGTCCGGCAGCTTTTTGTTAGAATTTCTTAGCCTTAGGCTGTCTGGGGCAACGCTCCAACGCTCTTCTTGTTGATGATGTTGGCCAAGCTGTAGCTCCAGGTCTTAATGCCAACTTAAGAGTGGAAACGAAAGGCAAGCCAAAAAGCTGACCAAACCGCAACCGTCTGTTTCCTGGTTGACCTTGTGCAGTTATTAAAATTTCCATCCGAAGATTGTGCCGGCGATGGCAAGTCGCGTCCAATTCCAATTCCTTGGCACCAGTTGACCTTCGAGGGCCGCTTCTTAATCATGCATATGGACTGGACTGGACAGATGGACGGCCGGACTGGCTGTCGAGTAGCAGGCGGCATAAAATTAAACACTTGAATCGTGGCTGCCATGGCGACAATAATGAACAATGATGAACTCGATTAAAGAGGGACCTATGCCAAACCAGTTGACGCCAAGGCTCAAGCCAAACCAGAGCAATTCCCATACATTATGTGGATGTTACTGTTGCTGTTGCTCTTGCTGCTGGCATCTTAACGTGTCGGCTCAGAGCCTCAACTGTGGTGTTGCCAAAAGTCGCTCAACATCTTTGCTGCTGCTGCTGCGGCTACGGCGGCTACGGCGGCTGTTGCAACATTGGCCGGCGACATTCTCGTTTTGCCACTTTGGGATTAAGCTTGAAATATGTATTCATAATAAAGAAAGTTGTTTTTGTTTTTGTATTATTTTTATTTTGTATCTTCTTCTTGAGCAACGCAATCTGCATACACTAGGAGTTGCATAGCGAAATGAGCTGCATTCAAATACGAAATGCAATAAATTGAACAAATAAATAAATAAAATAAAAAATAAAAATAAAATAAATAGAAAAAATAATAAATATATTTTAAACATTTTTTTTAAATTTTTACTCATTTGCAAAATTTTATATAACTTTGGAATATTCGGTTTGCTTTTAGTTAATAGATAAAAATAATAAAAATATTCCAAAAATGTAAATTAAAATAAATTAACGAATAAAAATTGAATAAATTAATACAAAATAAGTACAATATGTTTGACTTATATAAACAATCAAAAAGCGATTGACTGATTGACGTATTAACTATAATGCCAGCAAGAAAAGCAACTGCATTAATTAGTGATTGACTAATTGCCAGATTCACTTGATTGAATTTTTGATTGAAGAGCTTATTGAAAAGCTGATTGATTTACTAACGATGGAACTGCTGTTTGACTGAGTTAAAAAATCCACCAACTATATACTCTCTCACAAATTGTGAGTACTCCTCATTAGGGTATTATAATTAAGAAACGCGCCTTCGATATGCAAGTCTGCCCAAAGAGTATCGAACTGTGGGTTTTGTCAAGTGGCTTGTGGATATTCTGCTTTCAGCATAAATAGCTTGACCAAGGTCAAGAAGGTCCCACAACCAGTTCACAGAGTAAAGCCAAGCGATGGCATTATATTTCATTGGGCTTCCGTCGATTGTCCCTTGCCTCGTCCACTCAATGGTCAATAACTTTCTTTGTGTCGCCAGCTGGCACAGATGGCCAAATGAGGGCTTATCTCTTGCAGCTTTGGCTTAATAACAATTCAGAGAGCGAACGACGAATCACAAGAAAATTGGTAAGCCCACTGCTGTGTCATTTGTTTTGTTGCTAATGCCAACTTCTCGTATTTCATAAATTTCATTGATTACCATATCTCTACGCCTTCGCCTGCTCCTTGGCTTGTTAACAACATGGCAACTGTTGCGGCTTCTTCCTACACAGAAGATTGAAATATATACATATATATTTCAATAAGTGCCTTTGAATGTTTGTGTTCATTCAGCTGTAAGACCAAAGCACACTGTCTCTCTCTCCTTCTCTCTCTCTCACCCCCAATCTTTCTCTCTCTCTCACGCTGTCTATTGAGATTTTGGCTATAGCAATTTGTGCAATGATTTGATAATTATTAGAGCTCTAGTTGAAATTCGATTGGTTGGATGAATTTGATCAAATAAAGCAAATTACAGATAATTATGTTAAATAGATTTAGATTCGTCTTAAAGCAGAGCTTCTGCAAATAATTGGGTTTGAATTGCATAGAAAATGAAGAAAAGAAGCAAAAAAGAATATTTTGGATAAATATATATTAAATAAAACTTGTCAATATATAATTAGTTTAATTTTTTATTTTAAAAACTTAAAAAATATATAGTTCTTATTCATTTAAGAATACTATGAATAATACTATAAATTATTAAAATATGTATAAAATATTAAGAAATAAATATTAAATATTTATTTATTAAATTTAGTAGGTATTACTTCTCAGATATTTTTATTTTACATAAAAGATATAACAATTTTTAAAATATTTCAAAATGATCATAAAATATGTCAAATATTGATATGTTGTAAGATCCATATTATTAAGTCAATAAATAAATGTAAATTTAGAAATAAAATTCAAATTGCCATTGAACGGAGCCCCAACCCAAGATCTTCCATATAATAGGCAACAATTTCTTGAGTAATTAACAAATATTACCTTAAGAAAATCAGATTCTATGTGAATTGCATTCACTCTTTAGCCGCAAACAGATAAGCGAATGCAAAAGAAAAAGAAAACAAGTAAGAAAGCTCTAGTCGAGACTGCTCGACTACGAGATCCCCTGAACCCTTGGAGTGCTAGCTATTTCAATAATTTTTCGCGTCTTTCAGCTTACACAAGAAACACACACACATACACAAACACATACACACACAAGCACCCACGCATAAACACGCATGGGCTGCAGTGTGCGCTTACTATGAGAACTTAATTGTTTAATAACTTTTTTTGTGGACGTACGATCTTCATGAAACTTTCAGATTATGATTATAACATGAATATGCATGTAATTGCCAAAGCACAAGTCTCTAGTATTTGAAATACGCGTTTTACAAAAGTGAGGGTGAGGGGGTGAATTTAGAGGTGGGGGATAAATTTTAACAAAAACCGAAATTGTATAAATTGCATATAAGCATATATAAAAAATTTGGAGACTCTAGCAATAAAGGTGTAGAAGATATAATTTTATAACTGGTTTTCGATAAGGTTTTTCATCGATAAAAAAAGATCGGGATGAGTTATCGAATTTTAATGATAAACTCGATATCCGCGCTGTAATTACGAACATTTTACAAAAAATTTGAAGTCTCTAGCTCTTATATCTTCGGAAATCGACGCGTTCAAACATACGGACAGACGGACAGACGGACAGACGGACAGACAGACAGACGGACAGGGCCAAATCAACTCAGCTCGTCACCCTGATCAAGAATATATATACTTTGTGGGGTCTGCCACGCCTCCTTCTGCCTGTTACATACATTTCAACAAAACCATTATACCCTGATTTCCCATTTTCAATGGGTTCAGGGTATAAAAAAAAGAAAAAATTAGAAGTAATCATTCAATCGCTCAATTCACTTCCTAAGCCCCACGAAATCTCTCGTCTAATTGTAATTTTAGCTTAGACAATGGCTATGGAAAAATCCCCTTTCCCGCTCATTTGGCGAAAACAATTTCGCAACTGCGACTCAACGGACGGAGTCGGACAGCATCAGCGAAATGCATTGTTGGCGAACTTTGCTTAAATAACCAAATTTCGCATAACTCAAAACTGAAATCCACTTAGAAGTCCCAACGAAAAAAAAAAAAACAGAATTACAAAAAAGAAAAAAAAACTAAGGCTTAGTCTGTAGCGCGGCTTTAGAGTGAGATGATTGTGCTATGGTTGTGGAAGGGGAAGGGCGGTGCGACGCGGCTGTACGGTGACGGTTGGCGGAGACCACTAAAAAAGTCACATGATTTAGCTGCGGTCAAATGGGCAAAAGTGCGACGATGGGGGCAGCAAAAGTTTCCGCACAGCAAGAACAACAACAACAACAACAGCTACAGCAGCAATAGGCAATGGCAATAGCAACAGCAACAAAAAGTTATTGCAAAACAGAAACGAAACGAAACGAAACAGAAACTGAAATAAATGCTCGTACATTAGAAGCTGTTGTACATTAATAGACGACGAGCGGGCGACTATGGAAAATAAATCTTAACTGCGCCATAAGACGTCGACGACGCGACGGAGACGCGCCGCTGTAATGGAGAAGCAGCCGTCTTCGCTGCTGCTGCTGCTGCCGCCGCCGCCATCGCCAAAGCCATCATCGTCGTCGTCGTTGCTGCGTTAGCCTCGGCTTATCTGAACGACGCGGCGCTGTTCTGCCTTTGCTCTCCTCTCTCTTGGTCTCCCACTCTCTCTCTCTCTCTCTTCGCACCTTCATATGTATGCGTGCGTGTGTGTGTGTGTTCTGTTCTAATGAAGAGGATGATAATGAAATGTGCTTGTTGCTGGTGAATTGCTGCTGACCCTGCACCAAGTCCAGCCCACTGTGAAACGATGCCAACCAGCAAAATGTTCCAACAGTTCCACAGTCCGCAGTTCACAATTCTCAGTTCGCGTTCCCCGCAACCCTCTCCCATTTGCAAATTGTTCCGCTGCACTTGCAGAGCATCTTGTAGGCCAATGGCGCTGCTGCTGATACCCTACTTAGTGGGATCATAAATGCAATAAACATATTTTATTTTGAATTTTACAAATCAAAACATGTTGAGCAGATTAGAATTTATATCAATATATTTTGGCTTAAATTTTGAATTTAAATATTTATTTTGAATTTTCCTATAAATTATTTAATAATTATGCCCTTTTCACTGCAGTCCATAGATAAGTTAGTTAAGTTAAGAAAGTTGGGCAATTTATTCTGGGAAATTTTATTTAGAGGGAAATGTTCACATTACACTCAATGATGTCCTTGATATCGATATTCGTCTTTTCAGCTTGTATTGATTTCCTATTTTATTGTGACATAATCTGACATAATTTTATTTATTACTATATATTTATTATTTAACAGTATGCTGTTGTTGCTATAAGTAATAATTATTGTTGCTAGACGATCGTTTGCTGCTGTCAATTTCTTCTCTCTTTTTTTTTTTTTTCTCTTGTTACGTTTCGTCAATTTCAATCCCAAGTTTGCGTGTTGTTGTTCCAGGGTGATTTTGCATTCGCTATTCTCGCTTGTTCTTGTTGTTATTGTTGTTGTTGGTTTTTTCCAACCCAGCAGCATTTCAAGGTCTTTGCATTATTTGCTATTGCCAAGTTTTGCACTCGCCAATGTGCAGGCAGCAACAGTTGTTGTTGCTGATGTTGTTACTTTGTAATTTTGTTTTTTGTTTTTGTTACACTCGTTCGTTTTCTGCATCATCTCTCACAGCAATGAGAAGTTTTTACGAAAATTTCTTCGTCCATCGCCAGTTGTTGCTGCAGTTTTTGCTCTTTTCCACTTGACTGACAATTTGATTGGCAGTTTGCATTTGTTGTTGCTGTTGTTATTGCTATTCCTATTCCTATTGCTGTTGCTGTTGCTGTTGCTGCTTTTACAGCCCCGCAATTATATTTAATTTTATTATTGAAGATTGCAGCGAGATTTTCGCCTCAAGGTCAGGCGTGTAAATCTTTACCAGACAGCGCTGAGAATAGTCCGGGCCTCGATCACGTAAGCAAAAACTTTTTTTTTTATGTTAGACGCCATTGTTGTTGTTGCTGTGGCTGTTGCTATTGTTGTTGTTGTTGTTGTTGTTGTTGTTGTTGTTGTTGTTGTTGTTGTTATTTCCAGCTAGCAGTTTCTCAGTGAAAATCGTCGGCGATCATTTGCCATCAGCGGCGCTGTCGCTGTCGCTGTCCCCAGCCGCTGCCCGCGCCGTTGCCAATGTTCTCGATGTTTTCGATGTTTCATTGTCGAGGCTTTTAATGGGCCTAACAGTTCTCGTTGTTGTTGTTGTTGTGGTCAAAATTGTTGCGGCACTGCTGTAGTTGCTATTGTAATTGTTGTTGTTGCTGCTATTGTTGCTACTGAAACAATTTCAAGTGCATTTAGTAAATTTTGTTGGTATTTGCTGGCATTTCGTCTAGCGCAGCTGCGCCAAGATTTTTATAGCATTTCCTATTGGAAATGTTTTGTCATTAAATTTGTTGCTATTATTGTTGTTTGAATTGCCATGGCAAAGGACATACAATCGCACAAACACAAGCACACACACATACACATATGCATGTGCCACCCGGAAAAGAGGATGCAGTTGAAGGTTTCCCTTCATCTCCTGGGTATTGCATTGTGTCTGCGTAATTGAACAAATACAATAAATACGCATACGCAATGTTGACTTCCAATTGGAATTGTAAAGCGGAGTAGCGTGTTATGATCTATGACATTTTGATTACGTATACGCAATAATGCTTATAAATAAGATTATGTATACGCGCTGTTGGTAAATAAT